>NC_087157.1:27393115-27405615 GCF_035594125.1 Scylla paramamosain
TCAAAAGAAAGAAGAAATGAAGAAATCTCATTATAAGCGAAGAAAGAGGAAATAAAAGAACAAGGAAGAGGAAGGAAAGAAATGAGGGGAAAAAAAGGAAGGTGGATGAAAATTTGGAAAATATTAAAAAAATAATAAAACACAAAGATCAAATGAAGAACAGGAAATTGCACATTAAAAAAAAGTCTTTGGACACACACACACACACACACACACACACACACACACACACACACACACACACACACACACACACACACACCAAACAAAATCAGGTGCCCCCCGTTACACTGAAAACATAATACATAAAAAAAAAAAAAAAAAAAAAAAAAAAATAATGTAATCGCCTTCTTTTTCCCCCCACGTTTTCCCACACTCTTTTATTTGCACAAATGCGGCCACGTCCAGGGAGAAAAAAAAAAAAAAAAAAAGGCACGTGAAGGATTAGATAATGACTCATGTGAATATAAAAAAAAAGGAAAAAAAAATAAAGGAAGTTAAAAATAAGAGGATTTTGAGAGGTACTATATTAAATCCGAAGCGAGAGTGATGCGAAATTTCTCTCTCTCTCTCTCTCTCTCTCTCTCTCTCTCTCTCTCTCTCTCTCTCTCTCTCTCTCTCTCTCTCTCTCTCTCTCTCTCTCTCATTTTTAGACATTTATTGCCGAGTTTTCTTTCCATTTCTGTTTCTTTCTCACGGACACAATATTTGAAGAGGCTCAAGAAGAGTACACTATCAAGGGAAACGCGATGAAAGCTCTGAAGGAACGGAGCAGCAATATTAGTAACTTTCTTTTAAAGGCGCGTTTCACAGTTACTTCCTCGTCTTTTATCCTTTTCTCTTTGAGTTTTTGCCAAACTGCATTAAGAATAAACTCCTTCTCAGCCTTTGAATGTGACTGAGCTGCCGGAGAGAACACACACACACACACACACACACACACACACACACACACACACACACAGAGAACAAACTTAAAATGTAGGCATGACTATAAAGTAAGAAAGACTCGAGGGAATGCTAAACCAAATAATAATTAATTCATTTTGGCAAACACAAGCATTGACACCTGGAGAGGCACTCAGCCAGACAAGGGACAGGTAGAAATTTAGTGTGAGACTCGTTTCTTTTACCTCTTTTCTTTTTCTTCTACTCAGTACTATAAAATAGTATACACTATATCTTTTCCTTCACACTTTTTTTTCTTTTTCTTTAGAACATAAGAGCATAAGACAATAAGGGAACCTGCAAGAAACCATCAGGTCTACACGCGGCAGTCGCTGTATGAAACATACCTACTTATCTTCTTTTAAAGCTCCCTATGACTCACCACTAACAACCTGATTACCGAGTCCGTTCCATACATCTGCCACTCAATTTGAGAACCAATTTGAGAACTCTTCCTTAAACCTAATATTTTTCAAGCTTGAAGCCATTATTTCTGGTTCTTTCCTAATTACTAATCCCATAATTTTGCTTACGTCACCCTAGTTGTACCCCCTATACCACTTTAAGACCTCTATCAAGGCCTCTCTTAACCTAAGCCTTTTAAAGAAATATAGATATATACAAATATAGAGATATATAGATATATAGAAATATAGAGCTTCAGTCTCGTTTCGTAGGGAATACCTTTCATCCCCTGTATCCCTTTAGTCATTCTCTTTTGTTGCTGATTCTAATAGACTTATATTCTTGTCATATGGTGACCACAAGTGTACAGCGTAATGAAAATGTGATCTGACCAGCTCCTTCTTTTTCTTGTATTTTTGTATTTTCTTATTTTTTTCTTTTCTTTTTATTCTTTCTAATTTCTTCTTTTCCTTCTTTTTCACTTACTATTACGACTATTGTTACTGCAATAACAACAAATACTTTTACTTCATAGTCGGGGAGGAGAAATTCTCTTTACTATCTTACGTCTGACAGTCTGTATACTCTAAATATCATAAAACACCCAAACACTGTTCTTCCTTTGCGTTCCTTAGTGCTCTTCCAAATTACACAAGAGGACACTTCACCACCTTCAATTTTTAGAAACGAAAATCACTCGTTCGTAAGGGTGACTTTATCCTCTCTTACACCGAGGCAACCGACCATCATGACATTTCTGATACTCATACTTTCTCTTACTACCCTATGAGCGAGCGCACACACACACACACACACACACACACACACACACACACACACACACACACACACACACACACACACACACACACAGGAATAAAACAAGACTGCGACATAAAAAAAATCGAGTTGAAATGACAAAGTAAAAAGCACTAAAAAGGAAACAAGAGAGATAAAACAGTAAAAATAATCACAAAAGAAGGGGAAAAACAAGGAAGACGAGAGAGAGAGAGAGAGAGAGAGAGAGAGAGAGAGAGAGAGAGAGAGAGAGAGAGAGAGAGAGAGAGAGAGAGAGAGAGAGAGAGAGAGAGAGAGAAAGTCTGCAACCCACCCTGCTGCAACACTCAGGGAAAAAGAGCAACACCAGACAACACTTACAAGTAATTAGTGTTTCCTCGTCATCTCCTGCGTCTGCCCCCTCCCCTCCTTCCCCATCTCTCTCTCACTCGCTCGCTTGGGGAACAGAGGCGGCGGCTGTTAGTATATACCTGTGTACCTGGGAAGCCTCAACGTCAATTAGCAGGTGGGCGCGGCGACGCTCGTCAAAATTAGCGGAGTTTTTTGCTGTAGTTTTATTATTATTATTATTATTATTATTATTATTATTATTATTATTATTATTATTATTTATTTATTTTTTTTTATTCTTCCTGTTTCCTCAGACTCTTTGTTTTGCTGATGTGTACTTTTGTGTGGAGTTTCATTTGCTTGTTTTGTTTGTGCTTATTGTGGTCTTGGTGTGAAAATCTCTCTCTCTCTCTCTCTCTCTCTCTCTCTCTCTCTCTCTCTCTCTCTCTCTCTCTCTCTCCCCGCCCTCATAATTTTAAGGCGCCGAGTCGTTATATAAATTTTTCCGCGGTTGCAATATTTTTCTAAGAGTTAATTCTTGACTGATAAAAAAAAAAAAAACTACCAGTGTGTGTAATTAATGGCTTATGGAGGTGGTGGTTGTGCAGTAGCCGGTGATTTACGTCCCCGACACACACACACACACACACACACACACACACACACACACACACACAAACTATTTTCATACGTTCACATATATGAAAGGTATGTAAACGTTTGCAGGTATTTGTGTATGTCCGTGTGTATGTGCGTGTGTGCGTGTGTGTGTGGGGGTGTATGTATGTATGTATGTATGTATGTCTATAAATATGCGCGCTATTCATATTGTTGTATTTATATATATTTGGAATCGCAACACACGCACATGCTGTACATTCCACGTGTCAGCCTTTGAAGATAATGAAAACCGGTTGTAAATTTGAGCTTTCATGTCACCTGGCAGTTTTCAAGCCCCATCCCTCCCTCTACCTCCCTCTCCCCACTCTCCCATTATCTACCTGTCGTTAAATTTGCCCCAAGCACGAGACAATCTATCAACAGGTCAGATCAGGTCATTTCAGGTCAAGGTAGCTGATTATTTGTAGGTCAAGTTTCATGTAGAGAGAGAGAGAGAGAGAGAGAGAGAGAGAGAGAGAGAGAGAGAGAGAGAGAGAGAGAGAGAGAGAGAGAGAGAGAGAGAGAGAGAGAGAGAGAGAGAGAGAGAGAGAGAGAGAGAGAGAGAGAGAGAGAGAGAGAGAGAGAGAGAGATTCACCAGTAAGAATGTTCGTTCTAAAAATATTTCACTTAATCAGCTTGTTCAAAGCAAAATTTCAAGACACGACACTATCTTGACAATATAATTCTCAAGGGACCGCCACGTGTAGACCTGACGGCTCCTTGTAGCGTCTCTTATTTTCTTATGTTCTTTTGTTCTTTGTCTGTCATCAGTCACCAGCCAAAGCCAGTTAGCCAGGCACAGTTCAGACACCATGAAGAAAGGACATTGGACAAGGTTGGATGCATCTGTCTAGTTTACAGAAGTTCACTGAGCACTGAAGTATTCAAACCTCTTCACCGCTAAGTACCATTCCACAGATATAAGAACGGTAACAATATCTACAAATCGGTAGTCAGGACAGGACAGGAGATAACGGCTTAAAGCAACTGGATGGAAAGAAATGAGTTTTCAAATAGAGTGGTAGATGAATGATCAGGACTCAGTCATCACATTGTTACTGCCGAGTCATTCCGGAGATTTAAAAGCTTAGAAAAAATTATGGATGAGAATTAAAGATAAAAAATAAATAGACTTGTTTTATACAGGGACTGCCATGGGCAGATTTGATGACTTCCTGCAGCTTCGCTTGTTTTCTTAAATTGTTATGGAAAGGTGCGACGGGCAATTCGTCCCACATACGCATTAGGGAAACCTACGCCGAAGTTCCAGGATGAATGAGTATCAGTAGCCAGGACAGGCAGCTGCGGCACCAGGGACTGCTCCATCAGCAAGCCGGGGAGGGGGATAGGGGGAGGGAACGCGGAAGGCAGTCATCCATCTCCACGCGTGTTAAGACTTCCCCAGCGCCGCACTATCACGCCACGCCTCCACCAGTGAGAGCAGGAGTGGCTCTAGTGGGAGGAATTTGCATTCGTGTGATAAGCAGAGGCTACACAAGGAGTACATACAGATAAGCACCACTGTGTGTTGTATTACGCAGTATGAAGCTGCTCAGTTATACAGCAACCTCCTTAACCGCGTCTGATAATGCTAAGCAGGA
This sequence comes from Scylla paramamosain, assembly GCF_035594125.1. Lineage (NCBI taxonomy): Eukaryota > Metazoa > Arthropoda > Malacostraca > Decapoda > Portunidae > Scylla > Scylla paramamosain. The sequence continues at coordinate 27,397,859 of NC_087157.1, forward strand.
CACAAAACTGAACATGAGAACGCAGGAAAGTAATGGTTGTCGCAAGACGCCAGCAGGTCTACATGTGGCAGGCATTGTTTAAAATATGCTTACCTATATCCGTCAATCGTCCTTGTCCAAAAATTTATGTAATCATTGGAAGCTCCCTATTGACTCGACACTATTACTACTACTACTATTACTATCACTTATTATTACTACAGCTCCTACTAGTATACTACTACCACTACTACTACTACTACTACTACTACTACTACTACTACTACTACCGCGTTCCTCTATATTATTCTATCTATAAGCAAATTACTGCTGTCTTATTGAATATTACGAAGTGACGTAATTTGGCAAGACTTGATGGAATTATAAGGTCAGGAGAAATAATAGGTCACTGCTCTACTAATCTGCCTTGTACTAATGCTGTGATTACCGAGAAGAAAAGAAATCCTGATACCAAGATTTAAGAGAGATTAATCATTGTCTTGATAATTAGGTAAAAGTCCCGCTCAGAAAGACTTGCCTGAACACAGATCATAAAATGTTTAATGTGTTTTTCTTGGTAAGCTAAAGTTTACATTATTTACCAGGAAAGGAGGACAGAGAGAGAGAGAGAGAGAGAGAGAGAGAGAGAGAGAGAGAGAGAGAGAGAGAGAGAGAGAGAGAGAGAGAGAGAGAGAGAGAGAGAGAGAGAGAGAGAGAGAGAGAACGAGTGCACCAACATCAGAAAACAGCAAGTCAACAAGAAAAATGAAGACAAAAAAGCGGGACAGCAGCGCAAAACGGGTATTAATGACAGCCATAATGAGTGATAATGAAGACCTGTGTGGGTGATAATGGACGTCACAATGAGCAGTAATGGAAATCTGTGAAAGTAATAATATTCAGAATGGGTGATAATTTTTCTTTTCTTCTTTTCTTTTTCTTATTTTTTTTCTGCACAAGAGAGACAGATCAAGGACAAAACCAAATTCAGAACGAAGGGAAAGGAAAGAAAGGAAAAACGCCCGCTAATTCTCTCAGAAGCAAATGAAACACAAAGAATCCCCAAGAAAGAACAAACAGCAGACAGGATGAGTGACAACAGGCCTCAGTACCTCACGACAGGCAACGTACTGCTGGAGAGAAAGTTACACATCGCCTCCCCACACCGGGCGACACGACGCAACACCAAAGTGCCTGCTCATTACGTTAAAAATGCTCATAACGCTCTTCAATCAGCACTCAGCCTTGTTTGTTTTACCCTGGGACTCAATAGAATGCTGTATAATCATTTTCTGACTTTACATTTTACACACCATACTCGTACAATTATTTCTAACATCGTGAAGAAGAAAACAGACTGACTTCCATTTACGTGATGAGAATATTAGGTAATGATGTCTGACTGATAAAACTGTATAGATATTTAACTATAGATTCCGAATGTAAGACTTGCCAACAGATTATCGGCGCTATATAGAGTGTATAAAAAAAAAAAGTGACGGAAGTTTTGTGTGGAAGAAATAAAGGCGACAGACAGCTGGCCAAAGTTGATTCCGAGCCTTGGCTGTCCAAATGTCCTTAAAATGAAATGCCGCAGCGTTTAATGACCCGAGAAGGAAGTTGTGTCCCAAATACTAATGGGCTGTTCATGAGAGAGAGAGAGAGAGAGAGAGAGAGAGAGAGAGAGAGAGAGAGAGAGAGAGAGAGAGAGAGAGAGAGAGAGAGAGAGAGAGAGAGAGAGAGAGAGAGAGAGAGAGAGAGAGAGAGAGAGAGAGAGAGAGAGAGAGAATAATATTAAAGAAGATGCAAAAACCTTCAGGCATACACGTGGCGATCTCTGTAAGAGAGAGAGAGAGAGAGAGAGAGAGAGAGAGAGAGAGAGAGAGAGAGAGAGAGAGAGAGAGAGAGAGAGAGAGAGAGAGAGAGAGAGAGAGAGAGAGAGAGAGAGAGAGAGAGAGAGAAATATTGTTTTACACCCCTACTGATAATGATCTGGCACTAATTAATGTTATGTTCCTTGGATCCGAAAAATAATGATGATGGTAACAATAATAATGATTAACAATAATAATTACAATCACGGTAATGATAATAGGAGAGAGTGGACGTTAAAGTTTGAGTAATACTGTGCTACTATAATAATGATGATGATGATAATAATAATAATAATAATAATAATAATAATAATAATAATAATAATAATAATAATAATAATAATAAGGGGGTGTATGTTATGGTCCCACGATTTATGAGCAAAAAAGTAAAAAAAAAAATAGAGAAAAGTGGAATATTTTCTATGGCAGCCACGCAATTAATACTTCCCTCAAATGTTCCACAAATTTAATATTAATATTTTTTTTTTTTTAGGTGAGGCGCCTATACAATAAAACAAAAATTCCACCACGGATAAAAAAAAAAGAAAACTTAATTAAGCACACAAACTTTCATTAATTAAACAAAATATACAAACAGTGGATTACAAATTCAACAAAAAAATAGCAGAAAAAAAAAAAAATGTTATGTAAAACGTCACAAAGAAAATGATTGACCGTTAAAAACAATGATGAATAAATAAATGAATAAATAGGCGAAAAAAAATGATGGATAAAATTGTGAAAGGAAAATATGGGAAAATTAAAATAACTCAAAATGTCACCAGATGAAATAGGAGAAAAGGAAACGAATGAGAATATAGAAAATAAGAAAAAAATATATAAAAAAAAGGAAAACTAGAGAAATACAGAAAATAAGAAAAACACAAAAATGAGATTATGAAGACAACTTTATAGATTAGAATATCAGAAAAAAAATGAACACTATGAAATGAAAAAAAAAATGGAAACTGAAAAGAGGAAAAATAAAGAAATGGAGAGAAAAGACCATGAAGAAAATAAGAAAAAAAATGTTGATAGAAAACCGGAAGTGAAAGAAAAGTAAAGAATAAAATAATAAAACACGCAGGACAGAACGAGGAAAAGCAAAGCAATATTTGAGGAAAAGTAAAAGAAAAAAATAGCATGGCGAGACCAGACCATCACGAGAGAGAGAGAGAGAGAGAGAGAGAGAGAGAGAGAGAGAGAGAGAGAGAGAGAGAGAGAGAGAGAGAGAGAGAGAGAGAGAGAGAGAGAGAGAGAGGTATTAGTATTCAGAAAATATTGTTACAAGCATAATAAAATGTATACAAGAGATAAAAGAGAATCACACACACACAAAAAAAAAAATAGATAAATAAATAAATAAATAAACAGAATAATAATAAAATGAATAAATAAATACATATATAAAAGAAAAGAAAACATAAATAAATAAATAAAATAAAATAAAATAATACATGAACACAACAGAAAAAAAGAAAATAAGAAAACCTCAACATAAAAAAACGTCCCCCACTCCAAAAAAATAAATAAATAAAAAAAAAATGAATAAATAAAAAAAAAAATAAAATAAATAAATAAATAAAAATAAATAAATAAATAAATAAAAAAATCTGGCTCATATCATGATGTAAACACCCACGACTAATGTTCTGTGGTCATACATGGGAATCCCGCTCATACTAAACTCTACAAACTTACATTACCACCCTTAAGAGCCACGTATGGGGTGAGAGGAGAGTGTCTACCAACGCAACCCTGCTCTCAAATGCCTCGTATATTAAGTGAGTGAAGAGACGCGTTCGAATCCCGCTCAGGCTTAACTTCTTCACTATTATGGTCGTCTTTCGGTAACATTCAGAGCAGCATAGAAGCGTAATTTGTATACTCGTAGACACATGGAGAATAGAAAGAATAAGAGTTTTATTTTATATTTTCAAGGCTACAAAACTAATATACTCTAATACAAACTTGTCTGGGAAAGGCTTAGGGATTATGGAAAAAAATGGCTAGCAGTCTTCTCTCTGTTATCACACCTTAATGCCCCTGTGAGAAATGGGTAAGGAGAGTGGGAGGGTGAGTCAGCAACAAATCTTCCTAGGTGGCAGAGACGCACCCTAGAATGCCTCAGGTCTAAGAAGAGTCAAGATGTGCTCTGATCTACTCATTCATGCACGTGACAGGTGGTTCAACCCTTTCAAGAACATAACATAGGAAAATAAAGGAAGCTGCAAGACGCCATCAGGTCTACACGTGGCAGTCCCTAAATGAGAAAAAAAAAAAACGTAACTATCTAGTGTTTTACTACTATGATCATCTTTCCATTAACACTTAGGGCATAGTAAGTAGACAATTTTCATGTAGACACGAAAAAAAAAATAGTAAGGATTCACTAATCTACGTATTACAGAAGTATTTGCATGGACACACACACACAAAAAAAAATCCTTTCTATACCACAAAACTACGTAAGAGACTGTACCACAAAAAATAATAAAAAAAAAACTTAGTGGCTATGAAAAAACAAAAAGCACAAAGGGTAACTAATCGTAAGTGTTCGCTCTTCCCCTTCCCTCAGTCCCTCCTTGGCGACCTCTAACCTTCGACTAGAGAAAGTATACAAAAAGAAAGCGAAGAGGACGGGAGTAGCGTCACCAAGCTTAATGTTCCTTGGATAAAGTGGTATTAAATCCTACTCACGAAATGACTTGAATCCCTAGAGAGAGAGAGAGAGAGAGAGAGAGAGAGAGAGAGAGAGAGAGAGAGAGAGAGAGAGAGAGAGAGAGAGAGAGAGAGAGAGAGAGAGAGAGAGAGAGAGAGAGAGAGAGAGAGAGAGAGAGAGAGAGAGAGAGAGAGAGAGAGAGAGAGAGAGAGAGAGAGAGAGAGAGAGAGAGAGAGAGAGAGAGAGAGAGAGAGAGAGAGAGAGAGAGAGAGAGAGAGAGAGAGAGAGAGAGAGAGAGAATGACTTTTCTCTTTAATTCTTTAAATATTCAAACCTTATTTTTCGTTCTTTAGATGGAAATTGGTGGAAGTGCAGGAGGAGGAGGAGGAGGAGGAGGAGGAGGAGGAGGAGGAGGAGGAGGAGGAGGAGGAGGAGGAGGAGGAGGAGAGGGCGAGGTGTGCAGCAGGCATCAATCAGGAAGACAAAAATAGACCTGTCACGTGTCACTCGTGTGTGTGTGTGTGTGTGTGTGTGTGTGTGTGTGTGTGTGTGTGTGTGTGTGTGTGTGTGTGTGTGTGTGTGTGTGTGTGTAGAAGGAATAGCAGATATTCATTCACTTGTACACAGGTAATTTAGGCACCTATGCAGGTGATACAAGGCGTGAAGTTCATGTGTGTGTGTGTGTGTGTGTGTGTGTGTGTGTGTGTGGGCGTGCGTGTGTAGTGGCCTTTCGCAGGTTGTAGCATGTCAGTGTGCAGAATTTCTCTCTCTCTCTCTCTCTCTCTCTCTCTCTCTCTCTCTCTCTCTCTCTCTCTCTCTCTGCCCCTTTGATTAGTTCCTGGGATACTGTGGAAGCAATTTCCTCTCGGGACGATGCGGGGCGTAAAACTTGTTGATACTCGGAGGTGACGATGATGACGATGATGTTGATCCGTGTGGTGGTGGTGGTGGTGGTGGTGGTGGTGGTGGTAGTGGTCTCAAAATGGATAGAAGACAATGGTGATGATGACAATGGCAATAATGGTGAGGGAAGTGATAATGGTGGTGTCTCAGAATGGAAGGGAGACAATGGTAATGATGGTGATGATTATTATTATGGTGTTGATGATAACAGTGACGATGAATATGACGATTGTGGTGTTTGTAATGGCAGTCGTGAAAGGAAAGGTTTATGGTAATGGTGGTGATGACAATGGTGATAATAGTGGTGATGACTCGACAGGAGCAGCAACACCATTACGTCAAATACTCATTCTCAGCCTGCACAGCCTCGGGTATCGACTTTAAACATGCACTTAAGGTGACAAGACAACACAGAGAAAGCATCACATCATATCTCGAACAAGAAAAGCCCAGGTAAATCTGAGAATTCCCAGGTAAACGCAAGTATCTATAGGTAAATTTAATCATCCCCAGGTGAACTTAATCGTCCCCAGGTAAATCTAATCGTCGCCAGGTAAACTTAATCGTCGGGAGGTAAACTTAATCGTCTCCAGGTAAATCGTCCCCTAGGTACTCTTAAGCACCTCCAGGTATATTTAATTATTCCCAGGTAAACCTAAGCACCTCCAGGTAAATTTTAGCATTCCCAGGTAAACCTAACCAGGCCCAGAGACTCCCCCTGGGCAAGAGGTGTACAGACATGAAATTTTAGGTATTTAGGTATTACATAATTAAATTTGGGTATATAGTTATTAATTAATAGATTTTATGTTTAGGTGCTGAATAAGGACGAGGTGCACTGTGGAGAGTTATGGGGGAAAAAAAGCTGACAAAAAAAAAAAAAAAGAATCTTATATTTATTATTTTTGATACCAACACGCCCCTGCACAACCCACATCAACACAGCTGAAGAAATTTGATCCTGGCAGCCTCTGTTATGATGCATGTTATTTCTGGGCGAATGACCGTCTGTTACCATGGCAACCAAGACACGCACTACAGCTGCTCTACCATCACTCCCGAGGCACAACGGGGTGGAAGATGCAATTACATTTTACGCCCTGGGGTGACGCATTAAGGAATACTGTAGTGAAAATAACTAATTCCTACTCACTTGTCGTTGTGTGTACTTGAGGCAGCTTCCACGAAACTTCAGTGAGGAAAATTTGAATTCCATCTGGGCGTTTAAAAGTGCGGGAAATTTAAATGCCTGCGAGACGTTTAAAAGTGCGGGAAATTTAAATGCCTGCGGGACGTTTAAAAGTGAGAAATTTAAATATCTACGGATTATTTAAAAGCACGGAGAATCTTATGCCTGCGTATTGTTTAAAACCGCAGGAAATTTAAATGTCTCCTGATTGTTAAAAAAAAAAAAGTGCAGGAAATTTAAATATCTATGGATCATTTAAATGGCCACGTGAGGACTCCCGTAAGTATTTGATTTCTTGCATATATTTCTAAAGATAAAAATGCCAAAAATTGCCTGGGTTTGCCTGGACCTTTACTTTTGCATTACTCGTACACTAAAAAAATGAAAAGGACTGAATGCCGACCGGTAGCCATGACACCACGCATCCATTTCCTATTTCCATAATATATCTCTGCTATTTGGCCATTTGGATGAGAAAAATAAAGACCACAGACCAAAGCCCTTTGACTGGTAATGACAATGTGACACTTGATACTTCACTTAAATAACCACAGACAATAATAGGAAAATTGTAATTACAGTAACTAAAAAGATCTTAACTACTCAATCACTCCTTTTGCTTCCGGTGGCGTCTTCCCAAACTTCAAACTTCCACGAGATGATCCTGCTCAGCTCAAGGAGGCGCCACAGTCAACAGGGCAAGACATACTGACAGGTTAGTTTTAAAAAGCATTTGTTTCTAAGAGTAACTGTCGATCTGTCTGCCCGCCTGTCTCTGTTTGTTTGTATGTCTGTCTGTCTGTCTTTTTGTTCATTTGTCTGGCTCGTGTTTTGATAGCAATGAAACCGAATTTATGGATAAAACTAGCGCCATTCAACGCGCGATGGTCGATAACACTTACTGGAAATATTAACATTAGCTGCGGAAACAATCACCGCCACATTCACACCAAACTCACATATATATACACACACACACACACACACACACACACACACACACACACACACACACACACACACACACACACACACACACACACACACCTCGAGCCAATAACCACACAACCAAAACGAATGAATGCATGATGAACAGTAACAAAAAAGCGCCGCCAGGCGGGAATGAGTTGGAGGATTCCATTAGCGAGTC
>NC_087157.1:27410615-27415615 GCF_035594125.1 Scylla paramamosain
GCCAGTTCAGATATATTGAGATCAGTGGTGTGTGTGTGTGTGTGTGTGTGTGTGTGTGTGTGTGTGTGTGTGTGTGTGTGTGTGTGTGTGTGTGTGTGTGTGTGTGTGTGTGTGTGTGTGTGTGTGTGTGTGTGTGTGTGTGTGTGTGTGTGTGTGTGTGTTTGGTAGTTCATTGGACCAAGAGAGAGAGAGAGAGAGAGAGAGAGAGAGAGAGAGAGAGAGAGAGAGAGAGAGAGAGAGAGAGAGAGAGAGAGAGAGAGAGAGAGAGAGAGAGAGAGAGAGAGAGAGAGAGAGAGAGAGAGAGAGAGAAAGAGAGAGGAAGGAAGGGGAGGAGAGGAGAAGGAAGGAGATGGAGACTGTGCTTATAACCTAATTTTATCATATATAGGGAGACTGTGCTTATTACCTAACTTTATCGTAAGAAAAAAAATATCAAGCAAAATTAGAAAGAAATACAAATTATACAATACACAAAACAACATGAAAACTTTTACGTATACATTTACCTTGCCCATATATTCTCGTTCTAGTTTCTGCAAATGCTGCGAGAAATGTATGCCAGGCAAGATGAAGGCATTGTACAGCTGCTTGTATGAGCTTACTGGGCCGCGGCGGTGGAGAGACTGCGACACTAACATGGAAGGGGAAGAACAGCTGTGTATACTAAAAATATATAGAAACACCAACCACTGCCACTAAAGAGAAAAGTAGTGAATGTGACCTAGTTTGCTGGATGATGATGATGATGATGATGATGATGATGATGATGATGAGGATGAGGAGGAAGAGGAGGAGCACACTTTCTGTTATGGTGAAGCACACGTGGAACAATTTCAAGCAACAGCAGGAGAGGAAGTTTCTCGCGCCATACACAAGCAAGAAATATTCTTCTAACTTAACTAAGCAGCGGACTGGGGGAGGCGAAACGTGCCAGACTTCAGCAGAGTTTAGGGTAACGAGAACAATTGAGAGAGAGAGAGAGAGAGAGAGAGAGAGAGAGAGAGAGAGAGAGAGAGAGAGAGAGAGAGAGAGAGAGAGAGAGAGAGAGAGAGAGAGAGAGAGAGAGAGAGAGAGAGAGAGAGAGAGAGAGAGAGAGAGAGAGGACACACACACACACACACACAGAAAAGACAAAATAGGTAATGAATTTAGTCTTAACCTAAGCTACAAAAATATATAAGAGTCTTCAATATGAAAATAAAAACAGAGTATAGATTTACAGTATGAAAATAAGAGTATATAAATTTAAGAGTCACCACTTGAGAAATATGCTACATAACTTATTAAAAGGACTGGAATGTTGATCAAAATAGGCCAAACAACATCTTTTTCACATCTAAAGAAGTCTTAATGGCTTTGAGGCATGGAAAGACGATACATCACTTAAATTTAAGAATCTGCAGTAGGGAAATAGATTAATATAATGTATATTTTTAAACCTTCCAATATCAAAATCGAAATAAAAAACGAACACATCAGAGGGACAACACACGTACGTCAGTTTCGGGACAAGGCAAGAGAGGCGGAACTGAGAAGATTCGGGCATGTCAGAAGAAGGGATGGGGCACATGTGGGGAGGAGGATGCTGGAAATGGACCCACCCGGCAGCAGGAAGAGAACAACAAAGAGCAGATTTATGGATGCAGTGAAAGAAGACATGCAAGTGGTGGGTGTGACAGAGGAAGGCGCGGAAGACCAAGCGTATTAAAGGATGATCCGCTGTGGCGACTCGTAATGGCAGCAGCAGAAAGGACAATAATGATATCAAAAGCAATGTCTAAAAAAAGTAACAGGTGACCACACGCAAGAAAAAATAAAATAAAATAAATAAATAAGTAAAAGAGGTTTAAAACAGGGAACAAGACACGCATTTTTTCCAAGAGTCTCCAACATGAAAATACCAAGTGGCTAAATCTTATGCGAAACTACACAGAAAAAAAAAAAAATAATAAATAAATAAAAAATAATAATAATAACAATAATAAATAAATAAATAAATAAATAAATAAAGATCCACCCCTCCAAATATAACATAAAAACCTCCCACCCCAATACTTTCCTTCCCTCACGCACTGGCCACACTGCATTCACTATCTCCCTTACCGCTCCCCCTCCCCCATCCCCCTACACCCCCCCCACACATACACACACACACACACACACACACACACACACACACACACACATTACTATTTGCTGCTCAGGGTCTCAAAGTGTGCGAGTTGACATGTCCAGGATGAGAGGCATTTTCCACCTGTCAGTCCACGGAGTAATCTTGTCTCGATCTTTCTGAATCGCGAGAAGAGGAGGAGGAGGAGGAGGAGGAGGAGGAGGAGGAGGAGGAGGAGGAGGAGGAGGAGGGTGAGAAGAGAGGGGAGAGAAGCAAGAGAAGGAGAGGGGGAAGAGAGAAGCAAGAGAAGGAGTGAAAGGAGAACTGTGGGAGGAGGAGGAGGAGGAGGAGGAGGAGGAGGAGGAGGAGGAGGAGGAGGAGGAGAAAGAGGTGGTGGTGGTGGTGGGTGGATTATTATTATAAGCAAAGAAGAAGAAGAAGAAGAAGAAGAAGAAGAAGAAGAAGAAGAAGAAGAAGAAGAAGAAGAAGAAGAAGAAGAAGAAGAAGAAGAAGAAGAAGAAGAAGAAGAAGAAGAAGAAGAAGAAGAAGAAGAAGAAGAAGAAGAAGAAGAAGAAGAAGAAGAAGAAGAAGAAGAAGAAGAAGAAGAAGAAGAAGAAGAAGAAGAAGAAGAAGAAGAAGAAGAAGAAGAAGAAGAAGAAGAAGAAGAAGAAGAAGAAGAAGAAGAAGAAGAAGAAGAAGAAGAAGAAGAAGAAGAAGAAGAAGAAGAAGAAGAAGAAGAAGAAGAAGAAGAAGAAGAAGAAGAAGAAGAAGAAGAAGAAGAAGAAGAAGAAGAAGAAGAAGAAGAAGAAGAAGAAGAAGAAGAAGAAGAAGAAGAAGAAGAAGAAGAAGAAGAAGAAGAAGAAGAAGAAGAAGAAGAAGAAGAAGAAGAAGAAGAAGAAGAAGAAGAAGAAGAAGAAGAAGAAGAAGAAGAAGAAGAAGAAGAAGAAGAAGAAGAAGAAGAAGAAGAAGATGATGATGATGATGATGAGGGATGAGGAGGGATGGAAGGAGAAAGAAAGAAAGAAAGAGAGAGAGAGAGAGAGAGAGAGAGAGAGAGAGAGAGAGAGAGAGAGAGAGAGAGAGAGAGAGAGAGAGAGAGAGAGAGAGAGAGAGAGAGAGAGAGAGAGAGAGAGAGACTTATTGTGCATTTTTAAACATTTTTTTTCACAAGAGACATAACAGGGAACACCACCATTGCTAATACATATCCTCAAGCTTCGTAACATACTCGTACAGCCACTACCGGTGGAAACAGAATACAAACAGAGATAAAAACAATAGCGGATGAGTAACAGGAGATTATTTTCCACCCTTTCACTCACGAAGTCTTGCCTGCACTTTTTTCCCGTCCAGGTGTTGTTGTTCATCCTTTCCACTGTGTCACCTAAGCTAATTGAAAACAAGCTGGCTGCTCTCTGGGGGTCGATTCACACTATTTTGGGAAGGTTACGCTCAGGTCAGGGTCCATTCACAGATTATTACATACATCTCAATGGGGACCGTGAGCACCAGTGTGAATATATACGTTGAAACGCATGTTGTAATTGTGTGGCTGGACCGTAAGCGTACCGTGACTTAAGCATGTGTGCATCGGCCCTAATCTATCTTCGCACACTCACAGATACAACCACCACCACCACCACCACCACCACCACTGCCACTATTACCTCCATCTACATCGCCTATTTTGTTTCCCACCACAACAATACACACCTAACTGTGAACTTATAGAAATGCGTGGAAAATACAGAGTTGAAATAATGGAAATAAAAGTGTGTGTGTGTGTGTGTGTGTGTGTATCAGGATATTTAAAAAAAGGAAATGTAAATAAATGAACAAGGGAATGAATAAGTAAATACTAAATGGAGAGAATGGGAACAGATTTTTTCTTTTTTTTGCTCTCTCTCTCTCTCTCTCTCTCTCTCTCTCTCTCTCTCTCTCTCTCTCTCTCTCTCTCTCTCTCTCTCTCTCTCTCTCTCTCTGTTTTATACACTGCGAGGAACTCAAGTATTGAAATCTGAGGGAGCATTGCATTGAAGGATTCGACACCACCACCACCACCACCACCACCACCACCACCATCACCATCGTCGCCGTCACACTTAAAACCAAATAAAAACATTCTTTCCTTTTTTTTTTTTTCACAGAAAGGTTCCGTGTGTGTGTGTGTGTGTGTGTGTGTGTGTGTGTGTGTGTGTGTGTGTGTGTGTGTGTGTGTGTGTGTGTGTGTGTGTGTAAGGTCGCCGTTTCTCCTAATTAACTATATTGATAAGCTATAATGAGACCAGCTCCTGGCGCCGATGTGGAAGCCGTGAGACATCGAGAAACAGAGCCAAGCCACAATTTCCTCCTCCTCCTCTTTGTCCTCAGCACCATATGACCTCATTATCTTGATACGTGTGTCTAATCAGTTCACCTCCTCTTCCTCCTCCTCCACGTACTACTACTTCGTTTCATTATCCTTTTGCTTTGTATCTTCCTTTTCTGACTTTTTTTTCTATTTCCGCGTCTTCTTGTTCTCTTTTGTCTGTAATATTTTTTTGTTTACTTCCTGTTCGTTTTATATATATTTTTTTTACATCATTTTCTTCTTATTCTACCTGTTCTTTTCTTATTATCTTCCTCCTCCCCATCATCATCATCATCATAATAATCATCATCATCCCTTCTTTACCTTCATTTTCCCTTATCCCTTCGTGTTTTCTTGTTATTTTTCTCGTCATTCCAAAAGTAAATAAGCTTATGTTCCTCCTCTTCCTCCTCCTCTTCCTCCTTTCTGCCAAGCCACACAAGGTTGCACATCTCTCACGCAAACAACACCGTGCCTCTGCCAGGGCTCAATGTAAATTTTAGAACAATAATATTTTCTCCTTATTATCATATCGTACCG
>NC_087157.1:27418115-27425615 GCF_035594125.1 Scylla paramamosain
CAATAATGAAGTCAGGTGAGGCGTGGGAAGCATTAAGTCACCCGCAGCCACGTGTCGAAATTACAAGGTTCTTCTGTAGTTTTTTTTCCAAGGTCTCATTCTGGCGGTAACTGACGCCTCACGTGAAGGGGCGGGCGCGCGGTCTTCGTGTTCTGCACCGGTGTGTTTCGGGAAGGGAGAGAGTGAAAGTGAAGGCAAGGGAGGGAAGAAATAGGTAGTTTTTTAATTTTTTAATTTTTATTTTTTTATTAAGGGATATTGCGCTTCCTGTTATCGATGTTGTCATTGTTGTTGTTGTTATTATTATTACTATTATTACTATTATTTTCATGTTATCCTCATTATTATTAGGTACCATTTTGTTTTCTCTAAGGCCACTGTATTTCTTCGTCCTCTCTCTCTCTCTTTTTTTTTTTTTTAGCACCACCACCACCACCACCACCACCACTACCACCACCACCATTAACATCACCATTAACACTACTAACAGAAAACATTAAAAAGAAAAACCCTTTAAACAAGAACACCACCCAACAAAACAACAAACCCTTGAAAATTCTTAAAAAAAATATACTGTCATGTAATGTAATGTTTAGAATATAATGATAAACAAGATCAAAACAAACAAGGCGAGGCTGGTAACAGGTCTACGTATCTAACCGGGGTCCCTTACCTGTACCTGCTCTCCCAATTACGTGAAAAAAAGAAGGACTTAGGAAAAATAATAAAAAAACTGGGGAGTTATGGCACGCGCACAGGAAAGGCAAACCAATTAAGGAAGGAAAGGGTACGAAAAGATGACGTGAAGGGAGAAAAGAAAAAAAAAATAGGAAAGGAAAGAAGATCCATAACGAAAGATCAAATAAAAAAAGACACGTAATGAAAGACAGAAATGATTGACAAAAAGAGAAAAAAGTAAACAGGAGAGAAGGAAAATATACATAATGCAAGATCAAATAAAAATAAAATAAAATATATAATGAAAGATAGAAAAGAAATAAAAAAAAAGAAAGAAGGGGGACACATAATGGAATAAAATAAAGTAAACAAGGAAAGAAGGAAAGATGATATATAATGAAAGAGAGTAAGAAGGGAAAGAAGAAAAGGACACGTAAAAATAGAATAAGTAAGAAAATAAGAAAAAAAATAATACATAGAAAAAAATTAAACACGAAAATAAAAAAAAAACGAAAGAATAAAATGAAGATAGATAATGAAAGGGAGAATAAGAAGTAAGAGAGAAAGAAAGAAAGAAGAGAAAATGCGTAATGAAAGACAGAATGAAAACTAACAGCGAAAGGCAAGAAGAAAAGAAACTGCATCATGAAAAAATAGATTGAAAAAGTAAAAAGTAGAAAAAAAGAATGCACAGAAAAAAACGAAGATGAAAATATAAAATAACACGATAAATAAACGACACAACACGCATTAAACGCCACTTCGAGATAGCAGGAAATTAGAAAAAAAAAAAAAAAACAATTCATCCGCTTTGCTACACAACACTACAATATTTTCGTCACAGATTCAATTCCCAACACTTATCCCTCCCACCCTCCAACGGTGTGTGTGTGTGTGTGTGTGTGTGTGTGTGTGTGTGTGTGTGTGTGTGTGTGTGTGTGTGTGTGTGTGTGTGTGTGTGTGTGTGTGGTTGGTTTATAAAAAATGTAACAGTACTTAATATTATATCTTAGTTGACAATGTTATGATGGTTACAGAATTTCTCTCTCTCTCTCTCTCTCTCTCTCTCTCTCTCTCTCTCTCTCTCTCTCTCTCTCTCTCTCTCTCTCTCTCTCTCTCTCTCTCCCCTTCAAATCTTATCTCTCTCTCTCTCTCTCTCTCTCTCTCCCCTTCAAATCTTAAAGTACTTGTTCTCACACGAGAGAGAGAGAGAGAGAGAGAGAGAGAGAGAGAGAGAGAGAGAGAGAGAGAGAGAGAGAGAGAGAGAGAGAGAGAGAGAGAGAGAGAGAGAGAGAGAGAGAGAGAGAGAGAGAGAGAGAGAGAGAGAGAGAGAGAGAGAGAGAGAGAGAGAGAGAGAGAGAGAGAGAGAGAGAGAGAGAGAGAGAGAGAGAGAGAGAGAGAGAGAGAGAGAGAGAGAGAGAGAGAGAGAGAGAGAGAGAGAGAGATAAATGAAAAACAAATATGAAAAGGGAATAAAGGAAGAGAAGAAAGAAGAAAAAGATAAGGAAAACGAGGCAACACAAAGGATCATAAAAGAAGAAACAGCAGCAAGGGAAGAGAAAGAAACAGAGGAGAAGGAAGAAGAGAATAACATTAAATGACTAACTAACTGTTTTAATGGCACCACAACATACAGTGAGAAAAGAAGCAGAAACAAAAAAAAAGAGGAAAATTAAGAAGAGGAAAGACAGAGAGAGACAAAGGAAGAAGACAAGAAGGTTAACTGAATGACTGACTGATTTACCTAAGTCTCAACAACGTACTCACCTAACGCCTTATGTCAAAAATATCTACAAGCATTGGCAGGATAGACGCAACATGTGGCTGGAAATAACATAACTAACAAATGAGGCGGTAAGAGACCTGACAGGCATCGCTTACAGACGTCGTTCGGAACTGACATTCGACAAGCCGGCGCCGCGCAGCCAGGGGAAAGGAGAGCAGCTAGACTGGAACATGAGGAGAAAGAGGAGGAGGAATGAAACCAAAAACACATCAAAAGGAATGTGATGGGAAAAGGTAGGAAGAACAGGAAGAAGCGAAAGAGGAGGAGGAATGAAACCAAAACATGAGAAGGAATGTGAGGAGTAAGAGGAGATGGAAAATGAAGGAAGGGCACGAGGAGGAGGAAAAGGAATGAAACCAAAGCGTCCGAAGAAATATGAAAAAATAAAATAAAAAAAATAAAAAAAGGGCAATACCAAAATGAAACAAGAAGTCGAAACATGTAGTACTCACTTTTTCTCGTCCATTTTGATGTTTTTCCCTCACACATTAACTCTTAACGTTCTCACCTGCAATGGAAGAAGAGTAAACGCTTGAGTTCTTGTGCAAACGTACTGTATATATGTAAACAATCATATTATACAGCGACTTTCAAAATGTTCTTAGCTCTGATGTACCTTTTTTTTTTTTTTTTTTGAGAGGAGGAACTGATATTTGTATTTATTCATCTATTTTGAAAGATCCGCGAACTGGAAGGGGGCACAAAACGTTTTGGCTTAAGAGCATCAAAAGGTTCTCTATATAAGTTAAAATGATCTCTGTAAGAAGTGGTTACCTGTAAAAAGAAGTAGTTACCTGCATTACCTGTTGTTACCCTCCCTCCCACTCCTCGCCACTCACTGAAGAGATGAAGCAGAAGGAAGAAGAGAATAAGGATGAATGAGTGACTGCTTGTTTTAATGGGATCAAGAGGTTTTCTGTGTAATTTGTAATGATTTATATAACTAATAAAGAAGTAGTTACCTTTTATATACTAACTGTTATCTGTATATGTAGTAGTTATCCATGCAAGTGGTGGTAGTAGTAGTAGTTATTGAATAGGTAGTAGCTATTCATATTAGAAGTGGTTATTTTTATCATTCGAATTATTAGTGAAAAGTAAAGTAAACCTCTCTCTCTCTCTCTTAGTCTCTCCCTCCTACTCCTCACCACTCTCTGAAGGACAAAAAAAAAAGCACAAACGACGAGAGGAAAAAAATCGGCGAAAAAATAAAAAGAAGTTATTCTATAAAGGCGAGATGGAGAGATTTTTCCTGGCAGATAAAAGAAAGGAGGAAGGAAATATTGCGCTCTAATCCCTTCGTGAACCAGGAGGAGAAGCTCGCGATACAAAAGCCTTCAGGACGAGCAAAGGAAGAGAACAGTCTGCAGTAATCCCTTCGCTCCCTCAACCACTGCTACTCACACATTGCTTGGGAGTGAGAAAATAGATACGTACATAAAAAAAAAAAAAAAAGAAAAAAAAATGAATTGGGGTCGGAGGAAAGGGTGGTAGGGGAAACTCAGGTAGGGGTACTAAAGAATCTGTGTTGTCCTTTTAAAAGCTTCTGGGTGTTATTCCTTTAAAAGTTTCCATCACACTTTGTTTTCTGCAGGGAAAGTGTCACGTTCTTTTTTATTTTGTTGTAGTTGTTGTAGTTGTAGTTCTCCTTCTTCTTGTCTTTACATTTTTCGTTCTCCTTCTTCACTGCCTTTTCTTCTTCTTTGTTGTCTTTTATCTTTTTTTCTTCATTGTCTTTTCTTTCTTTTCTCCATTGTTTTTTTTTCTTCTTTTCTTCTACTTCCGCCTCATCTTCGCCTTCTTTTTTCTTCTTCCTTCTCTTTAGACTTTTATGGGACTTTTCTTCTTTTCCTTCTTTTCTTTTACTTCCGCCTCATCTTCGTCTTCTTCTTCCTACTCTTTCGCCTTTTTGTGATATTTTTCTCTTTGGGTTTCGCCGTAGCATAAGGGAAGCTGCAAGATGCCGTCAGGACTACACGTGGCAGTCCCTCTATTAAATTTGCGTATCTTTTTTCCACTTGTTATTCTCATCCATACATTTGTCTAATCTTCTTTTAAAGCCCCCTAATAAGTCACCGCTCACAACCTGATTACTGAGTCTATTATATTCATCTGCCATCCTATTAGAGAACGAATTTCTTCCAGGCCACCTTACCTTCGTCTCTCTCAATATAATGTACGCATGGTTTAACAAGATATAGATGATAGTATTAATTAATGAAAAGAAAAAAAAATCAGGATACGGAGCCGAGTAGCTGTATTTTCCTTTGAGTCTCAAAAGGTAAAAAACAATTGTAGAATTTACTTGTTATCTCTTTCCCTGGTTTCCATATTTCCCATCGCTCGAAACCTGTCGCAACATGTCTACCCGGAGTTATGTAAAAAATGTTATAGAATGTAAAGTAATCACGAATATTACTTTCCAGCTCTCAGCTACATCGCCTCGCCCGCTGTGAAGTGAATGACGAATGCACATCACAATCCTGGCCAGGCGTGCAGTGTTTTCCAACGCGATGCACTGGCGGAATATCAAACAAACCTCCACTCCAGTTCAGAATATTAAATAATCCTGCTTTCTCTTTCCGCGCACACACCCTTGAGAAATCTATCACTCATTGGGAGAAAAGCACACAAAATCTCAATTTCTACCGCTGTAGTGGTAAAACTCTTTCCTTTCCTGAATGTTTAACTTCTCTGCTTTTATTTTCATATACTCGTATACACCTGCAAGAAATCCATCACCTACTGGAAGATAAATGCATAAAAGCTTAGTTATAGTTTTTACCATTTTAATATTAAAACACCTTTTCCAGAATATATAACTCACTCTCTCCCTTTCCACTTGTGAACACCGAAGGAGGAATAATCTCTGGTGAAGAAAATTGTTTGCATTCTTTGTTTCTCTATTCTCGCTAGTTTCTTCACGTACTGAGTCAAAACAGTCGGAAGCTTAAAGAAAGTTCTTGCTTTTCATTCTCAACAATCGCTGAGCTGCAGAGTGACAACACAAATTGAGGTCAAAAAGACAGGACGAGTATTTAGATCGCAATCCAAAACACAGGAACATAATCTCAAATACTTCGTTTTTTTTTTTATTTATTTTTTCTATCTCGACTACTTTTATGAAACAGGCTCTCATGGGAATCACTGGGCCTTTCAAGGCTGTCTTCTTAATGATTGTTGTGATACTTTGACGTGGATTCTACACTTCTGACAATTTTAACATACTTGAGTAGAAGTCACTACGGCTTTACATAAGTGCGTTTACATAATTCTGGTCATGGTTAGCAAAAGCTTTTACATAATTAATGGAAAAGAAAAATACTGAGGGAACTCGACTTACTCATCTATGCACTCTTTGTAAACATTCCTAATGAAAGAAGCCTTTTAAAAACACGAAGATCACTAAATTCAACAAAGTTTTGAATGTATTTCTGAAATGTGGCTTTTTCAAGGTCATGGCTGGCGGTCTGGTTCTCCTTGTTTTGCATGTTCATTTCCATATTGCTTTGCTTCGTCCTAATTGGTACAGGCGTGTTTCTCGTCCTTGCGTTAGACTTGCAAAGTTCAAAGGGCGTCCAGGGAGTCTTGTTAGCAATCTTACTAATCGTCTCTAATGAGAGTAGGAGGAGGATACGACTGAAAGCCTCATGTTCTTAAACGTTTCGGCGATATAATCACTTCCAACTGCCTGTAGTGGAAGTTGTTGGAATTTTCCAGTGTGCACGATTCCGTCGATAGCCATTCAAAGGATATACACCATCAACACACACAAAAAAACATTTAGCAGATCATTTTTGTAGCCCTTGAAATTTGTGCTTATGACATAATAAGGATTTTAAGAATATGGGTTGTAGAAATTTTCAGGAGTGCATGATTCTGTTGAAAAAAAAAAAAAAAAAGGAGTCTACATCATCAAAGGAAAAACATTTATGAGAACACGACTGACTACCTGCGTAGTCTTTGAAATCAGTGGTTATGACAATGTGGACTGTTGGCCTCTCAAGAATGTTTGCATAATTCTATCGATAGTTGAACAAAGGAATTTACTCCATCAGTAGGAAAAGCAACCGGTCTCTCTGTGGCCTTTGAAATCAGTGCTTATGAGAGCTTATACAGTTTCAGAATATGGCTTGTTGAGATTTCGAAGAGTATTTGCGCAATTCTGCCGATAGCTAAACGAAAGAATCTACACCATCAGTAGGAAAGACATCCAGGAGAGCGCAGCTGATCATTCCTGTGGCCTATCGGTGAAAAGACTGTGGGTTGTTGGAGGTTTTCAGGAGCCCATGATTCTGCTATTTTCCACATCTTTCCATAATCGCTAACCACTCTGAGACATTTCTTCTTCTACTACAGCCACCTCCAAACACTATACTGGTTAGAAATTCCAAAACTTATGCTTCTAAACCCTTTTTATTCTTCTAGACGCTTATACAGATTTCATACATTATGTTTAGTGTCGTGAATTGTTGCATATCGTACGGATAGGTAATATTAAGGAATCTACATCAATAGCAAAAACACACAAGAATATGACTGTCTTCTAGGCCTTTGAAATCAGTGTTTATAAGAGGCCAACGTGTTTACGAATACAGATCAAAGGCGTAAACTTACACTGGTTATTGCCCCGTTCCCCCCATCGAGCTCTTTCAAGTGCCTGGTTCTTATAATCACGGTCCACCCAATCCTGTGATCTTCTCCTTGACCAAAATAATTTAAAATCTACTCAAAGTAAAAGAGGAGGCTTCAAAATCGTACCTCAGTTTTTCAATTTTGCCACGGTAGAGAATATGAGTAGGAAACGAGAATATTGGAGGTAGCACTTTCTTTTTACTTTTTGAGAGTTGTGGTGCAAGGCTTAGAATAAAATTTCAAAATATACACTGTCAGTAAAAGGTGTGATGGAGGAGTAAAAATGTTTTACAGTGTGTTGTTCTATATTGTTCAATGAGATAATCTGAGTTTATTCGCGTGAAACAACAAGTGCCACGCAATCTCTACCGGTCAAAGAGTTAACCAATCCAATACAACAC
>NC_087157.1:27430615-27433115 GCF_035594125.1 Scylla paramamosain
AATTCATGGATGGAGGTGATAGGTGGAAATAAGTAGGCATGTTTCATACAGGGGCTGCCACGTGTAGACCTGATGGCTTCTTGCAACTTCCCTTATTTTCTTATGTTCTTATATGCCTGTCTACTGACCTTTCTCTTTAAGCTATTTCCTCCCCCTCTTCCTCCTTGTTGCTGCACTTTTCTATACCTTTCTGATGCATGTTCGTTTAGAATTAAAAGTACGAATGTGAAAATAGGTATGCAAGTTAATTTCATACAAGAAGTGCCACATGTACACCTGCTAATTTCTTGTAGCTTATCTTATTATGTTAGACGTTCGTGTTTATGTAGTTCTGTAGAGATCCTATTAGTAAACCATATTTCCTAGTATCTGTAGTTCCTGTATATTCATGTGTATTCCTTCTCCTCCTCCTCCTCCTCCTCCTCCTCCT
Organism: Scylla paramamosain; assembly: GCF_035594125.1. Taxonomy (NCBI): domain Eukaryota; kingdom Metazoa; phylum Arthropoda; class Malacostraca; order Decapoda; family Portunidae; genus Scylla; species Scylla paramamosain. The sequence goes on from NC_087157.1 coordinate 27,431,046, forward strand.
CCTCCTACTCCTCCACTACGTACTACCACTTCAATAGAATGAATGTGTGAGGCTGATGGAGGAATGTGCTGCTGTGAAGTGACATGAAGGGAACAGGAATGCGCGTGGTAGTGGTGGTGCTGATGGTGAAGATAGTGAGGATGTAGAAGGGAAAGTGAGGGGAGGAAATAGGAATGGTGAGAGAGTACAAGGGAAATAGGAATAATGAGAGAGTACCAGTACACACACACACACACACACACACACACACAGAGTAAACGTCAGTAACCTACCGCCACCATCATCACCACCACTGTCTCGACCATCAACACCATCACCAACACACGGAGGAACATCAAAGCGGGACAGACTTGGGTGACGAGCTTTGACAGAAGGAGGAGGAGGAGGAGGAAGAGGAGGAGGAGGAGGAGGAGGAGGAGGAGGAGGAGGAGGAGAAGGAGGAGATGCAGAGAAAACGGTTTACTCTCGTGTCCTTGAGAGAGAGAGAGAGAGAGAGAGAGAGAGAGAGAGAGAGAGAGAGAGAGAGAGAGAGAGAGAGAGAGAGAGAGAGAGAGAGAGAGAGAGAGAGAGAGGAAGAAAAGGGTGTGCAAATATTATGCTGACGCAATACAAACTTTCGTGCATATTTTACAAACCAACTCTTTCTCTCTCTCTCTCTCTCTCTCTCTCTCTCTCTCTCTCTCTCTCTCTCTCTCTCTCTCTCTCTCTCTCTCTCTCATTATATTCCCGTACTTCCTGCCTTTCCCGCATCTTCAGTGGGGTAAGGAGAAGGGAAAGCAGAGAAGAGGTGAGAGAAGGAGAGAAGATGGGATAGAAACAAAGGAGAAAGGAGGGAGGGAAAGAAGAGGAGCTTGGGGAGAGAAAATGGAGATGGGAAAGATGACAAAGAATGACTCGGGAATACGATGACAAGGAGGAGGAGGAGGAGGAGGAGGAGGAGGAGGAGGAGGAGGAGGAGGAGGAGGAGGAGGAGGGGGATAAGGAAGAAGAGAAGATGGAGAAAGTTGGAATACAAGGAAGAAACTGGAGGAAGGTGAATCGGGATAGGAAGGGGAAGAGGAAGAGAAAAAGGGAGAGGGAGGAAGTAAAGAAAAAGAGAAGAAAGAAGTGAAAACAACAGAAGAAGAGGAGAAAAAGAAGGGGGAAACAGGAGGGGAAAGAAGAAAAAATAGAGGAAGACGAGAAAGAGAAGAAGGGGAAACGACTAAAGAGAAAGAAAGAGAAAAAAAGAATAGAACAGTAGAAAACGACGGCGAAGAGGAAACAAGAAAATGGAAAAGAGGAAGGGAAAGAAGAAAAAAGAGAGCGAAAACAACTGGACATTAGAAAACAACGAGGAGGAGGAAACAGGAGATGGAAAAAAAGAGAAAAAAGAAAAAAAAAGAGAAAGAGGGAAAGAACGACGAGGAAGAGAAAACAGGAAGAGAAAAAGAGAGTAGAGAGAGCAGAGTCCTTTTCCTCACTCCTCCCCTTCCTTTCCCTTTCCTTCCCTTCCTGCAGTGGCTGTTATTTCAGGGACAGCAGGAGACACAACAATTAGAGGGAGCCGAGGTGTGGCGTGCAGGTGAGTCGGGAAGGTCAGGTAGGTGTAGGTGTGTGTAGGTATAGGTGTGTGTGTGTGTGTGTGTGTGTGTGTGTGTGTGTGTGTGTGTGTGTGTGTGTGTGTAGGCGTGTGGGTGTGTTCGTTTCTTCGCACGTGTATCATTGTTAATGAAAGGAGGGAGGGAGGGAGAGACGGAAAGACGAAGGAAGAAGAGGAAGGAATGTGTGTGTGTGTGTGTGTGTGTGTGTGTGTGTGTGTGTGTGTGTGTGTGTGTGTGTGTGTGTGTGTGTGTGTGTGTGTGTGTGTGTGTGTGTGTGTGTGTGTGTGTGTGTGTTTTCTTTCCACATACGCAAATGACAGAAAGAAAAATGAAGGGCATGAATGAAAGAGAAAATGTAAAAAGAAATGGAGAGAGAGAGAGAGAGAAGGCAGAGAAAGGAGAGAAACAAAGACAAGATAAAAACAAACAAACCAACAAACAAGACAGAGGAAGAGAGAGAAAAGGAAAGCACAACACGCAGTAAAGG
>NC_087157.1:27435615-27488115 GCF_035594125.1 Scylla paramamosain
CCTCAATCACTCATCTGCAGTTCCTTTCTAAACGGATCACGATGAATAAAATATATGGACAAAGGAAATAATCTCCATACACACACACACACACACACACACACACACACACACACACACACACACATACGGACAGGTAACGGCAATATACAGGAGCTGAGGCAATCACCTGGTCACATTCACGGAGAGGCGAGACGGAGGCTTTCAATGTCTGCACGTGGTTGTCCTCTGAGTGATGCAGGTGGCTTATTTGGAGGAGGAGGAGGAGGAGGAGGAGGAGGAGGAGGAGGAGGAGGAGGAGGAAGAGGAGGAGGAGGAGTTACATAGAGTTACACAGAAAAACAGGCCACAGCAGACCTTGTTGTCCCTACGAGTGACCTAGGACTACTAAGATGATAGTAGAAAAGGACAGGAAAGCAGAAGGCTCCCGCCCCACCCTCCACTCCCTCCGGCATAAGCCGTACAGGAAAACAGGTCGGAAAAAAATACTTTACGGGGTTAGAGGAGAGGAAAAAAAAAAAAAAAAAGGAAATTTTATAGGAAAGAAAGAAAATAGATGAAATGAGGTGCCCCCATTTCCTGAAGGCAAGGAAGTTTATCACTAACAAACAAACACTGTTAGCCGCGGATTGCAGGCAAGATATTTATCAAGACGGGGTTTGAAGGTCTCAACGGTGTTGCAGTCTATCACGTCCCGAGGAAGCCCATTCCATAGATTTACTACTCGATGGAAAAAAAAATGATTTTTGATTCTTGAGAGTTGAAGGATTTCCTAACAATTTTGCAACCGTTTCCTCGCGTGTAATTTGAAGAGCCTATAGAGAAATATTTACTGCAGTCCATGTTATCAATGCCTTTGATGATTTTAAACACCTGTATTAAGTCGCCTCTTAGTCTTCTTTGTGTTAATGGGAATAGATTTAATTCTGTAAGACGCTCTTCGTGTAATTTGTTTCTTAGGCTTGGTATCATTTTTGTTACTCTACGCTGAACTCTTTCTAATTTATCGATGTCTTTCTGGTAGTAGGGGCACCATGCTTGAACGCAATATTCCAAAAGGGGACGGACTAAAGAGTTATACAAAGTGAGGATTGTATCCTTAGATTTATATTCAAAAGATGTGCCGATTAAATCAATTACTTTATTCGCTTTCTTCACGACATCAGAACATTGTTGGCTAAGTTTTGAGCTAGGAGGAGGAGGAGGAGGAGGAGGAGGAGGAGGAGGAGGAGGAGGTGTATGCAGGTAACGCACAGAAAAAAAAAGTGAAAAGAAGGACGAGAAGGAAGAGGAGGAACAAGAGAAGGAAGGACACATAACACAAGGAAAGACCTGAAGAAAAGAAGGATTAGGAGGAACAAGGGACGGAGGAAAGCAAGGGAACACAAAGAAAGAACGGAAGAGAAGAAGGTGAAGGATGAAGTGGAGGAAAACAAGAGAAGTAAGAACACACACAGGAACACGAAGAAAGAATCGAAGAGAACAAGGAGGAGGATGAGGAAAAGGCTGAACAAGAGAAGAGAAGAGAATAAAGAGGACTTAAGATCATAGAAAAACTAATCAACCACAGCAGCTTTTATGTTCTTATGACGAACCACGCAGCTTGTTATACCTAAAGTAACAGACAAAAGATTATATTAAGAGACCCAACACCGTAAGTTCCTTCAGATAAATCATCATCTTCTCACGGCAATTCCAATTACAAGATTCCTCAAAAAAAAAAAAAAAAAAAAAAAAACATTGTTCCCCTTGACAAATACTGTTCCCTATAGATGCGTTAATAAAGGGTATGCTGTCTTATTTTGGGATTATCATTCTGTGTGTAAACCATGAAATTCTTATGGGTGGAATCATCTGAGTAGAATTTTCCATAGAACTGAATGACACATGACAGTAAACATGGCAGAGAAGGAGGAATAGGAGGAGGAGGTGGAGGAGGAGGGACGAGAAAAAAGGAAGAAAAGAGGGACGAGGAAGAGGAGAAGAGACATGAGGAAGAGAAGGACGAGGAAGATGAGAAACAGGAGGAGAATGAACTCACAGAAATACACAGAAAGAACAAACAGCAGCAGTTGGTTCATTCAGAGCTGCTTGTGGGGGATACTTTATCTAGCACACATTGTGGGAACCGGGGAAGCACAGGCGAAGGGTCCTCGACATCCACGGCTACTCCCAACAAGGGCCGGCAGAAAAAAAAAAAAAGTGTGAAGAGAATCCATAGAAAGTTTTGTAAGAATATGAACTACCAATACCTATTTTCTTATTTATTTATTTATCTATTTTTTCTTTACTTTTTTGTAACAAAGACCAAACTTATAGGCAGTGCTTAAAATGGGATCGAGCCAGAGAATTGCAAAGTTTTAATATAACCAGTTCTGATTCTTATTTTGAAAGGTAAGTCAGGAGCAGGAGGAGGAGGAGGAGGAGGAGGAGGAGGAGGAGGAGGAGGAGGAGGAGGAGGAGGAGGAGCATATATGAACACAAAGACGTCGCATTCCTTAGATATTAGAAAATGTGTGTGTGTGTGTGTGTGTGTGTGTGTGTGTGTGTGTGTGTGTGTGTGTGTGTGTGTGTGTGTGTGTGTGTGTGTGTGTGTGTGTGTGTGTGTACTCCACTGTGTTATGTACACATTCGGTTCGTGTATGTATATATTTATGCTTCGAGTATCAATTCGTGTGTGTGTGTGTGTGTGTGTGTGTGTGTGTGTGTGTGTGTGTGTGTGTGTGTGTGTGTGTGTGTGTGTGTGTGTGTGTGTGTGTGTGTGTGTGTGTGTGTGTGTGTGTGTGTGTGTGTGAGTGCGTGCGTAGTATTCCCCTGAATTCCCTTCTCTTCATCCCTCCTTTTCTCCTCTCTTAATTTTTTTCCTTCCTTTCTTCTGCCTCAGTTAAAATTCCCTCATCGTTTCTCCATCCTCTCTCTCTCTCTCTCTCTCTCTCTCTCTCTCTCTCTCTCTCTCTCTCTCTCTCTCTCTCTCTCTCTACCGCAACCAATTCTCCCTCCCACCGTTGCTATCATAAAAAATACGACTTATCGTTCTCTATTTTACACTCGCTGGCCGTATTAGCTTTCACACACACATACACACACACACACACACACACACACACACACACCAGATCACAAGATCTCTCTTAAGCAAACTTTTTAACCGAGTTGTGTATGTTTGATCCTCTTCTCGTACTTTTTTTCATCCGCAATACACTATAATTTCTTATTTTTCCAGTCTCAACCTGTGATGTCAATAACCTGCGCGGCTTCCATTTTATAAGCTAGTGCAAGAGTTTTTATATTTATTTGTTTATTTTTGAGAGGGGTTTTGGCTAAGGGCAACAACAAAGGTATACAAGAAAAAAGAAAAAAAGCAGGCCTAAACTTCTCTTCAAATTTGTTTTCGTTCTCGCTTTAGAAAATAGTACCAGGAAACTATGACTCTGGTAGAACTTGGCGGTCGGGAGTTCAAGTGAATAATGGTGAGTTGTTTTGAAGGACTGTTTTCAATGGCTTCTGATATTAACTCTCTCTCTCTCTCTCTCTCTCTCTCTCTCTCTCTCTCTCTCTCTCTCTCTCTCTCTCTCTCTCGAAACGCTCAGAATACACAAGGGAACAATAAGGCACTTTAAAATCACCCTTTAATAGTTTCCCCTGTAACCTCTTCATGTTATCAGTTTTCCTTTTTCTTTTTACTTTTCATGCTTACCAGTTTCTTCTTAATTTAATTTCAATCTTCCGTTTCGTTTTTCTTTTCTTTTCCTTTTCCTCTTCTTTATTTCGTAGGCAAACTAGATATAATTAACACAAGTACATTCTCTTTCTTTTTTTCCTTCCTCTGTTTTTACTTCATCAAATTCATCGCTTTGAACTTTTGCGAGATTTGATTAAAACGATACCTTCCTTCTTTTACGTTATTTCAATGCTTCGCTCTTTTATCGCAGGCGTTCCCTTCATATCCAGCTCAGATTTCCGCCCTAACCCAATCCACTGCGTTGTACTGATATCAGGTGCGTTTAATTAAAGCGATAACTTATGCTGGTATGTATCTTTTTTTTCCCCGCTAATTTATAAACATTTCACGTGTTCTTTCGTTTTTCCTTTCTCTTAATTTCGTTCGTCCAGTGTATTTTTTTTTTCGTTTTCTGATACTTTAACTATTATTATTATTATTTTTATTTATTCATTTATTTTTGTTACTTTTCAAATTGACGTGTTTTTACTTGAAGTGTTTCGTGCAGAGTTGCTACTGTCTTATCTACTCAGCTGCTAATATTCATGTGTGGGTTTCATTGTTTTTCAAGGCTTGAGTGATAGTATTTGGCTTTCCTGTAGATTTATGCTGCGTTTATTGGCGCAATATATCATATGCTTTGTGATGAAATAATACACCAAATCTTCGTAATATTTTAGCTTCCTTTATTATCCTTCATCTTTAACTTCATCTACATTCTTTACTTATTAGTATTCATTATTTAACTTTTCTCGCTTTCTTTTTTTTAATTTGTATTTTTCTTTCTATGTATGGTATCTGCTATTGCCTCTCTCTCTCTCTCTCTCTCTCTCTCTCTGTCTCTCTGTCTCTCTCTCTCTCTCTCTCTCTCTCTCTCTCTCTCTCTCTCTCTCCCCTTGTTGTTTATGCATTCTTTCTGTTATTACATCGCACTCTCATACTTATTCACTTGGTATTATTTTGGACATATTCATAGAAAATAAATCTCTTAATTCCTAGTTATTCCCCCCTCTCTCTCTCTCTCTCTCTCTCTCTCTCTCTCTCTCTCTCTCTCTCTCTCTCTCCCATTTCTGCTTCGTCAGATCCCATTTCTTCCTTAATTGGATTTCTTTCTTCTGTTATCGACATTTTTGCATTTCCCAACATGTTCCTCTCCTCATATTCTCCTTTTCAAATTTTACTCAGGACTTAACCCTTTTCTGCGTCTCCATTCCTCCTCCCTCCGCGTCCTCGCTGGCTGCTGCATTTTACGTTTTTTTTTCTTTTTTTTTTTTTTTTGTGCAGTCCTCCCTTGCTCACCTTCTCTGGGGGATATTCAAACACAGCCAGAGAGAAGATTGTGTGTCTGTGTCTGGGCGTGTGTTCTTGCTCGTCTCTGTGGGATAGTTCCTCGTCTGGGTGACATATTGTACCACGTCTGAGCAGCTTTCCTTTTTTTTTTCAGTCTTTTTTTTTCTTTCCATCTTTTATTTATGTTTTTCGTTATCCTCTTTTGCATTCTACTGTTCTAATTTTTCTTTTTCTTTATCATTCGTTCGCTTTTTCTTTTTTCCCCCTTCTTTTCCTGTTTCTTTTTCATTCCATGTCTTCTTTTTCGTCTTCTTCTTTCTTCTTCTCTTCTTCTTTCTCCTAGTAATCCTTTTTTTTTCTTATTCGTTCCCTTTTATCCTGTGTTTTTTTATTTTATTTTTATTTTTATTGCACCACGCCAGAGTAGTTTCCCCTTTTCCATTTTATTTGTCTTCTTTTTCGTTCTTTTGTCTTTTACCTTTTCCTCTTACTTATTTTCCTCTCACTCGTTCCTTTTTAGTTTTTTTTTATTTATTTATTTATTGGAGCACGTCTGAGTAGCTTTCTCTCCTTCCTGTATTCATATTTTATTATATCTTTTTCGTCATCCTCCTCGTTCTTCTCTCTTTTCGTACTAATCCTTCTGTTTTCATTTCTCACCTTTATCCTACTTTTTTTTGTTTTTGTTTTTGTTGTTGTACACCAGAGTGGCGTCTCACCTTTCTTGTCTTTTTCTTTATTGGTTTTCTCTTTCGTCACCCTCCTTCGCTTGCTCTTTCACCTTTCCTGTTTTTTTCTTTATTGGATTTCTTTTTCGTCATCTCCTCCGCTTGCTCTTCTTGCTTCTCCTTTTTTGTTCTTATTCTTTCCCTTTTCCTACTTTTCTTTATTGTACCACGCCAGCGTAGCTTTTTTCATACTTTTCACTTTTATTCATGCATTCCTTTCATTATCTTTCTTTCTTTTTTATCCTTCTTTTCTTTTTCATACTATTCTTTCTCTTCTCATTCGTTTCCCCCTTTTTTTTTTCTATTGCAGCACGCCACCGTAGCTGCTTCGTTTTCATACTTTTTATTTTTTTTTATGTTTTTTTATATTCATGCCTTCCTTTACTTATCCTGCTCCTCCTGTCCTTCTTTTCTTCTAAACTGTTCCCTTTTCTTTCCAACTTTTAATTTTTAAATATTTATATTTAAATATTTTAAATATTTTTAATATTTTTTATATTCATGCCTTCCTTTACTTATCCTGCTCCTCCTGTCCTTCTTTTCTTCTCAACTGTTCCCCTTTCTTTCCAACTTTTATTTTTTTCATACGATCTTTTCGCTATCCTCTTCATTCTACTCCTTTTCATCTCACTCGTTCGTCTTTTTTCTTCTTTACTCAATAGCTAGTCAAAAGTAGTGTTCAAATAGCCATGCAAGGATTTAGATCTATGGATATCTTTCTGTGTCAGGGAAACCAGGCACGGACAAAAATGAAATAGAATAAAGTAAAATAAATAGATAAATAAATGAATAGACAAAGTAAATCAAATAGTTAAATAAATAATAAAGGGTGGAAAAAAGTCTGAACACCAAAGCACTCAAGAGAAGAAGGATCCAAGGATATTAATGGTCACTTTAGTTTATGTTCTTGAATCGTCTTAGTACTTCCCTCCCGAGGCAGTCAAGGTTAAGGCTACTGACAATGGCTACTTCGGGTACTGGAGTGAGTCTTTCCTTTAAGTTCTTTTGTGGAGGAGCAATGTTGTGTAGAAACGTTACAATGGATCTCACGGAGAATATTCTAGGTCATGCGTTGTTTAATGAAATATCTTTACTATACGAGTATGTGAGTTTTCTCTTATGTTTTATGCTTTACTGACTGCCATATTCTCTCTCTCTCTCTCTCTCTCTCTCTCTCTCTCTCTCTCTCTCTCTCTCTCTCTCTCTCTCTCTCTCTCTCTCTCTCTCTCTATCGCAAATGTCCTTCTCAATAACATACATATTTAATTCTTTCCAGACTTGAAATCCTCGCAATAACTTTCACATTTTCCAGCTCCACTTCTCACCCGTCATGGTCATCACGCCCTTCATCTGTGATTTACGCACCTGGGGCAGCCTTTATCCGTCTACCTGTACTTGAAAATACTTTACAATATTCCACAATCAAGCACAAATCTGTCTACGGTACTTTCTGGCTCGCTGTATCGTAGTCAAGGGAAGAGAGATATGATAGTGTACCTTGTGGGCAAACGTTTGTGTTAAGGGAAGCGAGAGATGATACCCTGTGGTCAAACGTTTCTCTCTCTTTTCTTAAGGAGTTCCACGTCGCGGTGTTGTCACGTCGTGTATGTGATGTAGTGCGCTCTACTTGGGTATGTTTCTTTGTGTGTGTGTGTGTGTGTGTGTGTGTGTGTGTGTTTCAGGATTTATGGGCCAAGGAATCATGTGGTGATGGCTGGCGTTGGGATTTGAATGGTGTCTTCAAAGATGGGAAAAAAATAAATAAAGTAAATAAAATTACTAGTAAAAAAAAAGTAAAATCCACAACAACAACAAATACAACAGAAATTACAACGACTACTACTACTACTACTACTACTACTACTACTACTACACGCACGCACGCACGCACACTCTTCTTCCAGAACAGGATGGATGAACACATGAGAGAGAGAGAGAGAGAGAGAGAGAGAGAGAGAGAGAGAGAGAGAGAGAGAGAGAGAGAGAGAGAGAGAGAGAGAGAGAGAGAGAGAGAGAGAGAGACCCAATATATTCATGAGTCGAGCTTTTAGGGCAACTCAGATTTTTCTTTTCTTGTATAGAGGAAGAAGTAGGATGATAATATGCTCTCTGGAAATTGCTCTCGCTCTCTCTCTCTCTCTCTCTCTCTCTCTCTCTCTCTCTCTCTCTCTCTCTCTCTCTCTCTCTCTCTCTCTCTCTTAATGAAGGAGTCTCAGGATTTCTATTACTACTACTACCACCACCACCACCACCACTACTACTACTACTACTACTACTACACCACTAGGCACAAAGAAAAGAACCTTGTGCAAAATTTACGAAACTTCAAACACAAACTATCGACTTTCTGCATTTTTCTGTCAAGAGGAAGAGGAAGAGGAAGAAGAGGGTGAGGAGAAAGAAACTTCAACATTACTACCATCTATTCAATATTTAAGCCTTACTGTCAAGAGAGAGAGAGAGAGAGAGAGAGAGAGAGAGAGAGAGAGAGAGAGAGAGAGAGAGAGAGAGAGAGAGAGAGAGAGAGAGCATAGTAGTTTCAGTGATATAAAATCGAAGAATATTCCTACGTGACATTGAAAGTTGGTGGTGGTGGTCGTGGTGCTGGTGGTGGTGGTGGTGGTGGTTTCGGCGGCAGCAGTAACATGAATAACCCACGAAAAAAATGAATAGATAAATGAAGAAAAATATTAATAACTTGCCAAATGATACAAGAAGGAATAAATAAACGAATCTTTAAATAAACTAAGAAGGGAAACACGCCAATTAACGCAACCTTAATCCTGACTCAATATTTAGCAGTGGATAAACACGAAGGTGAATTTCAGGCGGTAAAAACATGAATTAAACACTTGTAATTATTAAAGGAGACAAGATGATACAGTATATAATTATTCATGGTGGCTTTCGAAGAGGAGGAGGAGGAGGAGGAGGAGGAGGAGGAGGAGGAGGAGGAGGAGGAGGAGGAGGAGGAGGAGGAGGAGGTAGTGTTAAAATGGCAATGACTAACAGTGGGTAAGTGTTCTGTGTGTGTGTGTGTGTGTGTGTGTGTGTGTGTGTGTGTGTGTGTGTGTGTGTGTGTGTGTGTGTGTGTGTGTGTGTGTGTGTGTGTGTGTGTGTGTGTATGCATCACTCCCCTCGCTGCCGTTTACGACCAGAGATATACACACACAACTTTGTTTCCGCTCTTTACACACACACACACACACACACACACACACACACACACACACACACGGTAACACTGTGGTCAAATATACAAGATACAATGTGTCAAGTAATTAAAAGTACGTAAACATTATGAAAGGTCTTGTGCATATACAGATTCAGTGTAAATGATTATATAGACTAAAAGAATACAGGTAAGAGTAATTACATACCTGTTCCGGGAAAGCGACTTGTATCTTGTCTGTAACCGTAAGACTATTATTATACCTTAAAAAGTTAAATACAGGTTAAGATACACAAATTACTACTACTACTACTACTACTACTACTACTACTACTACTACCACTACCACCATCTCCACCAGGTTCCTCCTCCTCCTCCTACTACTATTACTACTACTATTACCACCACAATCACCACCACCACTACTACAACTACTACCATTACTACCACAACCACCACCAGATTCCCCTTCTTATTGCTACTACCACCACCACCACCACCACCACCACCAAGTAAGAGGCCTGCGCAATACCTGTCCATTTCCGTGACCTTGACAGCTCACGCGCCATTCATCTCCCTGACAGTGACTCTCCTCCCTCTCCCTCATTCTCCCTAAACATTTTCCTGCCGCACTCCCACTCATGACTCTCTCTCTCTCTCTCTCTCTCTCTCTCTCTCTCTCTCTCTCTCTCTCTCTCTTTAGATTTAGTGTAAATTTATTCCTTACTCCCTTCTCTTAGTCCTTTTCTTCCTCCTGCGCTTCTCTCCTTTTTTCCCTCCTCCTCCTCCTCCTTCTCCTCCTCCTCCTCTTCCTCCTCCTCCTCTTCCTCCTCCTTATATTACTTTTATTCCTCTCACGATTAATTGTAAATATATTCCGTACTTCCCCCTCTTCGTTCACCTTCCTTCCTTCCTTCCTTCCTTACCTCCTACTTTTCCTCCACTTCTTTTCTCTCTTACTTTCCCTCCTTCTTTCCTTTCATATACACTGAGCTTCTTTTATGTAATTTTCTGCTTGTCTCTGTCTGTCTGTCTGTCTGTCTGTCTTTTTTTGCCTGTTTCTCTGTCTCTTCTCTCCCCCTTCCCTTCTTTTTCCCCTTCCTCTCTCCTCGTTTTTCCACTCTTCTTTTCTTTTTTTCTTTTGCTTTTTGTTTCTTTTCCTTTCCTTTCTCTTTGTTCTTTTCCTTTTCTGTTGGTGCTTCTTTTTTATTCCTTTTTGTTCTTTTCTTTTTCCTTTTATTCTTCTTCACTTTCCTTTCTCTCTCTCTCTCTCTCTCTCTCTCTCTCTCTCTCTCTCTCTCTCTCTCTCTCTCTCTCTCTCTCTCTCTCTCTCTTTTTCCCTTTCCCTCCCTTCTCTCCCTTCTTCCATAACTTCCACACCTTCTTTCTTCTCCTTCTGCCGTCTACGAGTCTCACAAAACTTCCCTCCAATTATGTAAACTCCCCGTATTGGGCAAACTTTTCCCTCGCATCTCTCCTTTACTTCCATCCCCATAACCTCAAATGTAGCCCTTGTCTTCCTTTTTTCCTAACTCATATTACCTTACCTGGTGCGGAAAAAAAAGAGACGGAGGAGAGAAAGAATGGAGGAGTGTGTCTGTGTAGGGAGGGAGAGAGGGAGGGAGGTGGAGTGTGATTAATGTTAGGTTAGGTCAGGGTCAGTGTAGAGAAAATCCAACACGCTGCAGGGATTAACAGGCAAGGTCACTGGGACGGAACAGAACGGTACGGGTCAAACAATGGACCAGCAACGGACCGAACAGGAATGGAATGGAGTGGAATGGAAGTGTGTGTGTGTGTGTGTGTGTGTGTGTGTGTGTGTGTGTGTGTGTGTGTGTGTGTGTGTGTGTGTGTGTGTGTGTGTGTGTGTGTGTGTGGTGAACAAAGCGTGAAGAAATTGAGGTCACCCACACTCACAATAAAAAAAAAAAAAAAAAAAGGAAAAAAAGAAAAAAGTGACAATCCTGAACTATATATATATATATATATATATATATATATATATATATATATATATATATATATATATATATATATATATATATATATATATATATATATATATATATATATATATATATATATATATATATATATATATATATATATATATATATATATATATATATATATATATATATATATATATATATATATATATATATATATATATATATATATATATATATATATATATATATATATATATATATATATATATATATATATATATATATATATATATATATATATATATATATATATATATATATATATATATATATATATATATATATATATATATATATATATATATATATATATATATATATATAAAGGCGAAGTTGAAGTAAAAATACAAGGAAATGAAGTTGATAAAATAGAAGCAAAAAAAAGGAAAATAAAAAAGTACGACAATAAAACTGATAAGAAACGGAAGGAAAGGGAAAAAAGAAGAGATTATGAATGAAACAAAAAAAGAAAACTATGAAATGAACCGGAAAATGGAAAGAAAGAATGAAAGAAAAGAAAAAAGAATGAAAGAAAAGAAAAAAAGAATGAAAGAAAAGAAAATAATGTAAGATAAGAATCAAAAGAACGCAGCAGTGAACGAAACAAAATTGAGTGGATACGTTTGAAATGAAAACGAAAACAGGATGAAATGAACCGAAAAATTAGAGATAAAAAAAGAGAAAAATAGAATAAGATGAAAAACCGATAGAACGCAACAACACGAAACGAAACGAAACGAAACCAGAACGTGAACAAGAAATGAAACTGACTAAAAAAATATGAGGAAAGAATAAAGGAATGAATAATGAAATGGACCCTAAAAATATGAAAAGAAATGAAATGAAAAAAAGAGTAAAGAGGGAGAAACGGAAAAAAAAACGTAAAATGAAAGAAAAAGTTATAAAAAAAGGGAAATAGAAATACAGACAAAAAAAGAAAAAGAAATACAAGCAAAGAAAGTTACTAGGAATAAGACAACAAGAATAAAGAGAAACAAACAACACCACAGGAGGAGGGAACAGTACAAGATGCAAAGCTGAACAAGGAACACGGAATGAAATTATACAAAGGTGCGGGATGAAATGCAATGAATGGAACTCAACAAAGCATACAACGGCGAGGAATACAATTAGAAAAACGAAACGAAAGGGAAAGCGATAAAAGAATATTTAAGAGCAGGAAGGGAAGAGGATAATAGGAAATACAGGAAGAAATTACTACACAAGGGAAGGAATGAAAGGGTAACAGGATACGGAAAAATAAACATAACTCAACAATTATTATTACATGTACTACTACTACTACTACTACTATACTCTTACTTCAACTAGCAACAATGATAACAACAAAAACCGACACACTAATAACAATCTTAACCACCACAACAAGAATCACAACAACATTAACAACCACAAAGACTAAAACAACAAAAACAAACAAATTTAACGGCAACACTAAAGTAAGAAAGTTTTTTTTTTCTCTCTTCAGCACTATGCAGCAGAAATACACAAAAAAACATTCCCTTCCGAAACTTTATACAAATGAAATGAGAACAGAGGAAAATTACCGTGTGTGTGTGTGTGTGATGTGCCGTAATCCTTTAGTCATCACTGTTTATCTCCTTTTCAACTTAAATCCCTTGCAAGTCTTCCCAGTACTTGACACGACTCGGCCAGACTCGAGGGTTCGTTTGCCGTCTCAGTGAAGCAGCTTCGAATCAGAATCGATCACGATTTGAAGCCTCGAGAGCACCGAGTTCGGGTTGACCACTTGTCGAGAGTTTCTTACGGACAATTTACTACTCCTTCACCTCTTCCTGATACTCCTCTTCCTCTTTCTCCGGTTCCCATTCCTCCTCCTCCTCCTCCTCCTGTCAATCGAGCATTCAGAAGCACGTTTTCTTTCGCTCCTAGTGCACGGGGATTGACGCTCGTTTTCTACGCAGCACCCCACTCCAGATTTCTATTTGAGTGGGGCACCTCAGTTTTCTTCTTCCCTCGCAAATAGCCGTGCCGCTCCTCCCGGACTTAGCTGAGAGGACGTGGAGAGGAAAAAGAGGAGAAGAAGGATGACTAAGAGGAGGAGGAGGCTTACTGGCTGAGTGTGGCGAGTGTTCCCCCCATCTCAGACCAGCATAAAAAAAAAAAATAAATAAATAAATAAATAAAAAAATCCTATAGGCAGAGAAGTAGAAGAGCCTCCCGTGTTTTAGTAGAAAAATATGTACGCGGTTTTCAGTCACCAATTGAGTTAATAATAAAAAAAAAGTATGAAATCAAGCTAGTTCTACATACAACTAGATAAAGAGATAGCTAAGGGTCTTTAACTACTGGAATACTGTGCCTCTCAATAGCCAATTAGCTTGTTATAATGTAAAGAAAAGGTTGGTGGACAGGAGGCTTCCAGTATGCTGAGTAATAAATCAATGAATGAACAAATAAATAAATAAGCAAATTAGATAAATAAAAGTTTGAAGAATCTCCTCAGAGCTATTCATGCTGGCGTTTTTAAACAATGTGAGAGAGAGAGAGAGAGAGAGAGAGAGAGAGAGAGAGAGAGAGAGAGAGAGAGAGAGAGAGAGAGAGAGAGAGAGAGAGAGAGAGAGAGAGAGAGAGAGAGAGAGAGAGAGAGAGAGAGAGAGAGAGAGAGAGAGAGAGAGAGAGAGAGAGAGAGAGAGAGAGAGAGAGAGAGAGAGAGAGAGAGAGAGAGAGAGAGAGAGAGAGAGAGAGAGAGAGAGAGAGAGAGAGAGAGAGAGAGAGAGAGAGAGAGAGAGAGAGAGAGAGAGAGAGAGAGAGAGAGAGAGAGAGAGAGAGAGAGAGAGAGAGAGAGAGAGAGAGAGAGAGAGAGAGCCAATTTAGTTTGAGGCGTCTTCACACTCAGCTTCTGAAACCGTTCAAGTTGCTGGCAGAGAGAAAACAGACACACGAAGAATGTTGCAGTGTTTCCTAATAAAAGCGGTGAAAGATATGAAGGATATTATTTACCGAAGTGCATCCATACGACTCTCGACACGCGCCGCTGGAGGCGAGGCACGTGAGGACAGTGTACAGAGGAGGGAGGTGGCCTTGCATCAGCTTAGCTCGTCGTGACCAGAGTAATCAGAAAGCTTTAGAGGGATTTAAATGTTTTTGCTCCTTGTCATAATTCCTAATGATTTACGGAGCTCGTCTTAAATTCACGTACAAGCTGTGGATTGAAAGAACTCAGTAAACAATAAAATCTGGACCTCTAACTATACTTCTCTATCTTTAATTTGATCCAGAATAGTGCAATCAGGTGTTTTATGAAGGACCTGAATGTATTTTCTACTGTTTGTTAAAATCTATTATCATTAGCAACGGTTGCTTTGGGTCCGCGTAAGCTTTGGATTAAGAGAAAGAACAGTGAACAATGAAATTTGATCTCTGACAATATACATATCCCTCGTCTTTCATTTAGGCTTATACCTTCGTCCCTTTTGTGCGGTTTCCTATAATTTATAATAATTCATAAAGGTCGGCTTGAGTTTTCAGGGTTCGAATTAAATAAATAAATAAATAAACTTGGATCTCTACCTGTATATAATTCGTATCTCAATTTCATCTTATACCTTCGCTTCTTTGTGCTGCTTGCTGGCATTTAAAATAATTTATGAAGAAAGCTTTACGTTTTCAAGCTTTAGATTACTACAGAACAAAAACCAAGCAAACTAGACTCTTTATTTATATCTCCCTCTTTAATTTCATCTCACACCTCCTCTTTTTCCCGAACGCTGACAAATGAAGCCTCCACAGAGACGCCCCGACTGCCCCTCCCTCCCGCCCCACCCTCCCACGCCCTAACTATGAATCTACGGTAACTAGCTAACTTACTGTGATTCACGACACTCTGCTGGGGGACTGCGACCTTACGGGACCCCACCCTTAACTTTTGTCCCTGTATGTGAGAAAGTTGTAATTGTATGAGTGTGTGTGTGTGTGTGTGTTTTCTACTTTTCTCTGTCAATCTGTCTGTGTGCGTGTATTTTGGTGTCTCTCTCTCTCTCTCTCTCTCTCTCTCTCTCTCTCTCTCTCTCTCTCTCTCTCTCTCTCTCTCTCTCTCTAGGTAACTCAAGTCTGCCTTCCAATGAGTGCTCGGGTTGGAAAAGTCATATCAAACTCCCCAAATTTGCTGAAAATGCTCCTCTCTCTCTCTCTCTCTCTCTCTCTCTCTCTCTCTCTCTCTCTCTCTCTCTCTCTCTCTCTCTCTGATACCCTAAACCCTATTACCCAATCAACCGTCTTTCCTTTCTCCCCTCTCTTATCAAACACACACACACACACACACACACACACACACACACACACACACACACACACACACAGTATTACTCTACCGTTCCACTTATTGAAAAAATAATGGTGAGTTTGGGCGGCTTCAAAGGGGAAGGAGAGAGAGAGAGAGAGAGAGAGAGAGAGAGAGAGAGAGAGAGAGAGAGAGAGAGAGAGAGAGAGAGAGAGAGAGAGAGAGAGAGAATCATTCCTCTTCCTCAAGTTAGCAAATAAATGTCATGTGTTGTAAAAGAACTAAAGAGAAGAAGAAAAAAAGAAAAAGAAAAGGAAAAATACAACAACAACAACAACAACAACAACAACAACGAAGACGAGGAGAGAGACGAAAAAAAAAAGTATTGGAAGGAGGAAAAAAAAATGGCAACCTAGGGAACTAATTAAGATGAAAGACAAGAAGAAAAGTATGAAGGAAAAAAATAAACGCAGAAGAATAACGAGGATAAAAGTGGAAAATTTTGGTTAAAAGTTTGCTGAGGCATAAACAAAGCGGGTACTGAGAGAGAGAGAGAGAGAGAGAGAGAGAGAGAGAGAGAGAGAGAGAGAGAGAGAGAGAGAGAGAGAGAGAGAGAGAGAGAGAGAGAGAGAGAGAGAGAGAGAGAGAGAGAGAGAGAGAGAGACTGATAAATTGACCAACTGACTGACCGACTGACTAACTGACCGACTGACTAACTGACTGGCTGACTAACTGAAACTTCAGCACCACAAAAAAAACGAAGTCATATGGAGCCTTGAGAGGTGAAGACAGAGGAACAGAGAGGAGGAGAGACATGAAAAACGAGGGAAAGAAGAGACTGGTATTAAAATTATTTTGTATACATTTTCTTTCCATTATATGTGTAGGTTTCTGAACACCTATACCAAAAACGTCTACCTTTTGGCTTACTGTAAGTCTAAATAAAAAAAAAAAGAGAGAGAGAAGGAAGAACAAGGAGAAATAGCATGAGTTTACATTACAAGTCTCTAAGTGGCAAAGGTTTGGTCAATAATATCACGACCTTCTCAAGTAAAAATATAACTAAATGATTTTAAAAGCGCCCAAATGTGAACCGAACCCTTCTTCCCTGACTTGGTGTGACCTAAGGAACTCAAATGACCTTGTTTGTGACGTGTAGCGGTCTGTCCTCGTCCTCATGGCCATCACAACCTGGGGAAAGAAAATAAACGTTATTATTTTCATAGGTGTAGTAGTAGTAGCAGTAGTAGTAGTAGTAGTAGTAGTAGTAGTAGTAATAGTAGAAGTGGTAGTTAGTGGTGCATTGGGTTACCTCTCCTCACAAATAACAGATGCTGTGTTCGATTCCTCCCCGCCCACCAATACCAGACAGTTAGTATTGCTCTTTCACACTGTAGCTTCTGTTCATCCAGCACACAGCATTCACAGGACCTACTAGTAGTTGAGAAAGAGCCTGAAAGAGTGAAGAACAGAAAAAAATACTACCTACCTCTCGTGTGTGTGTGTGTGTGTGTGTGTGTGTGTGTGTGTGTGTGTGTGTGTGTGTGTGTGTGTGTGTGTGTGTGTGTGTGTGTGTGTAGCGAGAGAATACCACAAATAGCATACCTCGACTCAAAAGTTGGTAAAAAAAAGGGGTATAAAAAACATTAAGGGGAAAAAAACTGAGAAGTATTAATACATGTTGAATCAGAGTAGAACTAACGAGGTGAGTCTGAATGGAAACACTCAATACAAGAGAGAACTGCACTAGAAGAGAGAAAAAGAGAGGAAAGAGAAGGAGAGAGTTAGAGAAATGAAAGGCCTACACTATTTAAGCCCCTCCCAGCAGGATCATGTAAGTATCTCGCTACTAGATGTCTGACCTAAATATACACATACCCTTCAGAGCATCACAAGATTCTGTCACTTGGGATCAACACTTAAAACTTCCTCATCCTTGCGTCCCTTTGAAGTCCCCTCTCCTCCTCCTCCTCCTCTTCCTCTTAAAGCATCTCTCACTTGACACCTTCCTCACACACACACACACACACACACACACACACACACACCTTTCATCCTCTCTTTTTCTCTTTCCCTTATTCACATTCAGCACCTTTCACTCTCTACCTTCCTACATCCTCTCCTCTCACTCCCCTTTCCTTTCCCCTTTCCTTTCCTTCACCTTCCATCATCTCCTCTCAATGCTCTTCAAATTTCTCGTCCACCTTTTCAACGTCTTCGTCTTTCTTGTCCTCCTACTCATCATCTTCCTTCTCTTATCTTCTTTCCTCTTTCGTATTCCTGTCCATGTCTAATCCTCCTCTTCCTCCACTTCATTTCACTTCCCACCCCCTCTCCCTTCCCTCCCTCAGCGCCACTCCTCACCTGCACACACCTCTCAATTAAGGATAACTTCTTGTCTGGCGAATTGCAACGTTTTCAGAGTGGTCGCCTAAAGCCCCGACGCAGCTGCCAACTCTTTCTTTCTCCTTTCTTTGCTGTATAAAGTCACTGATATAAATGGAGTGAAAAGAAAAAGAAGAAAAAAGTGAAATATTGAAATTGTTAGCGTGGGATAAAATATACGAGACTTGTAATATTGAAGTACGATAAAAAAAAATACGGTATATCGGTGAATATATAGAAAAAAACATTAAAAGATGAATTACAGAGGTAACAAAATATTTCTGTACTCCCCTCCGCTCTCTCTCTCTCTCTCTCTCTCTCTCTCTCTCTCTCTCTCTCTCTCTCTCTCTCTCTCTCTCTCTCTCTCTCTCTCTCAGGGTAGGAGGGCGGGTGAGTTCTCCCATTGTGTCTGAAATGAAACTCTTGCGAGGTTCTTCAGAGAGAAATTAGAAGCTTTTATATGCTGCGTCAGTTCTTCCCTGTGATGACCTAATGTGTTTATCCCGGAGGACGAGGAGGAGGAGGAGGAAGAGAAGGAGGAGGAGGAGGAAGAGAAGGAGGAGGAGGAGGAGGAGGAGGAAGAGGAAGAGAAGGAAGAGGAGGAGGAGGAGGAGGAGGAGGAGGACAGAAGAGCTGTATTTCTCAGAATGAAAGAAATGTTTGAAAAGGACACGGACACACACACACACACACACACACACACACACACACACACACACACACACACACACACACACACACATACACCACGTCACTAGGAGCACCACCACCTCTTCCTACTACCACTGGTATTACTACTACTGCTGGTGCTACCATTACTATGACAACAACAGTATTTACAATGATAAATACAACAGTTAATTAATAAAAACACAAGTGATGATGATGATGACGAGGATAATGATGATACTTTAATGTTGATGTTTATGAATTAGTTAAAATGAAAGGTAAATTAGGTCACGATAGCAAAACTCTCTCTCTCTCTCTCTCTCTCTCTCTCTCTCTCTCTCTCTCTCTCTCTCTCTCTCTCTCTCTCTCTCTCTCTCTCTCTCTCTCAAGGGGCGTGGTGTACCCGAATGAGAGGTAATGGTGTGTGACTATAATCCATCTCTCTCACTCTCACTAACCCACTAGCTAACATATTCTCTCTCTCTCTCTCTCTCTCTCTCTCTCTCTCTCTCTCTCTCTCTCTCTCTCTCTCTCTCTCTCTCTCCACGACATCTGAAACTCACTCACTCACAAAGTCTTTTTCCTTTCCTTTGTTCTCCACCGCTCTGCGAAAAAAAAAAAAGAGATAGGCTGTAAAATACGAGCTATCTCTATCTTTTCTGAGCCTATGTTGACTGCTCTCTCTCTCTCTCTCTTTCTCTCTACAGTACTCGTAAATTCACCATATGTCGATACGAGTCAGAGAGAGAGAGAGAGAGAGAGAGAGAGAGAGAGAGAGAGAGAGAGAGAGAGAGAGAGAGAGAGAGAGAGAGAGAGAGAGAGAGAGAGAGAGAGAGAGAGAGAGAGAGAGAGAGAGAGAGAGAGAGAGAGAGAATCAATAAGACACCTAAAATTAACATAAGCTACATAATATATATAAAGAAACCTGAAGGAGACGAGTAAATGCAACAACTAGTAACAGAACAGCAGTACTTGGGAGTCTGTGTCATGCTGCGCTGCTTCAATGGAGAGTGAAGCGAATGTTTGGGTCTAAGGATCGTACAGTATCTCCCGGCACGGTTTGAGTCCGAGTGTCCGTCCGGGTCAAGGTATAAATGAGCCCATGCCTTGTTTTATTCGGATTACTCGGCAAGGCAAGAATTAAAGAAATTACGTGGCATACACCCGGACACCTGCTCCTAAAACCCCATGACCCCTTTCACCTGTCATCGCCACACTCACCTCGCAACGGCAGGCACTGTTAATCACTTCATGCCTTACGAGAGAAAAAAAATGTAGTAATAACGGCTACAACAATAATAAAGACAAAGATGATGATGATGATGAAAGTATTATTATTATTATTAGTAATAGTAGTAGTAATAATAGTAGTAGTAATGATAATGTTAATGATAATAACGATAACGAAACTTTAACGAAAAAGGTATGAGTAACGCAGACAGCAATGCGACGATAGGTGATAGCGATGCTGCGATAGCGATGCGACGATAAGCGATGCGGCGATTGCGTTGCGACGATTGCGATGCGACGATATGCGATGCGGCGACTGCGATGTGACGATATGCGATGCGGCGATTGCGATGCGGCGACTGCGATGCGACGATATGCGATGCGGCGATTGCGATGTGACGATATGCGATGCGGCGATTGCGATGCGACGATATGCGATGCGACGATATGCGATGCGGCGATTGCGATGTGACGATATGCGATGCGGCGATTGCGATGCGGCGACTGCGATGCGGCGATTGCGATGCGGCGATTGCGATGCGACGATATGCGATGCGGCGATTGCGATGCGGCGACTGCGATGCGGCGATTGCGATGCGGCGATTGCGATGTGACGATATGCGATGCGGCGATTGCGATGCGGCGACTGCGATGCGGCGATTGCGATGCGACGATATGCGATGCGGCGATTGCGATGCGGCGACTGCGATGCGGCGATTGCGATGCGGCGATTGCGATGCGACGATATGCGATGCGGCGATTGCGATGCGACGACTGCGATGCGGCGATTGCGATGCGACGATATGCGATGCGGCGATTGCGATGCGACGACTGCGATGCGGCGATTGCGATGCGACGATATGCGATGCGGCGATTGCGATGCGACGATATGCGATGCGGCGATTGCGATGCGGCGACTGCGATGCGGCGATTGCGATGCGGCGACTGCGATGCGGCGATTGCGATGCGACGATATGCGATGCGGCGATTGCGATGCGACGATATGCGATGCGGCGATTGCGATGCGACGATATGCGATGCGGCGATTGCGATGCGACGATATGCGATGCGGCGATTGCGATGCGACGATATGCGATGCGGCGATTGCGATGCGGCGACTGCGATGCGGCGATTGCGATGCGGCGACTGCGATGCGGCGATTGCGATGCGACGACTGCGATGCGGCGATTGCGATGCGACGATATGCGATGCGGCGATTGCGATGCGACGATATGCGATGCGGCGATTGCGATGCGACGATATGCGATGCGGCGATTGCGATGCGGCGATTGCGATGCGGCGATTGCGATGCGGCGATTGCGATGCGACGACTGCGATGCGGCGATTGCGATGCGACGATATGCGATGCGGCGATTGCGATGCGACGACTGCGATGCGGCGATTGCGATGCGGCGATTGCGATGCGACGATATGCGATGCGGCGATTGCGATGCGACGACTGCGATGCGGCGATTGCGATGCGGCGATTGCGATGCGACGATATGCGATGCGGCGATTGCGATGCGGCGATTGCGATGCGACGATATGCGATGCGGCGATTGCGACGCGGCGATATGCGATGTGACGATATGTGATGCGGCGATATGCGATGCGACAATATACGATGCGGCGACTGCGATGCGGCGATAACGATGCGACGATAAGCGATGCGACGATAAGCGATGCGGCGATAAGTGATGCGACGATAAGCGATGCGGCGATTGCGATGACGATAAGCGATGCGGCGATTGCGATGCGGCGATAAGCGATGCGGCGATAAGCGATAGCGATGCGGCAATAGCGTCTAAGAATCTTGTCCTACGGAGGGATTAACCCTTTCTTCCCTGGGTCCCCAGGATGCGGGCCGCGGCGGGGCAACCTTCCACACTCCCACACAGACTCATCCTGAGCAAAAACCCGCCACACGCCATTCTCCAAACACCGTCATGAAGAGCACCCTCTTCAACCCTTAGAGGACGCCTCCTGAAGACAGTGTCCGGCGCATGGCGCACAGTGTGCCCTCACTCATGGCGAGCTGTTCAGCCCGGTGCCGCCATAATCAAAGAACTCGAACACATCATTCACCAGACAATAGAAGGAGCCCTTATCTCCCCTTAAGGACCCCCCTGTGGCCCTATCTGATGAATGGTTGTCCGTGTTTCCTTGCTTATAACAACATCTTGCCTAGTGCAAGGTATGGAAGTGGACGACTATAATGTGAGCTGGAGCCAGCACCGGGGAAGGAGGACATGCTGCAAGGCCTCTGCCTCGGGCCCTAGGCAGGACCAGGCAGCCACCTTCTCCTCCTGTGCGTCTCCCAAGTCCGCCACGGCCTGCAACAAATTTTGGCCGAAATAATTTCCTCAACAGCATTTAATTTTGATCCGAATAGTAAATCGTCACTGAAAACCTAAAAATGACTTAGGTTGACGTGAGAGAAAAATCAGTTGATCTGTGAGACGAGGCGAGGGAACCTTCCTCTAAGCGTCCTATGAGTTTGTTGCCCAGAAATAAGTGCTCGTGCGTAAATCAATATTACTCTGTGTCTCCTAACAGCTAGAATTATGAGTAGTCAAGATAAAGAGATAAACGTTTGGTAATGCAGTCCTGAGGGATGCTGGGTGACGGGAGGGACTGAGACAAGTTGGGGAAGACCAGCTACAAAGAAATTTGTGCATTACGTAATCTGTTGCACGAGGATAAAGTAAAGGTATCCATGTTCTCTTTCAATAAATAAACTCTCTCTCTCTCTCTCTCTCTCTCTCTCTCTCTCTCTCTCTCTCTCTCTCTCTCTCTCCGTAAGACAATACACATTCTCCCCTCAAATGCATGTATTCAAAATCAATTTAGTCTCCCCCTTGTGGTCACTTGCTAGGAGGAGGAAGAGGAAGAGGAAGAGGAGGAGGAGGAGGGAGGAGGGAGGGAGGGAGAGAGGGAGGGGAGAGGGAGAGGGAGAGGGAGAGGGAGAGGGAGAGGAAGAGGAAGAGGAAGATGAAGAGGAGGAGGAGGAGGTAAGGGGTCAATGGGGCAGACTGACCGGAATCTGACCCAACACCGTGAGAATAAATGACCTGAGACGAGAGAGAGAGAGAGAGAGAGAGAGAGAGAGAGAGAGAGAGAGAGAGAGAGAGAGAGAGAGAGAGAGAGAGAGAGAGAGATGGCATGTGGAAAAGAGAGGAAAAGGAGAATTAGATAAATAAGAAAGGATGGATACAAATGAGAGAGGAATGGAGGGAAACCAGAGAAAAAGAGGAACGGGGAAAGGGGAGGGAGGGAGGGAGGGAGGGAGGGAGGGAGGGAGGTGAAGGGTTGAAAGGACGTTTGCGAAGGAGAGACGATGGAAGAGAAAGAGAAAGAGGAAGAGGAAGAGCAGGAGGAAGTGCTGAACCAAAGTCATTATTCTGTCTTTTTATAATCAAGAGAAGTTTCCTTAATTTTCTCTCTCTCTCTCTCTCTCTCTCTCTCTCTCTCTCTCTCTCTCTCTCTCTCTCTCTCTCTCTTCCCCCCCATATGTGTGTGTGTGTGTGTGTGTGTGTGTGTGTGTGTGTGTTGGAGGTGTCGTGATAGTCGGTTGCCTTAAGGTCTGGAAGGATAGTCACCCTTACGAACAATTGGTTTTCGCTTTTTTTTTTTTTTTTTTTTAAGAAGTAAAAGTGGTGAAGTTCTCTTGTATAATTTGAGGGATGAACACAAGGGCACGCAAAGGGAAAAAAAAAGTGTTGGCTGTTTTCTGATATTTTGATTAAAGGTTGAATGTGTTATGTGTAGGAGAATAAAAAGGATTCCTCCCCATCTACTACGTGATGGAGGAAGAGGTGAGAGGAAGAAAAAGAATAAGAACGAGCCGAAAAAAAAATAAGAAGAAAAAAGAAAATTTCATATCGACTTTGTGTCTAAAGGTTCGACCACACTCGACCGAAACCTGTGTTAGTACCATACGTCTGACACAGCTTCGAGCAGTGTCACACTTGTTCAAAGCACAGGTGTGAAAGTTCATGTTAGCATCACTGCCTCCGACACGTTGGAAACACTGGCTGTGAGGTGTGGATATGAATCTAGAAAACCGGTCAGGTGGACCTCACCATAACATCTCCGTTACCCACATTTCCATGGCTTTGCTTATAACGGCGCTCTACACATTACCCTAGCGTTGTGTGCGTTTCTTCAGCAGTGTTTATGTTTCAGCCATGTGTGGTCGCACCTTAAATCTCTGTCCACACGATCGAGCACTACCCAAAAGACAACCGTTTTTGTGGTAAGATTAACAAGCAAACTAACGGAATGCCCGTGCCAGTGGTCGAGTGGAACCCACTAGCCAGCCGTCTGGTGGTAATTTGCCCCAGGATCCATATGACAGATGTGTATGTGGATCCTGGTTTGGGTGTTTGCTGCTGTTTATGGATGGACGACGCATGAATACGACGACACAGGTTTTGCCTTGTATGCGGCAAACCTCCCCGGGAACTGTTGGATTGTGGAAGGGGCCTTATTCAAAAGACCGTAAATTCCTGCCACTCCCTTGCCTCGCTGAGTGCCCCTCCAAGTGTCAGTGCTTGTGTCTGCCAAAACTAATTCTTTATTATTCGGTTTAGCATTTCTTTGAGTCTTTCTTACTTTATATTCATAACTGCATTTAAGTTTGTACTGTGTGTGTGTGTGTGTGTGTGTGTGTGTGTGTGTGTGTGTGTGTGTGTGTGTGTGTTCTCTCCGGCAGCTCAGTCACATTCAGAAGCTGAGAAGGAGTTGTATTCTTAATGCAGTTTGGCAAAAACTCAAAGAGAAAAGGATAAAAGACGAGGAAGTAACTGTGAAACGCGCCTTTAAAAGAATGTTACTATACATTGCTGCTCCGTTCCTTCAGAGCTTTCATCGCGTTTCTCTTGATAGTGTACTTTTCTTGAGCATTTTTAAATATTGTGTCCGTGAGAAAGAAACAATTTAAAAGAAAACGCGGCAACAAATAGCTTTCAAGAAATTTTGATATTTTCTGTGTTCATCTGTGATGACCCCACACCACATTATATATTGAATTGTCAAGAAAGAAGAAAAAAAAAATAAGGAAGAAGTGGAACTTGAAAACGTAATGGGGTCTATAAAACCTTATCTTATTAAAGGAAAAGTAAGATGTTTAATTGATGTTTTATGTTTGGTATGACAGGTTTGCATGGTGTACGAAGATTTACTCAGTTATGAAATGTTTATAGTAATTGATGTGATGCTGATATCATGTGTGTTTTTCTAGCTCAACATTAATTGCGCCCAATGAATATTTGTTGTGTTTATGCATTTCATATTCTCTGTGTTTTGTGCAATGATTGCGTTGATCAAACAATATGTTGAAGAGATATAAAGTAACACCTAATAACTCTGAATGATCTGAAGATGAATGCGAATGAGAAATTCTGACTTGTACGAAATGTAAATAATTAGTAGTTATTAATTAAAATATGAAAATGTTCGTGAGTTTTTCAGAAACCTTTATATACCAATTCCTTGCAACATCTAAGACCAAAACACATCTCTAAAAATGAGAGAGAGAGAGAGAGAGAGAGAGAGAGAGAGAGAGAGAGAGAGAGAGAGAGAGAGAGAGAGAGAGAGAGAGAGAGAGAGAGAGAGAGAGAGAGAGAGAGAAATTTCACATCACTCCCGCTTCAGATTTAAAACCGTACCCTCAGATTTCTCGTATTTTTAACTTGTTTTTTTTTTCTTCCCTTTTTCTACTCACATAAGCCTGCACCGAATCCTTCACGTGCCTTTCCTCCCTTTACGAAACATTTTCCTGCCTGGACGTGGCCGCGTTTGTGCAAATAAAGGAGTGTGGATGTGGAGAAAAATAGGAGACGATTACATAGTTCCTTTTTTGTGTGTATCTTTTTGCGTGTCTTGTTTTAAGTTTACCGGAGCGCACCTGATTTTGTTACCTGTGTGTGTGTGTGTGTGTGTGTGTGTGTGTGTGTGTGTGTGTGTGTGTGTGTGTGTGTGTGTGTGTGTGTGTGTGTGTGTGTGTGTGTGTGTGTGTGTGTCCAGAAACTATAATTTATTGGCATTTACCTCTTTTCGCCTATTTTTCGAGTGTTTTCCAAATTTCCATCTTACTTGTTTTCTTAATTTCTTCTTTCGTGTCCTCCTCCTCTTTTCTACATCACTTGCTTTTAATCAGTCTTTTAATTTCTTTCCTTTTGAACTTTCTTTACCTAAGAATTATTCCTTTCTTTTCTTCTCTCATTCTCATTCCTTCCTCTATCTTGAATTAAATACGTTTACCTTGTGTACATACTAATACCCCTCTCTTTTGTCTTCACCTCTGCCATTTCTTGTCATTTCTATTCCCTCCTAACTTCTTGTCTCCTCCTCCTCCTCCTCCTCCTCCTCCTCCTCCTCCCCGGCTGATGGGATGGGAGTGTAGGGAGGAGCCTTTCACTATGCTGTCCTTCCTCTAATGCTAGTAATTAGTAAGAGAACTGTAATCAAGCAGCATTGCAAGGACATGGGAGTCTGTTGCTGCTTGTATTCCTCCTCCTCCTCCTCCTCACACTATGCCACTTTAAATCAAGGTAAGGACAAGTAAACCCCACCTTTATTCCGTAACCTTCAACTATTAAATACCTGTCTGATACAGTGATACGTGTACACACACACACACACACACACACACACACACACACACACACACACACACACTCTCTCTCTCTCTCTCTCTCTCTCGTATTTACTTTTTTTCTCAGATAATGAAGTGCTCATAATGGTATTCAACACACACACACACACACACACACACACACACACACACACACACACACACACAATACATTCATTAACGGTAAAATTAATGAGAACTTCTCCTCTATTCACATCGTATCAACTTTAACAACTCTCCTCCCTCCTCCTCCTCCCCTGCCATCAATTACTCCCCTCTACACCTCCACCTCCTCCTCTGCCATCAATTACTCCCCTCCTCCTCCTCCTCCTCCTCCTCCTCCTCTTCTGACTCTTTATAATCTAAACCTTTACCCTTTCCTCTCTATCGCTCCCTTCCCTTCCTTTCCCTTCCCCTCCGTTCAGTATATGCAATAATAATGACTTTTTTTTTCTAAATTTCAATCCTACCAGATTTACTGTCATTATTGTCATTATCATCATTATCATTAACTATTCAGGTGCTATGGAGGCCCAAAGGCGTTGTTACTGTTGCTCCTGCTGCTGCTGCCGCTGTTGTTATTGTTGTTGTTGTTGTTGTTGTTGTTGTTGTCATAATCAATGCCATCATCAATATTATAAAGTTTATCGGCCTCCTCTTCCTCTTCCTCTTCATCGTCATCATCAATATCACCACCAACACTATCGGCCTCCTCTTCCTCTTCCTCCTCATCGTCATCATCAATATCACCACCAACACTACCACCACTATCACCAAGAGCACCACCACCACCACCACCACCACCTCGGCAGTCTGCACGCGGTGGGTCTTCATTTTCATAACAATCCTGTACAAATCACAGGCGCAGTAATCACACAGATGCACAATAAACGCTCATTACCTGGCCAATCACAATTAAGGGCTGTGATCATTATTACAACGCTGCCAGTCTTCCCTCATTTACTGCTACAACAACTGCTACTACTATCAGCACTACCAGTCTTCCCTCATTCACTACTACTGGTTACTGCTACTGCTGCTGTTGCTAATACTACAACAATAATAATAATAACAATAACAGCAACAGCAACAACTACTGCAAATACTACTACTACTACTAGTATTACTACCAACACCATCATTGCTACCGCTGCTCCTACTTTTACTACTACTACTACTACTACCACCACCATCATAAATCACTACTTCTGTCCATACCAAGTTTACTTTGACTATTACCACCACACACACACAAAAAAAAAAAAAATAAAATAAAATAAAAATAGAATAAAATAAATAAATAAATAAATAAATAAATCGAGTGACAAATAAACAATATAAATAAAATTGATATACGGCATGGACCTAACTCCAATTATTTCGATGTTAAAAGTGTGTGTGTGTGTGTGTGTGTGTGTGTGTGTGTGTGTGTGTGTGTGTGTGTGTGTGTGTGTGTGTGTGTGTGTGTGTGTGTGTTTTTTTCTTTTTTGCTTTCCTCATCCATGAAGTTAAAGAAGCTAACATCGTCTTTATATTTCCCCTCCATATATATATATATATATATATATATATATATATATATATATATATATATATATATATATATATATATATATATATATATATATATATATATATATATATATATATATATATATATATATATATATATATATATATATATATATATATATATATATATATATATATATATATATATATATATATATATATATATATATATATATATATATATATATATATATATATATATATATATATATATATATATATATATATATTTTTTTTTTTTTAATTATCGGTACTAACTTGACTTCAGGAATGGTCTATCGTGGTTTGATTTTATTGCTCTACTTACAGGGATTATTTAGTTTTGTCTTTCTCATCTACTTCGAGAATTATTTTGTTTAACCTTCCTTCTTAACTTTCCATTTAAATCGTTCCCTCCTGTCTCTCCTCACAATCTCCTCTTCTATTCTTCAACCGCCCATTTCACTCCTGCCTCTCTTCTCCCATCCGCTTTTCATACAACTCTCCATTCTTCAACCTTCCATTTATCTCCTTTTTTTCACCCATCCACTTTTCATACATCCATTCTTCAAGCTCACATTTACCTCCTGCCTCTCTTCATGCCTCCGCTATTGACACATCACTGCATTATATTCACTACGTCACGGGTTCTGCCTCTGCTATTTGAGGATACAGGAACCTAACTGTCACTGGGGGAGATTCTAGGTCATCTCTAAGCTACACGGACAGACACACAAATACGCAGACAGCCTTGGCGATGCTCTCTGTTCCTCTAATTGGCCAAACGAATTCCTGTCTGGCTTTGAAACTTGAAATAAATCCCCTTGGTGTTCCTCACAAAACCTACATTTATTTCTGAGCCACCGTGTTCTCTGTATCTGTTTCCTACATATGAGTGTTTGTTAGGTTAGTTTGCTGTACTTAATGAAACAGGATTTTTTTTTTCACGTACTGAAACAAGACTATAATTTGACGCAGGTGTTGAGACAGGACTGAAATGCGTACTTTAATCAGTAGGTGAGAGCATTACCTGGTTAATGTGGTATCGTGTCCACGCGTTACAGTGTCCTCGTATCGTCGGCGGGTAACATCACTGCGCCACACATCAGGACAACAAAGGACCAGTAATTATTTTCCTCTCAAACACTGCACTAGTTTCTATATTTGGAACGATGATTGTCCGAAATTCCTCTCCCTTCGATTTCGCGTTCTCAGAATAATCTCTAAACCTTCACTTCCCTCTCTTCTTCCTCCTTCTCGTTTCCTCCTTCCTTCCTTTCCTGCACTTCACTTCCTCTTCCTTGTCAAGTCATCCATCATCCAAAAATCATAACTATCTTGAATTTCTGTTTCATGTCTTCCTTTCCTTCCTAATCATCTCCTTTACTCAACCTTCCTCCTCCTCCTCCACCTCCTTCTCTTGTTCTTGCTCTTCCCTTTCCTACACTTCCTCACTTTCTAATTAGGTGAATCATTATTGATAAAAAATACACCAATATTTTTCAGGCAAGATATTAGTACTTAAGTATCTCCTCTCACTCTCCTCACCTCCTTTTCTCCCCACTCCTCCAGTCATCACATTTCATTCCACTCCTCCTGACTTTATCCTCTTCTCCTCTTCCTCCCTCCTCAAATCTCCCAGGTTTTAAGACATGCCACATGTCGTTTGCTCTGTCAATGGCAAGTCAGCACGAAGGCAAGTAAGAAAGACACAACGAACCATCCTGTGTCCTGCGCACGAACAACGCCAGACGTACTACTCTGGGTCAGTGGGGGTCAGTGCCTACTCACCTGCAATTAGTATATTTAAATGCCTGCCAGCTTATTTTGGATATCTTACTTGTTACCTCTTTATCCTTTCACATTTGAACTATGCTTTCTTTTTTTATCTTTACCATTTATTTTGGCATTATTACTATTTTCAGTCTTATAATTTGGCGCCATATGACCTTAGTTGCTGTAGCGCCACGTAAAAAAATATTGAAATCACTTCACTTCTCCACTCATCACCTCTTCACCTCCTCTCCCCTTCACTCCTCCAGTCATCTCCACCACCACCACCACCTCTCCTCCAGTAATCTCTACTTCCAGCTAATCATTCTCAGGCGGGGTCTCCAGTCACTCAAAACACGTGCCAGGCATACAGGTGAGCGGGCAGGTGACCCATCCCTCACCTGGGCCTAATTAGCAGGCATAAGGGCACCTGTGTAGCACCTGGATGGATTGGACAGGTGAGTAGGACCCTGTTAATTAAGCAACTCTGTGTAGGTAAAGGTGTGTGTGTGTGAGAGAGAGAGAGAGAGAGAGAGAGAGAGAGAGAGAGAGAGAGAGAGAGAGAGAGAGAGAGAGAGAGAGAGAGAGAGAGAGAGAGAGAGAGAGAGAGAGAGAGAGAGAGAGAGAGAGAATTAACAATTAGAATGTTTTAATGAATTATTTTCCATTAATGAAGGATTATTTTAAC
The DNA here is from genome assembly GCF_035594125.1 of Scylla paramamosain. Lineage (NCBI taxonomy): Eukaryota > Metazoa > Arthropoda > Malacostraca > Decapoda > Portunidae > Scylla > Scylla paramamosain. The sequence continues at coordinate 27,465,736 of NC_087157.1, forward strand.
ACAGCTATGTATAAAACAACAGACAGGAGGAGGAGGAGGAGGAGGAGGAGGAGGAGGAGGAGGAGGAGGACACCAGGTGAAGAGAAGCATAAAAACAGTAGGAATGCAATTCTCTCTCTCTCTCTCTCTCTCTCTCTCTCTCTCTCTCTCTCTCTCTCTCTCTCTCTCTCTCTCTCTCTCTCTCTCTCTCTCTCTCTCTCTCGCAGCGTCGTGTCGGTCCGTGCAATATTGCTGTTTTGGTATTGGCCCGTAAACAAGGCCAACAAACTGCAACAGGGAGAGAAAGAGAGAGAGAGAGAGAGAGAGAGAGAGAGAGAGAGAGAGAGAGAGAGAGAGAGAGAGAGAGAGAGAGAGAGAGAGAGAGAGGAACTAATATCACCCTCTCCATCCTTACTCTACCTGACCCTTTCTTAATAGAATTCTCTCTCTCTCTCTCTCTCTCTCTCTCTCTCTCTCTCTCTCTCTCTCTCTCTCTCTCTCTCTCTCTCTCTCAATGCAACACACACCGGAACCCTGAGCACTGCAACACGGAGCGTACACAATAGGAAGCAACAATCTTCTCAGACATCCAGGTGTAACAGGGACAGCCCGCCAGGTGTGTGTGTGTGTGTGTGTGTGTGTGTGTGTGTGTGTGTGTGTGTGTGTGTGTGTGTGTGTGTTAATACTGTAGTAGTGGATGAACTGCTGTGTATTTGATGAGGCGTCTTGCTGTTGTCGGTATTGCTGTTGTTATTGTTGTTGTTATTATTGTTGTTGTTGTTGTTGTTGAAGTAACCGTTGTTATTCTACCATTGTCATTGATGTAGATATTTTTTCTTCTTTTACTACTACTACTACTACTACTACTACTACTACTACTACCACCACCACCACCACACTGACTGATATCAACAAAATCAGCAGATGAAATGAAACACGTAAAATACCTGAAACGGACCTAATTACCCCATTCACTGACACCTGAGAGAGAGAGAGAGAGAGAGAGAGAGAGAGAGAGAGAGAGAGAGAGAGAGAGAGAGAGAGAGAGAGAGAGAGAGAGAGAGAGAGAGAGAGAGAGAGAGAGAGAGAGGCAATGCAATCTTCGTCGGGGAGTGTTTGAAAATTAAAGAGACATCATTGCTTCGGGATTGAGAGGAGGAGGAGGAGGAGGAGGAGGAGGAGGAGGAGGAGGAGGAGGAGGAGGAGGAGGAGGAGGAGGAGGAGGAAAGAGGAAGGAAATAAGTGGGAATGCAAGGAAAGAACAGATACAGTAAGAATGTGGGTCTATGACGAAGGAGGAGGAGGAGGAGGAGAAGGAAGAGGAGGAGGAAAAGAGGAGGAGAAGTACATTAGTGGATAATAAAAGTAGTTACGAGGTAATAATACACGACCCTTTCCTCTTTTTCCTTTAATTCACCTCCAAGAACACGCTCTCTCTCTCTCTCTCTCTCTCTCTCTCTCTCTCTCTCTCTCTCTCTCTCTCTGTGTGTGTGTGTGTGTGTGTGTGTGTGTGTGTGTGTGTGTGTGTGTGTGTGTGTGTGTGTGTGTGTGTGTGTGTGTGTGTGTACCTTCCTGTTCTTCCCTTCGTTTCCCCTCTTATTACACTTTGCTATGTCTCTCCCTGTAGATTATATCGTGAAGTTGATTATAAACAAACTCCTGGGGGTCAATAAGTATGCTGCTTTTTCTTCTTTCTTTGTGTTCCTGTGTGATGTTTATTATTTGTTTTTTTTTCTCTCTCTCTCTTGACCTAACAATGAAAAAAAAAATACGTACTCAGCTTTAATTTTCCTATTTTCTTTCCTTTTTTCCTTTTCTTTTCACTGTGCTTTTCTCTCTTTACCATTCGAAAACTATCTTTCTCAATCATTTTATCCTATTCTCTTCCTTCCTCACACCTTCACTCCCTCTTAACTTAATGTACCCTAATCAACTTTCCCCAATCATTTTATCTTTCTATTCCCTTTAATTCCGTTCTTTCTTCACACTTTGCCTCTTAACATAATCTAACCAAACCTACCTTTTCTGATAAAAATATGATTGTCCTTTTCTTTTTTTTATTCTTTCCTTCCTCACACCCTCGCTCCCTCTTAGTCAATGCTCTTCTTGTCCACCTCTCCCAGTCATTCTATCCTTCTATTTGCTTCCTTCTTCACACCTTTACTTCCTCTTTATCTAATCTTCCCATACCCACCTTCCACAAATCCCCAAGCACCTTACAGCTTAATCTTCCCTCCCTTCCTACCTCATCTTCCTTTCCCTTGCCTCTCTTTCCCTCCTTCCTTACCTCATCTTCTCTTCCCTTTCCTCTCTCCCTCTCACCGTAACTCTCCCTTCATAGCCCTTCCCCCTCGTCCCTTGTCTTTCTCCCTCACTAGTTCACACTCCCTTCACCTAACCTTCTCCCAAATGACACCCAGACAACAGCCAACTTTCACCTCCCCGCCTCTTCTTCACCTCCCCCTCCACACCTCCCACTAATGAAGCGGCCGCAACTGTCCTCTGCTTCCTTTGCCTCCCCTGTCTTGTCTCTCCCCTTATCCCTGCTATCTATCATTCTGTCTACCCTGCTCTCCCTGTCTATTGCCTTGTGTTTTCCCTTGTCTTAACCTTTCCCTGCCACGTGCTTTCCCCTGTCCAGTGCCTTTCTCCACCTTACTTGCCTTGTGTCCTCCTTAGTTTAATTTTTCCCCTTTCCTTCCCTGCCACGTATATTCCCCTACCCTGCCTCTCTCTCTCTCTTTCTCTGCCTCAAGCCTTTCTTTCCTCCAATCATCTATCCCATACCCTGCTCCCTTGTCTCTAAAATTTTTCTGTCTAGTGTCTCCCCCCACTCCCTGTCGCATTCTCTACCTCATGCTGTCCCCCTGCAATCCCAGCCTCGTGTTCTCCTTTCTCAAGCTTTCTCTTCCTTTAACCATCCATCTCATACCCTGCTTCACTCCCCTACTTACCCTGCTTTGTGCTCTCCCTGCCTCGCGCATCCCCTGCCAGCGCCACGCATCCAGTAATACAGAGGTGAATTCAGATTTAATCGCATTAGTAAGCAAACGGGAGGGAGGGGGAATACGGTTCATTATGGAAATGAGATCATCAATATCACCCATGCTGACCCCTTCGAGAGAGAGAGAGAGAGAGAGAGAGAGAGAGAGAGAGAGAGAGAGAGAGAGAGAGAGAGAGAGAGAGAGAGAGAGAGAGAGAGAGAGAGAGAGAGAGAGAGAGAGAGAGAGAGAGAGAGAGAGAGAGAGAGAGAGAGAGAGAGAGAGAGAGAGAGAGAACTGAAGTCATGTAACACCATAACCATACCACCACCACCACCACCAACACACATTCTCCTCTTCCTCTTCCTCCTCCTCCTCTTCACTCGTGCTAACACCAGTATTGTTACAAGCACCACTACCGCCATGCATTTACCACCCTTCCTTGTATTACGACAAATACTGTGAGCACCAACACCAGCACTGCTTCCTCATCCTCACCTAACCTCCGCTTCCTCTCATCTCTGCAACCTACATTCTCCTCCTCCTCCTCCTCCTCCTCCATCTCACAAGAAATATCTTAGAAAAATAGTGAAGAAGTGTTGTTAAAGAGTCTACCTGTGAAAAGGTTGGAGAAGTTTAGGTAATGGAAAAGTCTTGCATTATTAAAGCGGATAGGATTTTCTGTTTACCTGATTATTCGATACAGCAAATAATAATGATAATAATAAAGAAAGTGATTAATTACAGATCACAAAAAAAAAAAAAATCGTACTGGTTAATTTAGTTTCAGATATCTTGATATTCTCTCTCTCTCTCTCTCTCTCTCTCTCTCTCTCTCTCTCTCTCTCTCTCTCTCTCTCTCTCAACAATTGAAGTCATACGAGGGGACGGGGGAAAACAAAGAGGCAGAATTTCAGATTTTCAGCATAAATAACCCAATCCTAAGTACACAAGCGCTACAGAATAATGGCAAATATATTTCACTGGGCACAATATTGGCAAATGGTCAAAATTTTCTACCAGCACCATAGAGCCGTTGTGGGGACAAGTGCCGCAAAAAAAATAAATAAAATAAATAAATACAAGAACGAAAGAACCAAATCTACCCTATTCATTTTCACACGCTTGACCCCAAAATGCAATGCTCGTTGAGAAGAAAAAAAAAAAAAAAATGAAGACTACGAAATTCTGAAGATGAAAAAAATAAAAATAAAATAAAATGAAATAAAGCACCCACTCCAACCAAATGAAATGAAATATAGTACCCACTCCAATCAAAACAAATTGGAAAAAAGGTTCAATATAAAACTTTGCATATTTTTAGCCAACTATGAACGAGGACAATAGAAATTTGAAATACTGAAATGCCACCCCCCAAAAAAAAAATAAATAAATAAAAAAAAAATAAATAAATAAATAAAAATAGTAGTAGTAGTAGTAGCAGTAGTAGTAGCAATATAAGTAAAACATTCAACCCAACTTTCTTTTTTTTTATTTGCAGTAATAATAATTTAGCCAAAAAATCTAAGTACTTAACAAACGTAGAGAAAATATGGAAAATAAATAAATAAATAAATAAACATACAAAAAAAAAAAAAACATAATTCTTCGCAATGCTGTTTTCCATGCCTTCGCTGGCCTAAACCCTCGGAAGGCTTACGACCTGATGGGGTTCCTCCTATTGTTCTTGAAACTGCGCCTCCGTGCTTGCATCTTGCCTAGTCAAACTCTTTCAACTTTGTCTGTCAACATCTACCTTTTTTCTTGCTGGAAGTTTGCCTACATTCAGCCTGTTCATAAAAAGGGTGACCGTTCTAATCCCTCAAACTACCGTCGTATTGCTTTAATATCCAGCTTATCTAAAGTTTTTAATCTATCCTCAACAGGAAGATTTTTAAACATCTATCACTTCACAACCTTCTATCTGATCCCCCAGTATGGGTTCCGTCAAGGCCGCTCTACTGGTGATCTTCTGGTTTTCCTTACTGAGTCTTGGTCATCCTCTTTTAGAGATTTTGGTGAAACTTTTGCTGTTGCCTTGGATATATCAAAAGCTTTTGATAGAGTCTGGTACAAAGCTTTGATTTCCAAACTACCCTCCTATGGCTTCCATCCTTCTCTCTGTAACTTCATCTCAAGTTTCCTTTCTGACCGTTATATTGCTGATGAGGTAGACGGTCACTGTTCTTCTTCTAAATCTATTAAGAGTGGTGTTCCTCTGGGTTCTGTCCTGTCATCCACTATCTTTCTATTATTCATCAATGATTTTCTAAACCAAACTTCTTGTTCTATCCACTCCTACGCTGATGATACCACCCTGCACTTTTCCACGTCTTTTCATAGACGTCCAACCCTTCAGGAAGTAAATAGTTCACGCAGGGAAGCCACAGAACGCCTGACTTCTGATCTCTCTAAAATTTCTGATTAGGGCAGAGCAAACTTGATATTGTTCAATGCCTTAAAACCTCAATTCCTCCATCTATCAAATCGACACAACCTTCCAGACAAATATCTCTTCTTTAGTGACACTCAACTGGTCCCCTCTTCTACACTGAACATCCTCGGTCTGTCCTTTTCTTATAAACTAAACTGGAAACTTCACATCTCTTCTCTAGCTAAAACAACTTCCATAAAGTTACTCGTTCTGAGACGTCTCCGCCAGTTTTTCTCACCCTCCCAGCTGCTAACTCTGTACAAGGGTCTTATCCGTCCATTTATGGAGTATGCTTCACATGTCTGGGATGTTCCACTCATACCGCTCTTTTAGACAGGGTAGAATTAAAAGCTATTCGTCTCATCAACTTCTCTCCTCTAACTGACTGTCTTCAACCTCTTTCTCGTCGACGCAATGTTGCATCTCTTGCTATCTTCTACCGCTATTTTCATGCTAACTGCTCTTTTGATCTTGCTAACTGCATGCCTCCCCTCCTCCCACGGCCTCGCTGCACAAGACTTTCTTCTTTCTCTCACCCCTATTCTGTCCACCTCTCTAATGCAAGAGTTAAGTAGTATTTTCAATCATTCCTCCCTTTCTCTGATAAACTCTGGAACTTCCTGCCTGCTTCTGTATTTCCACCTTCCTATGACTTGAACTCATTCAAGAGGGAGGTTTCAAGACACTTATCCTTCAATTTTTGACTACCGCTTCGGACCCTATTCGGGGAGTAGCATCTCAATGGCCTTTTTTTTTTTTTTTATTTGATTTTTGTTGCCCTTGGCCAGTGTCCCTCCTACATAAAAAAAATAAAATAAAATAAATAAATAAAAAATAACAAAATAATAAAATAAATAAATAAATAATAAAGTAAAGGAGTAAAAATAAAATAGGATTAGAGAACCGAAGCAAAAAAAAAAAATAAAATAAATAGTAATATGATAAAAGCGAGAAAAAAACGTAAAATGAAGGGGATTATCCTCAAAAGTTCACCAGCCGTGTAAATGCAATAAAAGAACAAAACCTTTCTATTTTTTTTTATTCTCTCTCTCTCTCTCTCTCTCTCTCTCTCTCTCTCTCTCTCTCTCTCTCTCTCTCTCTCTCTCTCTCCCCCCAAGAAGAAGAAGAAGATGAGGAAGAGGAAGAGGAAGAAGAAGAACAACAACAACAACAACAACAACAACAACAACGACGACGACAACAACAACAACAACAACGACGAAGACCAGTAAAAAAATCTGAAACAACAACAACAACAACAACAACAACAACAACACCCAACCATCACCCCCCCTAACACACACAAACACACACACACACACACACACACACACACACACACCACCACCCAGCACTCACTCATCTCTCATAATCGAGTCATTCCGTCAATTCCGTTTTCTGTTGAGGCGCGGGCGTAATCACTTTCCCATTTTCTGTTGGGGTAATGAGGGCGTGAGGAGGAGGCGCCTCAATCACGCCTAAATGGAACAGTGGCGGGTGTGAGTGACTCATTATAAAGGGAGTGCCGAGTCGAGAGAGAGAGAGAGAGAGAGAGAGAGAGAGAGAGAGAGAGAGAGAGAGAGAGAGAGAATTATTTTTATTTTTATTACTATTATTACTCCTCTTCCTCCTAACTCCCCCTCTCTCCTTCCCCATCATACAACAACTGCTACAACTATTAATGCTGCTACTACTACTACTACTACTACTACTACTACTACTACTGACATTGTTTTTATTACTGCTATTCCTGTTATCATTATTATTATTATTATTATTATTATTAGTATTAGTAGTAGTAGTAGTAGTAGTAGTGGTAGTTTCCGTTTTAAATACAACACACAAAATAGACAAGAATATAAAGGAAGGAAGGAAGGAAGGAAGGAAGGAAGGAAGGAAGGAAGGAAGGAAGGAAGGAAGGAAGGAACGAACGAAAGAGCGAAGGAACGAATGAACGAACGAACGAACGACACCAAGAAAAAAACCCTGAAAACTAGCAAGGCAAGAGAGGAAAAGAAGAGTAAAAATTGGGAAGAGAAAAGGATAAAAAGTGTAAGAATGAAAGAAACAATAAAAAAAGGACAAAGGGAGAAAGAGAAAAAAACTGGGAGGGAAAAGAAAAGTTGGCAAATGAAAAATACTAACAAAGGAAGTAATGAAAGAAAATAATGGAGAAAAGAGAAAGCCGGCAAAGAAAAAAACAAAAAAAAGACAGGAAAGCAACAAGAGAAAGAAAACAATAAAAAAAAGTACAAAAAAAAAAAACGAGAACGTGCAATGGAAGACAGGAAATAAAAATAGAGGTCAAGAATGATGGAGAGAGGAAGCAAGACAAAACCAGAAAAAAAATAAAGGAAACAAAGAAGTGGAGAAAATTAAAAAAAAATCGATGAAAAGAAAGGACACCCAATAAATAGAGAAAAAAGAAGAAAAGAAAGAATGAAGGAAGGAAACAAGTATTATCACACATTAAGTAATTGAAGAGAAAATAATACGTGGACTGAAAAAAAAAAGAATTTAAACATAATAAATAAAAATCTTCCTGTCACTCGGGTGAATAATATTTGTTTATTCAATTTATTACCTGAAAAAAAAAAACGAGAGAGAGAGAGAGAGAGAGAGAGAGAGAGAGAGAGAGAGAGAGAGAGAGAGAGAGAGAGAGAGAGAGAGAGAGAGAGAGAGAGAGAGAGAGAGAGAGAGAAACAAACAAGGAATGAAAAAGGATGAAGTGAGGAGGGAAGAATGGAGAATTAGAGAAAAGGAATGACTGAATGAGAGAAAAATGGTGGAATGGACGAAGGAAAAAAAAGTAAGAAAGAAAGAAAGAGAAAAATAAGAGAATCAAATGAAATAAATTAGGTTAAGAAAGATTTGAGATAAACGTGAAGGAAGGAAGGAAGGAAGGAAGGAAGGAAGGAAGGAAGGAAGGAAGGAAGACTAAAAAAGTAACATGAGAAGGAAAGAAGACAGAGGAAAGGAAAAACAAAAAATAAAGGAAAATTAAGGAATAAAAGGAAAAAAATAACGAGGAAGAAGAGAATAAAAGAATATTAAACGAGAGAGAATAAATGGAGGAAGATTTACAAGGAACATGAAAATGAGATCAGGAGATGCAGCAATATGAATAAAGAGGAGGAGGAGGAGGAGGAGGAGGAGGAGGAGGAGGAGGAGGAGGAGGAGGAGGAGGAGGAGGAGGAGGTGGTGATGAGATGAATTAGCGAGGAAGATAAATATGCCAGTGGAGAGAGAGAGAGAGAGAGAGAGAGAGAGAGAGAGAGAGAGAGAGAGAGAGAGAGAGAGAGAGAGAGAGAGAGAGAGAGAGAGAGAGAGAGAGAGATAAAATACAAGAGAAAGAAACGCTAAAAAGAAAAGCACGAAGGAGGCGAGAGAAAAAGGAAGGGAAGGGAGAGAAAAAGGAAGATAGAGAAGGAAGAATAGAAAATAAGGAAAGGAGGAAAAAGACGAACGAAAAGGAAAGAAGTGAAAATAAGGAAATGCAGCAAAATAAAGAAGAGAAAGGGAGAGACAATGAAGGAAAAGAAGAAAGAGCGAAAAAAAAAATATCAGGTGGCAGAGAAGAGTACGAGAAAGAAAAAGAAAGAACGAAAGGAAGGAAGGAGGGCAACAAAAGGATAATGAAAATGCAAAGGAAGACGGGGATGATGAGATGAGAGAAGAAAGAACGACATTACTGAAGAAAAGGAAGAAAAATCAAGAGTACAATGAAGGAAGGAATGATGAAAGCAAAGAGATCAAGTTGGGCAGCTTTAAAAAACACACACACACACACACACACACACACACACACACACACACACACACACACACACACACACACACACACAGTAAGCTACTAGAATAAACACGGACGCCGAACGAGAGAGAGAGAGAGAGAGAGAGAGAGAGAGAGAGAGAGAGAGAGAGAGAGAGAGAGAGAGAGAGAGAGAGAGAGAGAGAGAGAGAATCTTATTTCTTAATTACGAATAAACACAATAATAATTTTGTTTTTTTCGTTTCTCTCTCTCTCTCTCTCTCTCTCTCTCTCTCTCTCTCTCTCTCTCTCTCTCTCTCTCTCATTCATTTCCTCTCGCTTCACCTTTTCGTAAAATTTCTTCCTCTTATTTCCTTCCTACCTACCAGTAATTTCCTCTTTCTTTTCCCAGCTGTTCCCTCTCCTTGTGGGGTTTCCTCCTCCTCCTCCTCCTCCTCCTCCTCCTCCTGCTACTCCTTCAGTTTTGATTCCGAAACAAAAAAAGGGGACGAAGAAGAAGAAACAAAATGAATGAACGAAAAAATAAATAAAGGAAAATTATTGGAGAGAGAGAGAGAGAGAGAGAGAGAGAGAGAGAGAGAGAGAGAGAGAGAGAGAGAGAGAGAGAGAGAGAGAGAGAGAGAGAGAGAGAGAGCATGAAAGAAGAAGAAATGATGATGATGATGATTATGATGAAAAAAGACAACAAAGAATAAATTAAAATAAGAGAAAAGGCAGGCGCACACACACACACACACACACACACACACACACACACACACACACATTCAATTCGCCAGTTCCTGAATTGTTAAGAAGGAAGGAATTAAATGCAAGATAAAACATAACTACGAGTAAAGAGTAATGAGGCTGATACATTGTATATGTGTGTGTGTGTGTGTGTGTGTGTGTGTGTGTGTGTGTGTGTGTGTGTGTGTGTGTGTGTGTGTGTGTGTGTGTGTGTGTGTGTGTGTGTGTGTGTGTGTGTGTGTGTGTGTGTGTGTGTGTGTGTTTGTGAGGCATGTAAGCGTGGGTGGCTGTGACATGCAAACACACACCGACACACACACACACGAAAATTTAAATGTATTAATTAATTTCATGTATTTATTCAACAAAAACAAACGAGCAATCTGAATATAATGTTAGGGCGTTATGGGATGAAAGAAAATGTTAATTTCTTGGAGAGAGAGAGAGAGAGAGAGAGAGAGAGAGAGAGAGAGAGAGAGAGAGAGAGAGAGAGAGAGAGAGAGAGAGAGAGAGAGAAACCCGAACATTAGCGACATCGTAAAATTTAATGTCATCTTACATAAAGGCTTTGCAGACTATAACTTAATGCTGGCATCGTGTTTTATTCTCTCTCTCTCTCTCTCTCTCTCTCTCTCTCTCTCTCTCTCTCTCTCTCTCTCTCTCTCTCTCTCTCTCTGTCTCTCCGTATTCTTCCTCCATGCACCATTCACTCACCGTTTCTCTTTTTTTTTCTTTTCGTACCTATACATTACCATCTCTCTCTCTCTCTCTCTCTCTCTCTCTCTCTCTCTCTCTCTCTCTCTCTCTCTCTCTCTCTCTCTCTCTCTCTGCCCTTAAAAAGAGAGAGAGAGAGAGAGACGTACATACATTTGCATCGTAAAGGCGTACCTCATCCTCTCTCTCTTACACACACACACACACACACACACACACACACACACACACACACACACACACACACACACACACACACACACACACACACACACACACACAGCCCCCGCCATGTAGAAAAAAAGTCCCAGTTTGTCTACGAGGAAGGTAAACAAGAGGGAGTTGCGATTTTATGACTGTTTGTAGGACGATCACCGTGTGTGTGTGTGTGTGTGTGTGTGTGTGTGTGTGTGTGTGTGTGTGTGTGTGTGTGTGTGTGTGTGTGTGTGTGTGTGTGTGAGAGAGAGAGAGAGAGAGAGAGAGAGAGAGAGAGAGAGAGAGAGAGAGAGAGAGAGAGAGAGAGAGAGAGAGAGAGAGAGAGAGAGAGAGAGAGAGAGAGAGAGAGAGAGAGAATTTTCGCTGTGTATATATCAAAATAACTAGTAATGCGCTCAGTAACTTAAGAACAGAAGTATGATTGGTAAGTATAAGGAATAACGTACGACAAAGTTGAGTATATATATATACGATGCAAACTCGAGTGACTTCAAAATGTGACTTTAATATCATGGTTTAGTGAACTACTTATACACAGGTGAATAAAATATAATCCTCGCTAATGCTCTGCTGGTGGTGGTGATGATAATGAGAGTATTAGTTGTTGTTTTTTCATCTTTCTCTTTCCCAGAACTTTCAAACCTTCTCTTTTTCCTTGATAAGTATTTCTAAACGCAACGCTGCCTTCACTTTTAACTTTTTCACTTTTACTACTGGTACGTAATAAGGTTTTCAAGAACGATTCATATTTCTGTTAAAAATTTAGCAAGTGTTGTACTTCATTAAACTGGAAAATTCATCGAGAACTGGAGTAATACATATGTGACTTGTGACATCTGTTCTAAGAGGAGCTGAAAACGTTTAAGAATAATAGTTGTAATCTTTTCCTTCTTCGGATCTTGAACAGTCTTTAGTGGATGTTAATTGGGTTCTTGAAGTGTGTTTTAATGATTCTAGTTATATTTTACTTAGGATTCTACATCTTTTAACAGAACTCATGTTTAGAACCTGAGTAATCTAACTGACATTTGGAATAATTTCTACGCGAATCTTTAAGCGGCTGAAAATTCGAATTGCAATCTTTTCCTTCGCGTTTTAAGGTCATAGTTTTTTTTCTTTTTTTCTTCACTTTATCTTGGTATCTTTAGTTTCCATTTTCGAGATTTACACGAATAGGGAAAGTTTGAGACGTCGATGCATAGTGTATTAAGCAAGCAAGCCTTTACTCGGTGGACATTCTTGCTTTCCTCTGCTTTTTATCTCCTGCTTTCAATATTTACACCGCGGAGGAAAATCTGTGATACGTTAATGCAAAGTTTGTCAAGCGTGCAAGATCTTCCTCAGTGGCCAATCTTGTTTTCCTCAGCTTCATCTTCTGTTTCCAAAATTTACACTAAGACAGCAAATTTGAGATGCCGCTGTGAAGTGTACCAAGCATTCAACGATCAATTATGCACCACAATGGGAATCGTCGACGCTCGCATGACATTAAGAGGCTTTCAGTGAACTAAGGAACATGTACAGACTCTTCGCCAATTACTGACACCGAGACACTTCCAGGGATCCGAAGCAAATGACATTACGGTGATTAAAGTAAGTGTTATGAAGCATGATCGTGGAAAGGTGGGGTGACACAGTGATGGTTATAATGATGATGATTTGGAGGTAACAGTAACGCCGAGGTGAAAGAGAAGAGGATGAGCAGGGAGAAGAAAAAGAAAAATAAGAAAAAAAAACAAGATGAAAAGGAACAAGAAGATATACAAGTTAACCAAAGAAAAAAAGGTAAATAACACGAAAAAGAAAAGAACAAAAACAAGAATATGAAAAAAAACAATAAAACCACCACCACTACCAAGGAAAATAGCAAGAACAAATGACAAGAACAAGAACAATATAAAAAAAAATATAAAGAGAAAGTAAAAGCACCACCACAAAAAAAAAAAAAAAAAAAAAAAAAAAAACATATATAAAAACATTCACACCATGTCATATGAAAGAGAAACCCAACGTACGTATTTACAAGTGAAGGTTTTGGCCAATACATCACGCACAGCATCACTCAGTGTGGTGCAGAGTAGCAACATAAAAGTGGAAATGGTGAAACGGAACGTAACAGCAATTCATCAAAACCAATGCGACTGGCACCAGCTCTCGCCACTATAATATTTTCCTCTTTCAGTTGCTGCCTTCAGAGGTCGCTACAGTACAGTGGGTCACGTCTCTTCACTTTTTGTTTTTTTCTGTGTTTTCTTTCGCACGCTTCACCTGCACGTCTTCTCTCAGTGCATCAATAAACCTTCCCTTTGGCCCTTACGTCTTTCCCCTTTCCATTTCTAGCATATCCATTCTCCTCCTCCGAACGACTTCTCCCTGCACATCACCGTTTCATATCATAATTCTTGAGTTTCTGCATATCTTTGTCTCGTCATTAAGCTGTCGTGAGGGCTGTCATTAAGCTGCCGCTATCCATTTAATAGGAACATAACATAACATAATGTGCCGATTTGGAGGAGTGGGACTGTGATGGTGATGAAACTCAGGATGAAACACCGGACAGTTATCGAAACGTTAGGGAAATAAAGTTCTCCCGCTATATCCGGCGTTTCCATATATCACTCATAAGAACATTGGAAAATAAGGAAAGCTGCAAGAAGACATCAGGCTCACACGTGGCACTCTCAGATCGTATGAGACATCTTTTTCGGCAAATATCTTCTAAGCAAACAGTTGAATCAAACACTTTTGGCAATGCACTATAATGTCATGAACTATAATTATAAGGGACGGTGTCAAGCAGGCTGCGCCAAAACGGTATATTAATCCGTTTGTTTGGAAGATATTTGTGAAATACGATGCCTCACAAGGTCTGAAATGAATAGCAATTCAGTACATGCATTAAACTCCATGTACTGTGGCGTTGTTGAAGACCTCCTCAGAATTCGCTTATGATACTAACCTTGAGTTCATAATTCTTGCATTTCTGCTTCTCCTTTGATTTCGTGTAAGGTATCATAAGCAACTAATTCGTTACATGCTTTAAACTCCTTCACGTACTGTGGTGTAGTTGAAGAGCTCCTAAGAATTTGCTTATAACACTGACTTGGCGTTCATATTTCTCCCATCATAATTATTGCGCTTTTGCTTCTCCCTTGATTTCGTGTAAGATATCATAAAGTATTAATTCGGTACTGGCTTTAAACTCCTTCATGTGCTGTGGTGTAGTTGAGGAGCTCCTCAGAACTAGCGATAGCAACATTAACCATTAACTTCTACGCGGAAACTGTATAATAATCCTCTTCCCGTACGCTGAAGCCCTTTTGATTCTCATAAGGACTACTTCTAAATACAGGAGAGATGATCAGCAGGGTTCTCGAAAGTGTATTAACATTGATGATCCATATTTTTTGTTAAATTGTCACAGGAATCGTGGAAACACCCACCCTTCACAGCCCCAATCAGTTTCCACCTGAGGACGTTAAGTGTAATCGAGGAAAAGCACCACGAGTGTCTTTCCTTTCATCCTGGTAAAAATAAACTGATAGGATGTATTTACTCCGTCCTGGCTATATGCTACTACTGCTACTACTACTACTACTACTACTACCATACCAATTTTTTTTTTCGTAGTAAAAATCTTACTTTTTTCTTTTTCCCTTTATCTATCAACATATCCGCTTATATATATCTATCCACCCAAGTGGATAGATATATATAAGTGTAAATTTAGACTTAAAATGAAAATAGCGCGCACACAAGCACTCGCGCACACACACACGCACACAACACGCACGCACGCACACGCAAACGCACACAACACGCACGCACACGCACGCACGCGCACACACACCCAGAGAGAGAGAGAGAGAGAGAGAGAGAGAGAGAGAGAGAGAGAGAGAGAGAGAGAGAGGATAATTGATATACAGACAGACGTGGATGAAAAAAAAATAGAGGCAGACGTAGATAACTGGATGGACGGACGGGCACACACACACACACACACACACACACACACACACACACACACACACACACACACACACACACACACACACACACACACACCTCGAAGCGACTGATATGCAAATAAAATCATACAAAATCCTTCAATATCATCGTCTTTTTCTCCATTAATAACTTTTCCTCCGACTGGTTCTTATTGTAACTTGGAGGAAAACCAACGGGAGAGAGAGAATTCGTGTACTATTGTTGACTTTATTCCTCATGCGTCAATATTTAGTACTGAGAAGTTGTATTTTTAAAGGGGTTGGTTTTATCGACGCGGTGGTGGTGGTGGTGGTGGTAGTGGTAGTGGTGGTGGTGGTGCTGAAGTGATAAGGATGAACTTTGGGGAAAATAAAGATGAAACTCACTGCTTGTAATGTTTCGTGTGTGTGTTCCTTTTTGGTCGACACGTTTTAATTTTATCTGGCTATATTCGTGTGTCTGTCTGTCTGTATGTATTTTCATGTTTCTTCGTGTCAAGCAATTTTTATGTCTGTCTGTCTGTCTGCATGTCTAGATCAATGTTTGTCTGTCTGCAGTCTATTTTTCAGTCTGTCTGTCTCCCCGCTGCGGATCGTGAACGGTCACTGAACCACAGGCCATGAGATGTCCGCTTGACAATACACACACACACACACACTGCTATTTCAAACCGCTTCTTTAAATTGACAATGATTTTTCTTCATTAATACATAACCTTTTCCACTCCTCTTCCATTCAACTTACTTCTTTCTGTCTTATCTCCTCTTCCTCTTCTATTCGACTTCTCCTTATATCCTCCTTTCCTTTCACTACTTTAATTTTTCATCGTTCTCCTCCTCCTCATCCTCCTATTCCATTTATAAGTTATCACGTCCAATCTTTTCACTTTTAGTGGTATTAGAGAAAAGGAGAGAGGAGAGAAAATGGAGGAAAAGAGACAAAGATTGGAAGAAAGACAGAAAGACGCAGGCAAGGAAAGGGTGAAAGAGAAAGGACAAGGGTAAAAGGTGAGAGGAAAAAACGGAGAGATGGTGAAGGAGGAAGAGGAGGAGAAGGAAAAGGAAAAATATGAAGAAGGGAAGGGAAGGAAAGTGGAGTGTTTATGTGTGCATAGGGGAGAGAGAGAGAGAGAGAGAGAGAGAGAGAGAGAGAGAGAGAGAGAGAGAGAGAGAGAGAGAGAGAGAGAGAGAGAGAGAGAGAGAGAGAGAGAGAGAGAGAGAGAGAAAATTCACACACCTATAACAGTTTCAATAACAGAAAATCGACGAACACTCCTCCTTGAGCCACTGAACTCAAGTGGAAGAGGAGGAGGAGGAGGAGGAAGAGCTGTTGGTTGGATGGGTGATTACTCTTAGGTCACATTTAAACGTCACATCGACGTCACGATAGGATAAGTGGGCGGGGCATATCATGCTTCAAGTGCCTGTAAATTATAGTTAAGTTTACCCTAAATTTACTCTTATAATTGCCTTCATTATCCACATGTGACACCAAAGCATAATTCTGCCAATTAGATCTGGGACTCAAATACCTACCGCCAAAACAACGTTCTTGTCCGACGCTTTAAGATTTTGTTAAAAAAAAAAAAAAAAAAAAAAAAAAAAAAAACTATAGCACGCGGCCCATGAAACGTTTAGTAGTTGAAATTACACCGGCTTTGAAGGATGTTTCTTTTTTCTTTTATGGTTCCAGTGACAGATTAACAAGATTTCTACCATATTAATAAGAGAAACACTCTAGAAAAACTGGCTAATCATCTGTGGCCTTTGAAAGTAATCGTGGTGAGAGAGCAAAGCGTTTCAGAATACGGGTTAAAGTGTGACCGTGGCCAATATTGAGAAGCGCTTTGCTCCCACCACGGCTATTGTCAAAGGCTACACAAGCGATTAGCCGGATTCTCAAGACCGTTTCTCCTTTAAATAAAGTATAAATCTTGTTAATCTGCCATTACGTAGGACCGCAAAACAGCCCTTAAAAGACTGTGTGGCTTCAACTATAACCTTTTGGAAGTAGTGGAGTTAAAGCGCAGAAGTGTTTCAGAATCTGGTCCTGTGTGGCAACTCGATGGCGTCCCGGCCCGGCTATGCGTCACCTCACACCAGTAAAATAACGAGACTCGGTTCCTTCACTACATATCAGTACTTGTCCATACACTCACTACCTACTCATCATACTTACTGGGCTGCTGGTGGTAGGCTTCGGGTACAGCTTTAGCAGGTTTTGTCACTTTGACCAGTAATGATAGAAAGCACAATCCATCACACACAAGCGCACCTTATGACACAACACAAGCACTGGCCGGGGCTGACTGGAGCTGTGAGTCGCGTCGCTTCGGTTCCCTGATTCGAAGCCACGCGATACCTGAACGAGATCAGGAAGGTTTATGAATCACATGTGTCTCACGCTGATTCGTTTCATATGTGTGAGAAGCTGGACATCCTTATTGCACGTGTGAAGCTTTTAGCGATGTGAAGAAATTATGTTGCTGTGATATGTTGTAATTTTTTTTTTGCGTTGCAACAATATATATATATATATATATATATATATATATATATATATATATATATATATATATATATATATATATATATATATATATATATATATATATATATATATATATATATATATATATATATATATATATATATATATATATATATATATAATGTGTTGGTTTATGTATTTCGAGGAACCATCTAAACCTCAGGACAACTTAATTTTATTGCATTCACTCTGGCAACGTTCCACGCCTTCAGCACTGACATGTTTTCTTCATTGTAAGACTGAGATGGTAACAGGAAACAATAGAATGCTATAAAATAAATAATGAAACTTATAAAGCTGCGAAACTAAATGCCAAACGTAAAAGACAATTCGAGGATCACTAACACCACCACCACCACTATCACCACCACCACCATCACTACTACCACCACCTCCACCAACATAAAAAAAAAGTATCAATTACACAAAACAACATTACCGCCACCGCCCCCAACAACAAACAACAACAGAGTAAAGCAAAATAAATAATTACAATAAATAAATAAAAAAAAAAAAAACGAACCAAAGTTCATAAAACACACACGCGCACACACACACACACACACACACACACAAATAAATCCACTCATCTACCCACGCACTCCCCCCACTACCACACACACACACACACACACACACACACACACACACCTTTTACACAATCGTTTCCACCAACCTTCTATAAACCCACTCAAACATTTCCAGACGCATATCTCTCATCCTTCACGCACCTATTCCCCTCTTATACACACACACACACACACACACACACACACACACACACACACACACACACACACACACACACACACACACACACACACACACACACGGTCAAACACAGAAAGCTTACTTTTGAAACAAACCCTCGGCATTCAAGTACATCTTGTGATACGCGTGGTGATACTCTCGCTTCCCCTTGACGCACTGGCTACTTAATGACACACGAGGGAGCTCAGTGAGTGGTGGCGAGTGGCTTGGCTCACCTGCCCGCCTGCACAGACCCTTTGAAGGCACCACGCGAGGCTAGATCTAGTGGTCTTAAAAATTTCCTCCCTCTCTCTCTCTCTCTCTCTCTCTCTCTCTCTCTCTCTCTCTCTCTCTCTCTCTCTCTCTCTCTCTCTCTCTCTCAGCTTAAAACAACCACAACACCGTCGTTACCAGTGGAGCTGCCTCTAATCACTAGTGGTGCAACACACGCCTCTGTTTCCCCACCGCTGCATTCAGGCTTTCATACAGGGGTGACTGCGTTGTTGGACTTAACTTTATTGGAAATGTGCAGATATTCAGAGTGAGGATAAATGAAACAGCTTCTTTGCGTGGTATGTTTTGGGAGAATGAATGAATGTGTGGAAGAATGAATGGATGAATGAATGAGTAAATGAAAGAATGAATGAATGAATGAGTGAATGAAAGAATGAATGAATGTATGAGTGAATGAATGGATGAGTGAGTGAATGAAAGAATGAATGAATGAGAGAATGAATGGATGAGTGAGTGAAAGAATGAATGAATGAATCAGTGAATGAAAGAATGAATGAATGAATGGATGAGTGAATGAAAGAATGAATGGATAAATGAATAAATGAGTGAAAGAATGAATGAGTGAATGAATGGAGGAATGAATAAAGGAATAAATGAATGAATAAACCTTTGAGCGTCAACCCTGAGGAAAACATATACTACACTCTTTCAGAATACAAAAAAAAGGAATAAATAGATATATAAAAAAATACACAAAAACAAGAAAAGCAAAACAAAACCAAAAAGAAAAAAAAACAAGCCCACTAAATATACCAGCCGGAAAAGAAAATAATAAAAAGAAATCAGAAAATAACGAGAATTTTCCTTCACAACAAAAAAAAAAAGAAGACAAATAACACAAAAAAGAACACCACAGAGCACGGAGACTGGTACCACACAAATTCCTACTGAAAGCAAACCAAACAAAATCCATCACAACAACCAAACATTTATAATTCAAGAGACAATACTAAAACAGACGAGTGAATCTGCTCCATGGCTTTGTGTTTCTGGCTGTGTCTTTCTGTTTCCGTCCCTCTTGCTGTATCTTTCCCTATCTCTATGGCTGTATCCTTCTGGCTGTGTATTTTCCTACTGTGTTTTTCTGTCTCTATGGCAGTATCGTTCTCTGTGTCCCTTTAACCGCGTCCCTCTCCCTCCCTCTCTCTCTCTCTCTGGCTACAAGCTTTCCGGGAGCCACGCAGTCAGATATTTTGCCACATAGCGTTTCAAGAGGCAGCGGCGCATACAGATGCCTGGGCTCATCCAAACAAGATTTCCTGGGTTTCATGAGGCGGCGTGACTGCGTTCTGGCTGCGTTCACTTCTGATTGCGTCTACTCTTGTGTGTGTGTGTGTGTGTGTGTGTGTGTGTGTGTGTGTGTGTGTGTGTGTGTGTGTGTGTGTGTGAAGCGTAAGCCTTTGTTTGTATTTTAGTGTCTTTGTGATGTTAGTGTGTGATTTTGTGTAAATTCTAGTAGTTCTCTCTCTCTCTCTCTCTCTCTCTCTCTCTCTCTCTCTCTCTCTCTCTCTCTCTCTCTCTCTATCTCAGTATCCTCCGGGGAAGAGAGAGAGGGAAAAAAGAAAGTCTGAAAAGATTAACGAGATTAACGTAAACTGGGAGAGATAATGCACAAGATGAACGTGGAGAGAATGCCTAATCCAGAGCACTTGATAAACTGGACTGGCTCTCTCTCTCTCTCTCTCTCTCTCTGGCTCGTTATCTAAGTAAGGCAATTAAGTTTTCAAATGACTCGCATGGTTCATGGCATTTCAACGCTTTCTCTCTCTCTCTCTCTCTCTCTCTCTCTCTCTCTCTCTCTCTCTCTCTCTCTCTCTCTCTCTCTCTCTCTCTCTCTCTCCATTTTTCACCAATCTTCTTTTCTTTCCAATTACGTGAATGAGAAAGTCTAAATAAGAACGACTGATAAATAGTAGTAGCTGTGTGTGTGTGTGTGTGTGTGTGTGTGTGTGTGTGTGTGTGTGTGTGTGTGTGTGTGTGTGTGTGTGTGTGTGGGGAGGAAGCTGTGGGGATGTTTAATTGGCCGGGTTAAGACGGGGGAGGGGAAGATGAGGGGGAACAGGAGGAAAGAATGAAGGAATGAGGAAAGATGAAATGTATGAAAGAGGAGGAAGAGAAGGACATGAATGAAATGGTGATGATGCAGATGAAGGTGAAGAGAAGAAGGAATTTTGGAGAGAGAGAGAGAGAGAGAGAGAGAGAGAGAGAGAGAGAGAGAGAGAGAGAGAGAGAGAGAGAGAGAGAGAGAGAGAGAGAGAGAGAGAGAGAGAGAGAGTCTTACACACACACAGAGGCAATTAGCAAGATATTTACGTGTGATAGATAGATCCATCTTTATAATGCACCTTTTTTTCATCCCTCCCTCACCCCCCTACACACACACACACACACACACACACACACACACACACACACACACACACACACACACACACACACACACACACACACACACATCACTCCAACTCACACACCACTATTCCAACACACTTCCATCCTTTCTTCCACCTTTCACCTTCTGCCCCTGACTTACATAAATCTAATACATCACTCCCTCATCTTTTCTCACCTGTCGCATTACCTCACCTCAGTAATTAACCACGATCTTAAACAACCCTTAAATAAAACCCACACTTTACTACCCACACGCAATCACTAAAGTTAAACGATATCTTAGCCATCCAAACCAGCTTTCATTATAGTTATATGGCACTTGATAATGACAATAGTAACGATGGAAATGATGTGAGAGAGCCTGACAAGCTTTTATCGGTAACTGGTGCAATGCTAACAGTCCCGATCACTTAATGGGCGCGCCGCATCGCTCAGTGCACGCGATACCCGGATTATGACGAGTCCAATTAACGCGTGCTCGCCGAGGCCAGGTGACGGGGATTCACCGGCGCCGGAGTAGGTAATCATGGTCTGGTGTGATGATTGTGGTGGTGGTGGGTGATGATAAGTAGTAGTGATGATGATGATGATGATGATGATGATGATTATAGTAGTAGTAGTAGTAGTAGTAGTAATAATAATAGTAGTAGTAATAATAATAATAATAATAATAATAATAATAATAATAATAATAATAATAATAATAATAATAATAATAATAATAATAATAATAACGGTATTCTTTTATGGAGGCAGTGGCATCAGTGTCAAAAGCAACATAAATATCATTATCAATAACAATATCATTCATGATTATATACAAACATTACAACAACAACAACAACAAACAAAAAAAAATACTAAGTGCTCCTACTACTACTACTACTACTGTGTACTAATATTAATACTTCTATTACTGATGATGATAATAATAATAATAATAATAATAATAATAATAATAATAATAATAATAATAATAATAATAATAATAATAATAATAACAAAACAAAAAATCATGATAAGAGCTACATTTCTTTGATGTCTTGCAGAAGAGATAAATTCTTACATGATACTCGCACTCCCCCCCCCCTCTCTCTCTCTCTCTCTCTCTCTCTCTCTCTCTCTCTCTCTCTCTCTCTCTCTCTCTCTCTCTCTCATTTCCCCGCTTTTTAAAATTCATCCGCAGGACATAACTTGCGCCAAACTTAGGGCTTACCTGGCGCAGGTGTTTGCCCAACTAATTAAGAAAGCCATTAGTCAAGACCTCTGCCTGTTCACCTGTTGATTAGCCACGCAATGGACAGGTGACTCGCTGTGTGTGTGTGTGTGTGTGTGTGTGTGTGTGTGTGTGTGTGTGTGTGTGTGTGTGTGTGTGTGTGTGTGTGTGTGTGTGTGTGTGTGTGTAGTTTTTTATTCTGTAATGTACTACTATTGGTGGGAATAATGGATTTTCTTCTTCTACTTTGTTTGTTTGTTTGTTTGTTTGTTTGTTTGGTTGGTTGGTTGGGTTGTTGTTGTTGTTGTTGTTGTTGTTGTTGGTGGTGGTGGTGGTGGTGGTGGAGTTGGCCTTTTCTTCTTCT
>NC_087157.1:27495615-27498115 GCF_035594125.1 Scylla paramamosain
GGTGGTGGTAGTAGTGATGGTGGTGAACATGAGATGACAGATGCAGTTTTTTTTTTTTTTTTTTTGGATACACTCATGATTTATCTCCAATATTTATGACATTAATAACGAACATGTGTGTGTGGACTTTAATCATCAAATATGTTTAGTCAGAGAAACCACCACGTTAGGCGATAGACTGATCGATAGTTGAACGAGACTGGATAATGATGTATTTTCAAGACATCAAAGGAAGGAAAATGTAAGCAGTCAATGTGGGATAGGAAGACTGATGAGTAAGATGAAAATTAAAACCTAAGCTTTATAAACTAATAAATCATACAGCAATGTTCAGGGCAGGAGAGGGAGAAACATATGAAAGGTTAGCAAATCCAGCGAGATGACAGATGGTGAAACTGAACACAGGAACTAAGGCAATAAAATTTTAATAATACACCTCTGATTAAAACAATAAAAGCGACAATAAAAGTTGCAAAAGAACTGGAATACTGCCAAGCTAGAGGGAATGACATAATGACAAGAACACCAAGCTTAAACTAAACTAACAAATCATAATATTACATTTGATCTTAATGTACAAAACAAAACAAAACAAAGAAACCTTCACCTAGTCAGACATAAAAGACAGGTAGGATAATGGAATAAACTCAATAACCAAAGAGAAATTTCAAAAGTTTACAGACATTTGTGAATATAGATGATAGGCATGTAAAGATATGTTAAATAAAAGTATGTATATGTATGTTATATACATGTATGCTACTTAACAGGGACTGACACATGTATAATAAGTCCAGTGATATCTAGCAACCTTTCCTATATTCTCTCTCTCTCTCTCTCTCTCTCTCTCTCTCTCTCTCTGGAGGTTAAAGAGAGACCCAATATCTTTCCCTGAGTGCTCTTTTTCTTTACCGTCCTTCTAGAGAGAGAGAGAGAGAGAGAGAGAGAGAGAGAGAGAGAGAGAGAGAGAGAGAGAGAGAGAGAGTGGGCACTGAGGTCTTAGAGCGATACGATTCAGAAATTTCTCGACGTGCAAATTTTATAGCATTAGTTTTGGCAGGACACCATTTGGCCCACACTGGCGCTAACGCAAGGCAGCACGCCAGAATATAAACCGAGGAGGAGGAGGAGGAGGAGGAGGAGGAGGAGGAGGAGGAGGAGGAGGAGGAGGAGGAGGAGGAGGAGGACACGTACACTTTCTTCATTCTCAAGGGCAAGGAAAGAGAGACAGACACACTACACCCAGTTGGTTCGTGTGTGTGTGTGTGTGTGTGTGTGTGTGTGTGTGTGTGTGTGTGTGTGTGTGTGTGTGTGTGTGTGTGTGTGTGTGTGTGTGTGTGTGTGTGTGTGTGTGTGTGTGACTTTTCTTGAAGCAGCAGAACGAGGTGGTGGAAAAGAAATTGGAGGAGAGGGAAGGAGGGGAGGGTTAAAAAGAAATGTAGAAGAAGAAAGAAAGAAAGAAAGAAAGAAAGAAAGAAAGAAAGAAAGAAAGAAAGAAAGAAAGAAAGAAAGAAAGAAAGAAAGAAAGAAAGAAAGAAAGAAAGAAAGAAAGCAAGCAAGCAAGCAAGCAAGCAAGCAAGCAAGGAAGGAAGGAAGGAAGGAAGGAAGGAAGGAAGGAAGGAAGGAAGGAAGGAAGGAAGGAAGAAGAAGGAAGGAAGAAGAAGGAAGGAAGGAAGGAAGAAGAAGAAGAAGAAGAAGAAGAAGAAGAAGAAGAAGAAGAAGAAGAAGAAGAAGAAGAAGAAGAAGAAGAAGAAGAAGAAGAAGAAGAAGAAGAAGAAGAAGAAGAAGAAGAAGAAGAAGAAGAAGAAGAAGAAGAAGAAGAAGAAGAAGAAGAAGAAGAAGAAGAAGAAGAAGAAGAAGAAGAAGAAGAAGAAGAAGAAAGAAAGAAAGAAAGAAAGAAAGAAAGAAAAGAAAGAAGAAAAGAAGAGGAGAGGAGGAGGAGGAGGAGGAGGAGGAGCAGAAGCAGGAGGATAAGACGCAATGAAAGGCCACTGAGTCCAGAAGCATCTGTTTAATTCTCTCTCTCTCTCTCTCTCTCTCTCTCTCTCTCTCTCTCTCTCTCTCTCTCTCTCTCTCTGACGTTTACATTCTATCTTCAATTACTCAGCTTCTATTCTAGGTACTGTTCCTCTATCATCAACAATTATCCCTATTCTTCGTTTCCTTCCACTTTTTATTCTCCAGGTTACTCCTAATACTGTTTTATTGCGGTTTCCTTCTCTTCCTCTTTTCTCTTTTCCTTTTCACCGATGTTTACTATTCGCAGTGGCGGTGCTGAGCCGCTGGTGGCGTCAGCGCTTCTTGCACCAGCTAATGAAGGGAAAAAGGAGAAAGGAGAAGGAAAAAAATAAAAAAATATAGAACAAGGTGAAAGAAAATTATATAAAGTGTTGTTAGATTCCTCTCTCTCTCTCTCTCTCTCTCTCTCTCTCTCTCTCTCTCTCTCTCTCTCTCTCTCTCTCTCTCTCTCTCTCTCTCTCTCTCTTTCGCACATCAAATA
>NC_087157.1:27503115-27525615 GCF_035594125.1 Scylla paramamosain
AAGAAAAAGAAAAAGAAAGAACTGAATGGATGGGAACAAGGTGGGTGATGGCAGGGGTGAGGAGGGGGAGCAGAAGGGAGGAGGAAAGGAGGAAGAAAGTTCCAAAGAGGCAATCACAGATCTCCGTGTTTCTCAGACTCCTGACGTCAGTGAAATGGCCGCACTATGTCAAACCGGCGGACGCAACACTCCTTACGACACTCGCGCGGGGGAAGAAAGAAGAAAAAGATATGAAGAGAAGAAAGGAGAGGAAAGAAAGTAAAACGTATAGGTAAATGGGTGGGGTGGGGAAAATAGGTCGGAGATGTGTAAAAAAAGGAAAAAACTCTACGGAAGAATGGAGGATAATGAAATAATTAGGTAGGAAAAGAATGAATGAATGAAAAAGTAAAAAGGAAGGAAGGAAGGAAGGAAGGAAGGAAGGAAGGAAGGAAGGAACGAAGGAAGGAAGGAAGGAAGGAAGGAATGCTGGAAATCAAAAAAGAACGAAAATAGTATATATAATTATTAAGAAAAAATCAATCTAAAACAAAAAGAAAAAGACAGGGATAAGTAAAAAAAAAAACAAAACGAAAAAGTTGAATAGAAAAATAGGGACAATTGAAGGAAAACTGTATGGAATCAATGAATGAAAGAAGAAAGAAAGGAAAGAAGACTGAACGTAAGATAGGAAGGGAATTTGAAGAGGAACAGAACGAGAAGGTAAATAAATAAGTTCCATGATATATAAATAATAACAAGAAAAATATAAAAAATGAATGAAAAATGGAAAACGTGTAAAAATAGCCAATCAGAATTGATAACTTGACGTCAACAGTATTTTTTTTTTCATCAGGGAATGAATTGAACGTTCACATTATTTTTATGTTCAGTTATTTTTACATTTATACGGAGTTTGCATTCCCCCAGTCATTCACATTATCATTATTAGTCATTTACATCACCCCTCTATATGCCCAATCATTTACATCACGTCTATATGTCCAATCGTTTACAATGTCCTCAGCCATAGTTATTTATAGTACCCCCTCTCCATGCTTACTCATTTACATTACCCTTCTATATGCTCAGTCATTTACATAACGTCTATATGCCCAAATCGTGTACAATATCTTCAGCCATACTTATTTATAGTACCCCCGCCTTCATGCTTAGTCATTTACATTGCAATTCTATATATGCAGTCATTTATATTAGAACTCTATATGCTCACTCATTTACGTTAGTCCTCTGTACCCCACAAGTCTCGACATTCTAACACAATGCAAGGACATGCACCGTTTTAAGTGCTATCAGTTTCAGTTCATCAATAAGCATTCTTCCTTTTACTGTGTTTTTCTTGACGCCTTATATAAATAAAGCTGGAAACAAGTCTCTGATGCCTTATTAAAAATAGCAAACAAATCTCTATATAGGAACAATAAAGGCTTAAGTCTGTTCCTATTATCTTATTTTTCATTGTTTACGTAAAGATGACAAAAGAAATGTATGATTTTTATGAAAAAATGAAAACATAAATGTAATATATAGAAATAAAGAAAAAAAACGTACACAGGTTTGATTTTACGGTGATAAACTGAAAAGATTCACGCTCCTTTCCTTCTTTTCTTTCTTTGTTGGGAGAATCATTGTCAGCGACTATTTCTAATACTTTGTGTGACCCTGACCGTCCTGCCTGACACGTAAAGGAAGTGAATACATACATTCTTAATAATGTAATTTATAAAATTAAAATCTCGTTAGGAAATTAAGGAGAGAAAAATATATGAAAGTTAAAATAACAGAAATGACATGAAATGATAGGGTTGAATATTCTCCTAAAATATTACCAAGGTTCTGCGAAGATTAGATTCTGACGTGAAACGAAACACAAAGGAAAGGAAAGGGCATAAAATAAAATGAAATGCAGCTGCATTTGAAATTTTAACACTCATGACACACGTTTTGTGAAAAAAAAAAGAATGAGGCAACGAACAATACGAAAATATGACACTTAATTCATAAAAGACGGAGGAAAATATATTCACTACTTCCAAAATATTAACACTAGAATAAAAAAAAATTTCAAAATATAAGAGAAGAAAATATGATGACACACACACACACACACACACACACACACACACACACACACACACACACACACACACACACACACACACACACACACACACACACAGAGAGAGAGAGAGAGAGACACACACACAGAGAGAGAGAGAGAGAGAGAGAGAGAGAGAGAGAGAGAGAGAGAGAGAGAGAGAGAGAGAGAGAGAGAGAGAGAGAGAGAGAGAGAGAGAGAGAGAGAGAGAGAGAGAGAGAGAGCTCTAAACAAAAGCTTCAGACTCTATCAGTGGCGGGATCGGGGCTTTCTGGCCAGCACAAAGAAGATTAGGAAGAGGAGGAAGAGGAGGTGGAGGACGACGACGACGACGACGAGGAGGAGGAGGAGGAGGAAAGGAAAAGATGGCGAGAAAGGAGGAGGAGGAGGAGGAGGAGGAGGAGGAGGAGGAGGAGGAGGAGGAGGAGGAGGAGGAGGAGGAGGAGGAGGAGGAGGAGAGGAAGAATCGAGTTCTTTTTACGGAATGTGACAAAGCGATGGCTGTGACCTCCTTGTGTCGTGGGGCGGAAGGGGATTTGATGCTTTACAGAGGGTGAAAAGTGGGATTGACTCCTTTATAGAGACGTACTGGAGAAAACGGAACCCTGAACTATGACGAGAAGAAAACGGGGAGCAAACTGATAATGCACACTCACGTACGTGCGTGAAGAAAATTCTGAAGTGGGTTAATTAATGTAAAGAAAATGAGAGTATGTAGAAAATGAGATGTATGTACAAAAAAGGACAAAACTGAACTTTGATAGAATATGATGTTTTCCATGCCCTCGCTGACCTAGACCCTCGGAAGGCTTATGGACCTGATGGGGTCTCTTCTTTTGTTCTCCGAAACTATGCCTCCGTGCTTACACCTTGCCTAATCAAACTCTTTCATCTCTTTCTGTCAACATCTACCACTCCTTGCTGGAAGTCTGCCTCCATTCAGCCTGTTCCTAAAAAGGATGACCGTTCTAGTCCCTCAAACTACCGTCCTATAGCTTTAATTTCCTGCCTATCTAAAGTTTTTGAATCTATCCTCAACAGGAAGATTCTTACACATCTATCACTTCACAACCTTCTATCTGATCGCCAGTATGGGTTCCGTCAAGGCCGCTCTACTGGTGATCTGGCTTTCCTTACTGAGTCTCGGTCATGCTCTTTTAGGGATTTTGGTGAAACTTTTGCTGTTACCTTGGATATATCAAAAGCTTTTGATAGAGTCTGGTACAAAGCTTTGATTTCCAAACTACTCTCCTACGGCTTCTATCCTTCTCTCTGTAACTTCATCTCAAGTTTCCTTTCTGACCGTTCTATTGCTGATGTGGTACACGGTTACTGTTCTTCTCCTAAATCTACTAACAGTTGTGTTCCTAAGGGTTCTGTCTTGTCACCCACTCTCTTCTTATTATTCATTAATGAACTTCTAAACCAAACTTCTTATCCTATCCACTCCTACGCTGATGATACCACCCTGCACTTTTCCACGTCTTTTCATAGACGTCCAACACTTCAGGAAGTAAACATTTCACGCAGGGAAGCCACAGAACGCCTGACTTCAGATTTTTTAAAATTTCTGATTAAGACAGGGCAAACTTGGTATTGTTCAATGCCTTAAAAACTCAATTCCTCCATTTATCAACTCGACACAACCTTCCAGACAACTATCCCCTCTTCTTCAATGACACTCAACTTTTCATCTTCTACACTGAACATCCTCGGTCTGTCCTTTACATATAATCTGAACTGGAAACTTCACATCTTATCTCTAGTTAAAACAGCTTCTATGAAGTCAGGTATTCTGAGACGTCTCCGCCAGTGTTTCTCACCCCCCCAGCTGCTAACTTTGTACAAGGGCCTTATCCGTCCATGTATGGAGGATGCTTCACATGTCTGGGGGGCTCCACTCATACCGCTCTTCTAGACAGGGTGGAATCAAAAGCTTCTCGTCTCATCAACTCCTCTTCTCTAACTGAATGTCTTCAGCCTCTCTCTCATCGCCGCAATGTTGCATCTCTAGCTATCTTCTACCGCTGTTTTCATGATAACTGCTCTTCTGATCTTGCTAACTACATGCCTTCCCTCCTCCCGCAGCCTCGCTGCACAAGACTTTCTTCTTTCTTTCACCCCTATTCTGTCCACCTCTCTAATGCAAGAGTTAACCATTATTCTCAATCATTCATCCCTTTCTCTGGTAAACTCTGGAACTCCCTGCCAACTTCTGTATTTCCACCTTCCTATGACTTGAATTCCTTCAAGAGGGAGGTTTCAAGACATTTATCTTTCAATTTTTGACTGCCGCTTTGGACCCTTTTCTGGGACTGACATCTCAGTGGGCATTTTTTTTTATTGGATTTTTGTTACCTTTGGCCAGTGTCCCTCCTACATAAAGAAAAGAAACTAATTAATTAATATACCGAAGTACGTAAAGAAAATGGAAAATGGGTTTACATAACGGAAATGAGAGCATGTTAAAAAACTAAGGATAAGTAAGTAAGTAAAAAGTTGAAAAATATAACTTAATAAAAGGAAACAGGTAACAAACTGATAATCATAAACCTACGTACTTGAAGGAAAACAGGAAATGGATTCGTATAAAGAGAATGAAAGTTGAAAATAAGATGGATAAGTACAGAAACAAGGACAGAAAAGAAACAACGGGTAACTATTAAGTGTTAAAAGAATGAACAACTTACCTATGTACAAAAAAAAATACTAAAGACAGACAATTTAAAATGATAGTAAACGCATCTTTTAGAATAGTAAGGAAGAGGATACAGTAAAAAAGTGTTGTGAAGGTAGGAAATTATTGTCATAAGAAAAAAAAAGTGATCCTGGAAGTGAATATAAGAACAAGGAGGCAGGAAAGTTCTAAAAAAGGAACTTAATCGAAACGGATCGACAAAAAATAAACGGATGAGAGACAATTTCCAGCAACATGAGACACTATTATTAACTCTGACTGCTAATGACATGTGTAACCGTGGACTACTTGACGAAGCGGAAATAAAATTGTAGGAAATATAATGAGTAAATAAATGAATTAATATATGATTATGATAGATAGATAGATAGATAAATAGACAGATAGAGAGACAGATAGATAAATAGATATAGATATATAGATAAAATAGATACATAGAAAGATAGATAAAGAGATTGATAAATAGTTAAACAAATAAATGAATAATAAATGTCTTCCTATTTCTTTTGCTGTCAGTGGCGTCCTTCAACATTACACTCGAAACGCAATATTTAATTTACTTCGAGGGGAAACCAGAAGTCAAGTGATTTTAAAAGTGAAAGTTACAACCTGAAGGATATGTAACTCCCGTTTAATGAGAGCTAAATACTATACTTTACAGACTACACCCTTCATCATTTTCCTTAACGGCAATAATGACGTACGAGACAGTGAATTATAAAGGTTGATATTCTAAAAGGCTTCACACAGAGAATACTAGTCGATTCCTCGTGAGTGTTTTTCAATATGGCGATGGAAAATTCCTGTTAAACCATCATCTGGATCATGAAAATGCTAGAAAAGCTCAGCTAGTTTATTAGTTAGTTGCTAGAACCATAAAAAACACCTTTGAAAACCATATTAACTTCAACTACAGTCAGTAAAAGATGTAAAATTTTTATTAAACTGCCATTCAAATTACATATAACAACAACACTCTTGAAAAACCCCAACAACTTTAGAATGAGGACCTGCTGAAGGCACACTCAAGTAATGGCAACACTCGAAAGCTCCAACAAATTCTACCACACATTAAAACCAGTCAAGACGAGACGCAGAAACGCTTGAGAATACAGAAAATCGTGTTACTCACCAGCAGTCGTAGTTTGGGCAGCAGGAGTGAAGCGAGTGTGAGTCTGTAAAAGAAAAATACCAAACCATTTAAGCACAGGACTAAGTGTGTATATGAAGTCATGCTACATTGAGAGAGAGAGAGAGAGAGAGAGAGAGAGAGAGAGAGAGAGAGAGAGAGAGAGAGAGAGAGAGAGAGAGAGAGAGAGAGAGAGAGAGAGAGAGAGAGAGAGAGAGAGAGAGAGAGAGAGAGAGAGAGAGAGAGAGAGAGAGAAATTCTGAAAATGGAGACAAAAAATGGAAATAACCTCGTGACGGGACGCAAAGGCAACGGCAAAACAAAATCCACGAAGTTATGCGGCACGAAATGTAATTGAATTTGTGCGAAAGGAAGTAAAACGAAATACGAAATTCAGAGCAAGCAGCAAAGCCTTAAAGAGAGAGAGAGAGAGAGAGAGAGAGAGAGAGAGAGAGAGAGAGAGAGAGAGAGAGAGAGAGAGAGAGAGAGAGAGAGAGAGAGAGAGAGAGAGAGAGAGAGAGAGAGAATGTTCACTCCTCCCATTTCAAGGTTGGCCTACATAAACTGCACCATTCATAAGCCTGTGTGTCTCACTGCCGCCGCCACCGCCACCAGCGTCGCCACCACCACCACCACCGCCACTACTCCTGTTATGTTCCCGTGACGTTCGTAATAAAAGAGCGATTCCTCTTACCACAGGAGGAGGAGGAGGAGGAGGAGGAGGAGGAGGAAGGCAAGGGAGAGGGAGAAATGGGAAGACAACAATGATAACCAAGAAGAAGAAGAAGAAAAAAAAAGAAGAGGAAAAGAAGAAAAAAAGTAAAGCAACAAAAAAACAACACAAACTAAAACACACACACAAAAAAAGAAGACAAGAAAAAAAGAAAGATCCAAAAAGAGACAAAAAAAAAAAAAAAAGCAGAGACGGAAAACCAAAGTAGGCAAAAAGCACCAGGATGAGGAGTAGGGAGACGGAGAGATTGGGTGGAAGGAGGACCAGTGAGTGAGTGAGTGAGGGAGAGGCAGAGGAAGAAAGAGGGGGAACGACGGTAGGGACGAGGAAGATATATGGCCTCTTATAAACATGCAAATTCAAGCTCCATTATGATATGCAGCACCCAAGAGAAGCAGCGTTATGGTTTAGGCGCCTCTGAAGGGACGTGCCGAGGGGAAGTGGCCGGAAGGGAATAAGGGGAAACGAGGAAACACAAGAGGAATGCTATGGAACACAAAGGAAGACCAATAATCAGAAGAACGTGGTGAAGAGAAGAAAAGAGGAATAAATGAGAAGAAGTAAGAAGTGGAGAGGAAAAACAATGGAAATATAAATGGGAAGGAAGGGATCACAAGGGAATACAAAGGAACACAAATGAAGAGCAATTATCAGTAGATGGAACGCGGTGAGGAGAAAAAAAGAGTAAAAAGAGAGGAAATAAGAAGTGAAGAGGGAAAAAAACAATAAAAAATGGAAATAGGAGGGAACACAGAGTACAAAGGAACACAAAGGAAGAGCAATCATCAGCTACGACGAAGGAATGAGGAGAAAAATGATGAGAGAAAAAAAGGGGAGGAAAGAGGGCAAACAAAGTGAAGGGAGGAGGGGGAAAAAGCAGGAATGGAATAGAGGGAAACGAGGGAATACAAAGGATTACGAAGGAACACAAAGGAAGTGAAGGAACACAACA
This sequence comes from Scylla paramamosain, assembly GCF_035594125.1. NCBI lineage: Eukaryota > Metazoa > Arthropoda > Malacostraca > Decapoda > Portunidae > Scylla > Scylla paramamosain. Next base: position 27,510,726 of record NC_087157.1, read on the forward strand.
GTGAAGAAACGTGATGAATAGGGAGAAAAAAAAAAGGAGGGAAAGAGAGGAAGGAGGAAGCAAAGGGGGCGGGAAACAAGGCGAATGTAATATGGGAAAACATAAAAATACAAAGAAACACAAAAGAAAAAAAATCATCGGCTGAGAAGAATGAACGTGATGAGGGGAGAAAAAAAGTAGGAAGAGGAAGGAAACAGAGAAAAACAAAACAGGAAAGGAATGACAGAAAACAAGAAAGCACAAGGAAATACAAATGAAAAAAAAAAAAACATCAGTAGATAGATAAGAGGAAACATGATGAGGGAGAAAATAACCGAGGGAAAATGACAAGAGGAAAAAAATGAAAAAGCAAAAGAGAGAAAGAGAGGGAGCACAAAAGAACAAAAACAAAGAACGAAAACAGAAAACGAAACTCAAAAGAAAGGAGAAGGTGATGAAGGAGAAAAGTGAAGACTTGGTGAGAGAAAAGAAGAGAGAGAGAACGCAGAAAAGAAAAGAGGAAACGTGATGAGAGGAGAGAGAGGGGAGGGAAGAGAGGAAAGGAAAGGAAACAAGACATAAAACAAAACAAAAAACAAATCAAGACGAGGGAATTGAAGAGAGAAAAGGGGAAGAAAAGCAGAAAAATATAAATTAAAGGAAAAAGGAAGGGAAAGGGAGAGGTAAGATATAAGAGGTGGTGGAAAGATAAAGGAAAAATAGCAAAAAAAAAAAAGGGAGGAGGGAGAGCCACAAGAAAAAAAAGAAAATAAAGGAATAGGGAAAAAAATAGGAGATAAAAGGAATACAGGAGACGAGGGGAAAAAATCAGTAAAGGAAAGAAGACTGTATCAGTGGTATGTACAAAGAGGGGAAATACAAGGCAAAGAAGGGGAAAAATGACATTAAAGGTAAGAATGAAGAAAAAAATAAAAATGTTGAGGAAAGGGGGAAAATATGAGATGTAGGAAGAATGTGAGGGAAAGGGAGGATGATGATAAACAGGAAGTGGAAAGGGAGATAAAGAGAAAAAGGAGAAAAAGAGGAATAAGAGAACAGGAGAAAAGTATAAAAAAATGACGAATAGCATGAGAGAGAGAGAGAGAGAGAGAGAGAGAGAGAGAGAGAGAGAGAGAGAGAGAGAGAGAGAGAGAGAGAGAGAGAGAGAGAGAGAGTGTGTGTGTGTGTGTGTGTGTTACCAGGCAGATACCAAAAAGACATCGAAAGTGAGAGAAAAACGAAAGACGAAAAGAAAGAAAGAAAAGAAAAATCGAAATTGAGAGACAGCAAGTGAATATCGAAAAAAAAAAGCACAAAAATACAACTCGCGCACTACATAGACAAAATTATGAGACTTGCACTGTTTACTGAGCACACACACACACACACACACACACACACACACACACACACACACACACACACACACACACACACACACAGCATTTCCCTCGCTTTTATGAAACACGAAAACTCAATCCTCTATATTCATGTTTTCCCGCTTTTTCGTTTTTTTTTTGTTTTTTTTTGTTTGCCGATATTTGAAACGCGCGCACTAAAAGAGTATTTATTTATTTATCTATTTATTTGTTTTTATGAGACGAGTGCTCGTTTTCAATTAATCGTGTTTGTTGGGTAACATTAATACTTTATTTATTTTTTCATGCCTTTACTATTGAAAGTAGAAATTATATATATATATATATTTTTTTTTTTTCCTATCACAGTTATTCTCTCTCTCTCTCTCTCTCTCTCTCTCTCTCTCTCTCTCTCTCTCTCTCTCTCTCTCTCTCTCTCTCTCTCTCTCTCTCTCTCTCTCTCTCTCTCTCTCTCTCTCTCTCTCTCTGTCCTATTCTATGGTGCAAATACTTCCTTTTCTCATATATATTTTTTGAATAAAAATAAGTTTTCTTTTGATATAATTTAAAACACAGTGGTAATACTGGATGAGTAATTGTAATTTGCCGTTTCGTTTCGTTCTTTGCCTCGTTGCTTAATTACTTTGTGTTTCGGTCTGTGAGTCTGAAAGTGTTATCATAGACTGAATTTATACGCCAAATTAGTAAAGCACTGGCCACTCCACTGTTCACGCGTCAGCTGCTGCCTCTTGCCAAAATGAAACCTTTGAGGCTCCAAAAGTGTCTTCATTCTTCACCACCGGCATTGCTTTTCCTTTCCTTCTCTGTCTTGGGTAGGGGGATCCTGTAGACTGAACTGTTGTTTTTGTGTCACGGAGTTAAGCCTCGGGAACAAAAAAAATGGTTGGTTAAAACATAGACAGCAATTTCCTGCTCTTACTCTTAATACAGCGACCACCACCACCACCACCACCATCCCTCGCCACCTCGCCATGCATTCCTTTCCATCACACTGACAGTTTAACTCGCAAAAGAAATGGAAAGATAAATAGATAAGCTAATATGTAAAAGTAAATAAACGTATAAATAAACTGGATATCTGTTTGTCTTTACTTCGATGTCCCTGTTATTAATCTCCCTGTCTCACTCTTTTTGTTCATTACCAGTGGAAGTAAAAGATAAATACCTAAATAAAAATAAGTGAATGAAAAATGTCCACTGATGCACACACGTATAGTATATGCATATACTCGGACCAGTCAGTCTATATATTATACTCTGACAACGGAACAAAATGTATATCAGTAATTAAATAAATAGGTAAAAAAATAAAAATAAAATGATGCTCTACATATCTATTTATTGCCAATTTATTTTTGCATATCATCAAAAACGAAAACAAGACGATAAAAAATGAATAAAAGTGGAACTATATATCTTTCAAACTGTCCATCTCATTCACATAAAACAGGCGATACAAACGAGAGAGAGAGAGAGAGAGAGAGAGAGAGAGAGAGAGAGAGAGAGAGAGAGAGAGAGAGAGAGAGAGAGAGAGAGAGAGAGAGAGAGAGAGAGAGAGAGAGAGAGAAGCAAGATAATCAATGAAACATGAAAAAAAAGCCATTTCTATACCTTCCAACCTGTCCATTTCCTACACGTACGAGATAAACAACACAAATAATCGAGAAAAGCAGGATAATCAATAAAATATAAATAAAAACAAAACAAAATATCTACCTACAAATCTTTCAAACTGTCACAATCAGTAATTTTTTTTTCAATCTTTCTCTCTTTATACAAGCGAGGCAATACAAACAAATAAGAGGATTCAAGACCTTCCCCCGGGGCAGTCAAGAAGCAAGGCAGTGCTCTCTCGCCGCCTCACCTTCCAGGAAAGACTCTTTTTAGTATCCAAGTATTATTCAGTTCACTAGTCGGTGCAGTTTTCGTTATCGCCGCCCTGTGCACGTTCCCCGCCCCGCCTCTGCCCTAACAAAGCTTACAGTTTACCCTCCTGCAGGATATTCGCTCTCCTCCTCCTCCTCCTCCTCCACGTCCTCCTCCTCTTTTGCCTTTTTTTTCTTCGTAGCCGCCTCTTTTTTTACTTTTTTTTCAGTTATATTAGGTTTTTTTTTCTTGTTTTCTTTTTTCTTCTGTTTCTCGTTTTCTTCGGTTGGTTAATCGGTTTTGTTGATTGGGTGGCCGGTTAGTTCGTTGGCTTGTTGTTGTTGTTGTTGTTGTTGTTGTTGTTGTTCCTATTCTTGTTCTCGTTCTTGCTTTTTTTTGTTGTTCATGTTCCTGTTCTTGCTTTTGTTCTTCATGTCGCTGTTGTTGTTGTTGTTGTTGTTGTTGTTGTTGTTGTTGTTGCTGTTGTTCATGCTTTCTTTATGTTCATATTCACGTTCTTGCTCTAGTTTTTCATGTTATTGTCGTTGTTGTTGTTGTCGTTTTCCTTTTTCTTCTTGCTCTCGCTTCCTCTTTCCTTATGTTCATGCATACGTATCTGTAAAGTTTCTTATATATTTCCACTATCATCTCCTCCTCCTCCTTCTCCTCCTCCCCTTCCTTTTCTTCTTTCCCTTCTCCCTTCCCTCCCATTCCCTTTCCATTTCCCTTCCTCTTATCTGTGTCTCTACCATTACATCCTCTTCTATTCTTCTTCAGTTTATCCTGTATTCTTATTTTTCCTTTTCTCTTTCACATGATTTTTTTTTCCCCTGATAATTTCCTCATTGCTTTTATCTCATCTTTCCTCCTTGCTTTCTTCGCGTGCTTGCTTGCTTACCTCGCTTTCTCCCATCCTCCCTTACTTCATGCATTCTCCTTTCTCCTTGTCTCATACGTCTTTTTCTTTTCTCTTTTTCTTTTTGCTTCCGGCCTCCCTTCATCTCTTCCTTTTGTTAGATCCTCCCTTACATCCTTCCTTATTCTTTTTAAACCTATCTTGACAACCTTGATATCAGTGAAAAAAAAATTATCAATGTTTCACAAAATCAATATATAAACACAGGGTCACGTCTTCCATGATCATAAGCTGACTAAAATTTCCAGATGTTGTATTTTCAAATCCATTCACTCACGTCCTGTCAGTCTTGGATTTCGGTCAATATCACACGATTTTAGCACAGGAAGGAGCAGTGGCTTGACTATCCCACTTTGCCACACAACACACACGCTCAAAAATGTAGTCGTTCAAGAAGCCAAGCAATGGAATAACCTGACAGGAAGCCTCAAGAACATTACAGCCTTGCTCGGGTTTAAAGAAGAAGAAGGAGGAGGAGGAGGAGGAGGAGGAGGAGGAGGAGGAGGAGGAATACAAAGGAATACAAAGGAAAGCCAAACAGCAACAGACCTTTTGGTCCTTGCAAGGCTGTTTGGTAACTACTACTAACTAGCTACAGGGAAGAGAGATAGGACAGCAGAGCAGAAGGCTCCTCCCCACCCACCACTCCCTCCAGCTTGCGCTGGCATGGAAATAGTTGGGAAAAGTACCATGCAGTATGGAAAAACTGACATGGAATTTTCACAGGAAAGGATGAAAGGAAGTTCTACAATTCACCCTACGGTGAACTCCATACGCCTATCTGAAAGTTAACGCAATTTATAATAAAAGTGGTGTCTGTAAAATAAGAATTTATTAGTGAATTTAGTAATTTTTCGGACAAGAAGAGAACTTGTTGGGGATTTGCTTTTAAATATTTGTCTATTTTATTTTTCAATGATTCAATAGTATTGCTGCTCACAATTTCTGCAGGAAGCTTATTCCATATATTTACTATACGATTAAAGAAAAAATGTTTGGCCTCGTGGAATTTAAATCGTTTGGGTATAATCTTGAATCCAAAATTTCTTCTTAGGTTAGAATGATCAATGGTAAAGTATTTATGTGCATTAATGTTACTATACCCTTTGAAAATTTTGAACACTTCAATTAGGTCTCCTCTTATCCTGCGCTTTGTTAAACTAAATAGGTTTAGTTCTTCCAGTCGTTCCTCATACGGCTTATTGCGCAATCTTGAAATCATCTTTGTGACTCTGCGCTGTATCTTTCCTAGTTTTTCAATGTCTTTTTTGCAATATGGTGACCAGAACTGTACACAGTATTCTAGATGAGGGCGCACCAGTGAGTTATATAAGGCAAGTATAACCTTTTCTGACTTAAATTCAGAGGTTCTTCCAATGAACCCTACTAATTTCTTTGCCGTCTTTACTGTTTCTATGCAGTGTTGACTCGGCTTTAGGTCGTTTGACACAACGACACCAAGATCTTTTTCTTTATCGGTGCTTGACAGTGGCATGTTATTCATTACATATCTCGCCTGAACATTGTTGCTTCCGATATGTAGAATTTTACACTTTTCTATGTTGAATCTCATCTGCCATTTTTCTGCCCAGCTTGTTAGTTTATTGAGCTCACACTGCAATTCCTGCCATTGTGACACAGACGTTACCCTACTTTTTATTTTGATGTCGTCTGCAAATTTACTTATTTTGCAATTTATCCCTTCATTAATATCATTAATGTACATTATAAAAAGTACTGGTCCTAATACAGAGCCTTGAGGAACGCCGCTATTTACCTTTTGCCACTCTGACTCTTTTCCATTAATCACCACACGCTGTTTTCTGTCAGAGAGCCAGTCTCTCAGCCATTTCAGGGTGTTTCCGGCAATGCCGTGAGCTTTTACTTTACTGATGAGTCTCTTATGGGGAACAGTGTCAAAAGCTTTCTGGAAATCAAGGTAGATAATATCAACAGCTTTTGTCTCGTCATACGAGTTAAATACTTCATAAAAGAAGTTTAGTAAGTTCGTTAAGCAGGAACGCTTGGTTCTAAAACCGTGTTGCGAATCCTTTATGATTTTATTTTCTTCCAAATATTTAACAATTTTATCTCTGATTATTGTTTCCATCAGCTTGCACACAACTGAAGTGAGACTGATAGGTCTGTAACTGGCTAGGAGAGATTTATTTCTTTTTTAAAGATTGCCGTGATATTTGCTAGTTTCCATTCCATTCCAGGAGGAGGAGGAGGAGGAGGAGGAGGAGGAGGAGGAGGAGGAAAAAAGGATAAAAAAGAACAACAACAACAAAAACAACAAGAAAAAGAAGAGGAGGAGGAGGAGGTAAATTTTATTTCCTATTTTACTGAGGTGAAAACTTCAGTACACATTTTTTTCCGAGAAGTCATTTGTTCCTATGTTTTATTTTCCTTGTGTTTCTTTACTAACAGATCTAGGTCAAGATAAACAAAAGCATTTCCTGGCACAAGTATAATGAGCGCTAAATAATTCAATAATCCGCACACAGAAAGCTCAACCCAGTCATTTATTTGACGTCTGGTTCACAAGAGGAAACCCAGCACAATAGAGAGAGGGAGAGGGAAGGACACATAAATAAGTCTGCATTGCGGGTATAACGAGTCATTAACATACTGAGATTCCCGGTAAAACTGCTGTCAAAGAGAAGTGGAACATCTGGGATGAGAATGGCAATGGGGAATAATTATTAATATCTTCATAACACACTCACAACACGTACCCTTCATGCTCCGCCGTATTATTGTTATTGTTGTTGTTGTTATTGTTATTCGGATCCTGCTGCACTTTATTAATATATGGAGCTATACTCGTCTTTCCCCTTTGTGATTTTTGCTTTCTTTTTTTCTCTTCTTTTCCTGTTCCATATCATCTTTCTCGTAAGCAAACTATATAATTGATTTTTTTTTCTTTTAAGCAGTTTCGGATTCTTCCAAACATCTATAACACATACTTCAATTCGTCTATTACTTTTTTATTTCCCCTTTTCTTTTTTTTTCTTCCTGTTTCATATCGTCATTCTCGTGTACAAACCTCCCAAGCGATTTTATTTATTTTTTTTACAATTTCGGATTTTGGTTAAATACTGCTACATTCCAACAACACACGTCTTTCCCTTTTTATTCTTTTATTCTTCATTTTCTTATTTCTTTTTTCATATCGACACTCTGGTAAAAAAAAAAAAAAACTATGCAACCGATTAATTTTATTCTTTACTCACATTCTGCTTCTTTTCAGCAGCATACGTAGCTTCACTCGTTCTCCTCTTTTGATTTTTTTATTTCTTTTCCTTATTTTTCCCTCATTTAAATCGCAGCTCTCGTTAACAAACTTTCCATTTATATATATATATATATATATATATATATATATATATATATATATATATATATATATATATATATATATATATATATATATATATATATTTTTTTTTTTTTTTTGCTATTGCTGATCTTTGCTTACATAAATCTTGCATAAATCCTTCATGACGTGGCGCATCTCCTGGTATGGCTGCCTTTGTCACGTCTAGAGTGGTCTAAAATTCATCTCAATTTCTCTCCTGTGGACACGAAAATATAAGATAGTTTTTCACCCCGATTTCCTTGAAAGTAGCAAAAAAGACGCATGAAGTTTTTTTTTTACTAAGATATGAGAATTAAGAAAATTCGACAGTTTTACATCTCATTTCACCGCAAAGTCGAAAAAAAAGACAGGAGGATAGTTTATGAGGGTGACAAGAGCAGGCTTCCTCTCGGTGACGGTATTGGCAGTAATGATAAGAACTGGACAGGTATATTCATGGACAATAGAGTTACACACCGTACTCATTTGAAATATCCTGAACATTTTCCCTCGATCTTAATTCCTCTAATCTGCTGCCGATTTCCTTATAAAACCTGGCAACTAATAGATCCCAAGGAGATCAGGAGACTTAGAGTGAGAGAAAACGCTGATCACGGAGGAATGAGCGTGGCAGGTTACTGGACTCCTCACCACGACTGTCCCAATTAAAACGCCAATAAAGATAATGATTTTTTCCTCTTCCCTTCCTCGTCATTATGCAAGATCTACAAAAATCACAATTAACCTTTCGACTATTAATGCCACTATGACAGTCACCTTGTTTAAATCACCAGTGACGGTTTTGATAAGTAAAAATAAAACTACCACCACTGAAATGTTTTTTGACTTGATTAATCACAAAAAACGAACGTCAAGATATATAAATAAATAAATACACGTATAAATAAATAGATAAATGAAAAATACAGAAGCCAGTAGGCCTACACGTGGCAGTCTCCACATAAAAAAAACACCCACCCACATCCACCTGTCATTCCTATCCATAAATATTCACCTCAGTTTAAAAGCTCCCTACCGACTCGACACTTCCTTCATTACTGAGTCTAGTCTCGCCATCCAGCAGTCTATTTTGACAACCACTTTCTTCATATCTACTTTTATGATCTTTCTATCAATGACATCCTTCAAATTTACATTACAAACCCGTTCATAATTATTCTCTCAAGTTTAAAGAAAATACATAACAATCAGAGCTTTAATAATCAAATCCCGATCACTTTTCGATCTCAAGCCATCAGTAGAAACAATCCTGCACTAAGACATCTCAGTGCTAAATAGATGAACAGTTCCACTCAATCATTAAATACCAGTCAATTAATCAAGTGTTTCCTATCTAATTCTGAACCAGTAAACTATTAATCTGAACACTACAACGCAATAGATTATGACTCTCTCTCTCTCTCTCTCTCTCTCTCTCTCTCTCTCTCTCTCTCTCTCTCTCTCTCTCCAGCAAACAACTAAAGGAGAGGGAATAATTTGGATGGAGAAAATATATAGACTGACGCATGTATTCACACAAAAGAAGAACAAAATTACTGAGAAAAAATGAAAGAAAACAAAGAAAAGCTAAAGAAAATGTGAAAAGAAATGTTAAAGACAAGAAACAAGAAGTAATGGAGAAATAGAGGGGAAGGAAAGCAAGGGAAGAGAGGATAAGAAAGTGTTGACATACCAAAGAGAATAAAAAAAAAGAATATAAAGAAAAATATACCTGAGAAAAAGGTGAGAGAGAGAGAGAGAGAGAGAGAGAGAGAGAGAGAGAGAGAGAGAGAGAGAGAGAGAGAGAGAGAGAGAGAGAGAGAGAGAGAGAGAGAGAGAGAGAGAGAGAGAGAGAGAGAGAGAGAGAGAGAGAGAGAGAGAGAGAGAGCTGACAGACACACAACTCTAATCCTAAAACCGCAGACAAAAATAAAGAATAAAAAAATAGAAAAGTCAACAATCACGCACAAAAAAAAAAAAATGAAACTGCACATAAAGAAAAAAAAAAAAGGAAAAGAAAAGAGAAGAGAGAGAAAAAAAGGAGAAAGACTGACAAACCGAAACTCTCCTTATACACAACACTAGCAGCACAGCACTCCCTCCCCTTTAGTGGTGCATGGGCTGAGTGCTGTAAGGGGCGTCTTTAAGCACCTTTAGCGGACTCATGATGCCTTTTAGCACACCGTAGGGAGGCGGGATGAAGGATGGGGTTGGGGGGAGAGGCGATGGTGTGGACAAGAAGAGGAAAGGGAGAAAAGGACAGACAGGAAGAGAAGGGAGACTGAGAGGAAGAGCTGCTCTTTTCTTTCTTTATTAGTCTTCCCCCTCTTCTTGATCTTTCTCTCGTATTCTTTTTTTCTTTCCCTCTCCTTGCTTGTCTCTTCAAAGGTACGTGTTCATTTTTTTTTTCATACTCTTACTTTTCTTTATTCTCTCTCTCTCTCTCTCTCTCTCTCTCTCTCTCTCTCTCTCTCTCTCTCTCTCTCTCTCTCTCTCTCTCTCTCTCATCATAATCTTCTCTTCTGGTTTTGATCGATGAGGTTGTCACTAATGATTCTTCCTTCTTCTCTTCTCTCTCCTCCTCCTTTTCTTCCTCCTTTTCCGTGCAACAAATAGCAATAAATATACTACAAAAGGAGATAAATTGATAGTGAAATTTCTTTGGCGTGGCGATCTAAGAGAGGCATTCAAAAACATTTAAAGACTATTTTACAACTGATCAATCATAAAAAAGGAAGAAAAACAGTACAAAAGGCGTCTACGATTTTAAGCGGATTGGTTAAAAAGATTCTACTCATTTGAAGCTGAACACTTTTTCCAGTCTTGTCATTCGTCTTGAATTCCCTACCCTACCAATGTCGTGAACACTATAAGATGTACAATTTTCAAGGCCAGATTTGACGACAAGCGTTTAAACTCGAATTTACCACCAAGATTCTAGTCAACTGAACCTAACCACTTTTTTCCAGTCTTGGCCTTCAAATTCTCTATCCTCCAGTTGAATAATATAGGAACTGCAATTTTCTAAAGCAGATTAAAGAAGTATTCTTATTCTAATTTACAAATGAAATTATAGTTAACTGAAGCCAGACGCTTTTTTTGTTTTCAGTCCTATCATTAATGTTCTGAGTTTTCTACCCTCCAATTGCGTGAAAGATATAGGAACTTTAATTTTCAAGAGCAGATCAGACAAGTATCTAGATTCTAATCCGCAATTAAGTTAATACATGAGATCTTCGTTGCGTCGTGTTGAGTGTAAATACTGCAAGTCCATTATTACGGTATGAGGTGTCTTGTGTCCCGTCCAGGCTCCAAAAGTGTGTGTTTTTTGTTTTTTTTTAAGTGTCGTGCAAAATTAAAAGCGTGAAAAGTGGGAGAACGTGGTGGTAAAGACTGTCAGTGAAAAATAGTTTAAAATACTTAGTGCGTCATACCAAATTAATTTCATTCCACGTGTTATGGAATGTCGTGTTTTTTTTAAGGTTGCGATACGTTAGGTTAAGAAATGAATGATGAAGTTATTCCTGTCAATCTGCCACGGGTCGTTTCATCAGTGTAGCAGTTGCACATGTGAACTGTCTCATTTCATTCCCGTGACAGTGTACACGCTGGTTATTTTTGTCTTTCTTGTCACTGACGGCTGGAGGGAGAGAGGCGAGTGGGGGGAAGCCTTTTGTATTTATTAAATCCTTTGCTTTAAATCACAGTGTTCCTTATACTTCAAAGGCTCGTCAGAATGGAAAGATTTGCTACAGGTTGTTCTTCCTTTCTGTTCCTTCGGTTTTTTTTTTTTTCTTCTTTTCTTCTTCTTCGTCGTCGTCTTTTTCCTTGTTCTCTTTGTCCTCTAACTCGTCCTTTTCGTTTTCTTCCTCGTCGTCCTCGTTCTCATCGCCTTAATCGCCTTCTTCGTCTTCTTCCTTTTCGTTTTCGTCTTCTTCCTCGCCTTCCTTTTCTTCGTTCTCTTCCTCTTCCTTTTTTTCGTCCTCTTCCTCATCTTCCTTTTCTTAGTCTTCTCTTCTTCCTCCTCCTCTTCCTCCTCCTCCACCTCCTCCTCTTCCTTCTCCACCTCCACCACCACCACCAGCACCACCACCACCACCACCACTACCACCTCTTCCTCCTGCCAATACCGTTATTCCATGAGACTCTGCCGTGATACTCAGATTCCGCTCCTTCCTCTTTTGTTTGAAGCTGATGTTTTCCTTCTTTTTTTGTGCCGGGAGGCGGAGGGAAAGCCGAGAGGAAGCGTCTGCATATCTCCACTCCGCCTTGAGAGAGTGGGAGAGAGGGAGAGTGAGTGTAAAGACAGACAGTGGGTGAGTGTGTGAGAGAAAGTAGTAGAAGGAGGACTGAGTGGTGAAGTGTGGAGGTTGCAGGTGGTATTGGTGGTGGTGGTCGTGGTGGTGGTGATGGTGGAGGTGGTGGTGGTGGTGGAAGGAGGAGGAGGAGGAGGAGGAGGAGGAGGAGGAGGAGGAGGAGGAGGAGGAGACGATGATGCAGTGGGGACCTGAGTACGACTTGGGAAGACAAGACTTTAAAAGGAAGTACTGAAAAAAAGGACAGAAAGAACGAAACAAAGGAGAGAGAGAGAGAGAGAGAGAGAGAGAGAGAGAGAGAGAGAGAGAGAGAGAGAGAGAGAGAGAGAGAGAGAGAGAGGGAGAGAGAGAGAGAGAGAGAGACTAGACAAACACATCCTAACCAGAAGAAATTAAACGAGACAAGGACAGAAATACAGACTGACACGAGAATTAAAACGAATTACATAATTACAACCCGGATCAGGAAGACCAAGGATCCAAACGAGGCGATCCGTCCTTGATCCACGCAGAGCAAACGGCATCACAAGCACACGCAATCAAGAGGGTAATTAGTCAGGAGGGAGCGCAGTCAACACTCAGCCGGGGAGAGAAGGGAAAGGGGCCCAGGGAAGGCGGCGAAGGGAGGAGGGGGGAGAAGGGGGAGGCAAACGAGCAGCCTTGTCGGAATCGTCGTTCACATGTTGACGGTCAAGTTCGTCTACAAAGGAGTCTGGTCTGTGAAAGCGCACTGTAAAAAGATCGAAGGCTGCTTACTTACTCCTCGCTTGCTTACTGCTTGGTGATGTTACTCGTATTTGTAAAGTGATGTTAAGTTTATGTTCGGTTAAGTTTATTTGTGTATATCTACGTGTTTACCGAAGAAGGAAGTTCGCAAAGGGCTACAACAAAAGGAAATTATAAACCTGCTCAACATATTGCTCCCCCAAAAAGATGCTTATATGAAGAAATAAAAAAAAAAAAATGCGTAATTTAGTTTCGGAGGACTCTTCATGCACGTTACTTTGACTGTGTTACGTCTTGCCCGCGATGAATCACAGAAACGTAAGAATATGAGGAAAGGTACACGTATCATTCATTCTACACAGCAACTATACCTATATTCACCTCTCACCACTGCTCATAAATCTATCAAATGTTCTTAAGCTCCTCATTGGCATGGCACTAACAGCCTAATTCCTTTCAGTCATCTATTACTATTTAAAAAAAACATTTTTTTGCCATTTCCTTTTTTAAATCTAACTTTTTCAACCTTGAATCAGTTATTTCTTGCTCTATTTTTTTTAAAGCTCCCTATTGATTCGTCACTAACAACCTGATTGCTAAGTATATTCCAATTATATAACACTCTACTTGAAAACCATTTTATTTTTTTTTTATTTTATTTTCTAATTTAAACTTACTACCTACACTTCCACCTGAAACTCTTTATTAGTATCAACAAACATAAACCTTTAAAACATTACCAAAACACTTTAAAAGACTTCCTGAGAGAGAGAAAACGTTTCCCGAGGAAGAGGAGGTTTAGTCGTGCCAGCGTCTCCTCATGAGATTTATTACGCAAAGAAGGGATCATCTTCTTAGCTCTGCGTTGGACAGCTTCTAATTCTGCGATGTCCTTTGCACGGCGAGGCCACCAGACCCACTCCGCATACTGCCAGTGAGGTCTGGCTAAGCTGGCGTGAGTGAAGAGAACCTCCAGGTGAATGTCGGTGCTCTCTCTCTCTCTCTCTCTCTCTCTCTCTCTCTCTCTCTCTCTCTCTCTCTCTCTCTCTCTCTCTTTCCCACCCACACAAACGCGCACATCCACACCCCACACAGATGTTAATACCAGAGAGAGAGAGAGAGAGAGAGAGAGAGAGAGAGAGAGAGAGAGAGAGAGAGAGAGAGAGCCTCAAGAAGTGTAGCTGGAGGCGAAAGAGTAAGACGGAGGAGTGAAGGAAGACGAGTAAGTAAAAAACAAGGCGGGAAGCGAGGAGAGAGGGAAACAGAGAGACAGGAGAAGGAGGAGGAGGAGGAGGAGGGAAAGAGAAACAGAAGAAGGAAGGAAGGAAGGAAGGAGAGTGAGGAGAGGACAAGAAGGAGGAAGACAAGGCAGCCCTCCCACAGTCCTGAGAAGTATTTGCATATAATGTGTATCGAAGGAGGCGACGGCGAAGGCGGTGAAGGCGGCGGTGGCGGTGGTGTTGGTGGTGGTGGTGGAAAGTGTGGAGGGAATAGTAGTGTATGTGGAGGAGGTGGAGAGGAGGTGGAGAGGCTGACTTTGCCCTGAGAAAAGATTGGATGCATGTCGAGATAGTGGCCTTGAGCACCCGAGAGAGAGAGAGAGAGAGAGAGAGAGAGAGAGAGAGAGAGAGAGAGAGAGAGAGAGAGAGAGAGAGAGAGAGAGAGAGAGAGAGAGAGAGAGAGAGAGAGAGAGAGAGAGAGAGAGAGAGATAGTTTGTGGGTATAGGAATCCGAGACCATCATGAAACACTCCTCCTCTTTTCCCCTCTTCTTCTTCTTCTTCTTCTTCTTCTTCTTCTTCTTCTTCTTCTTCTTCTTCTTCCTTCCTCCTCCTCCTCCTCCTCCTCCTCCTGAAGGTGAACCACGCGCTGTTGCCTCCGCCGCGCATCATCACCATCATCTCCCGCGACGCCATCACCATAAAACTGATCACCATTTTCGCCAGAGAAGTAACTTGCATTCTTCCGGCTCATTATCGTCATGCCGCCTCTTGCCCTCTGGCGGCGACGACGTCAACGACAACGACCCCCATCATCACGCCCTCCCGCCGCTCACTACTGCTGGTACTCGTGTCGCGCCAGCAGGGGCGGGAAGACCTCAAGTGGCTAAGTGAAAACATGTGTGGGAAAAAAATATAACATAAAGGAATGTTGCTGGAAAAGTGTTTTTTTTTTTGTGGGGATGTTTTTTTTTTTTCTCTTTTCGTTTATGTGGTTACTGTAGTGTGGTTGTTGTTGTTGTTGTTGTTGTTGTTGTTGTTGTTGTTGTTGTTGGTGATGGTGAGATTGGTGTTCAGGTGGTTGCTGTTGTTGGTGTTGAAGTTGTTGTTGTTGTTGTTGTTGCAGTT
>NC_087157.1:27530615-27540615 GCF_035594125.1 Scylla paramamosain
GGAGTCTTTATAAACATCTTTAAGGAAGAAGACAAAAAAAAAAAAGATTTAACAATTTCTAGCCAGTACAATGTTTGGAGGAGGCTGTAGAAAAATAAATAAAAAAATCTCTGAGTGGTTGGTAATTAAGGAAAAATGTGCTAAATAGAATTAATGTAACTTTCTTCCTCTTGTGTCTCTACCTCTTCATCAAACACTAACTTATCCTATCCCTCTTCTTATTTTTATTTAATGTCTATGTGTTTCCCTTCGTTTTGCATGTGAGTACGCTTTTTACCCTTCTTTGACGTGGTATTTTGTGACTTTGCTTTCGTTTTTTTTTTCCTTTCTTTATCCATGTCGCGTTCTCTTTCGTCTCCTTCCGTTTCTCTCTTGGTCTTCTTTGTGTTCTCGTAAGTTATACAGTCTCTTTTTATCAAGTTTTCGCATCTTCCTGTACTATATTAGTGGATGTCAGTTCATCACATAGGTTCATATTCACAAACACTTCACTATTTCACAAGAACTATTTTTCAAAGCCACAGAGATGATTTGCCAGGCTCTCATGGGTGTTTCTTCCGATTGATAGTACATTACAATTTTTCAACTATCACTAGAACCATTAAAACATACCAGGAAAAATCGTATAACGTGAACTAAATCCTGCTGAAATTAGTGGAGGTGAGGCACTGAAACACTCAAGAATCTGGAACAAAGACTCCTCATTGGCGCTCCTCCGAAACTCACTTTTCGCTGCGGTCATCACTCTCATGCCCTCGCCGCGCCGACCTTCACAGCTCTCCTACCAATCACTTTTTCCAACATTATCATCGACTCGTGAAGCAAAACCTAACCAAGCCAATCGCCACCTCGCTTACCTCACCCTTTTCCAACATCAACGTCGACTCGTGAAGCAAAACCTAACTTAACCTAACCAAACCTAACTTAATATGAATTAACGTAACCAAAACTAACCTAACCTAACCAATCACCGTCTCCCTCACCTCATCCTTTTCCAATATTAAAATCAAATCGTGAAGCAAAACCTAACCTAAGCTAACTTACTCTAACCAATCTCTGCTACGTTCACCTCATCCTTTTCCACCATTACCGTCAACGAGGGATGCAAAACCAAGTGGCAATGAATCTGACCTCGTTCAGAAGCTCGTTGTAATTCAATCCCCTGTTGTTTCCTGTTCCGCGGTCACCTGGTCATTGTCTTGTATTTTCTCCGTCGCGTCTTTTAATTCCTCAAGGTAATTTGCCGGCTTAGTCAGCGACCGCCAACTGATTTCTGAGTCTCCAGAGGGTTTAGTGTTCTTTGCCCAGTTGAGGTGTAGTGTTCCTGCGTTTTGCTTCCTCCGCTACTTGTACCTCTGATAATTTCCTTGCTATTTTCATGTTCCGCTTTTCCTGCACTGTCGAGTTCTGGATATTCTTGGTTTATTCTGTACTATTCCTTCATGTACTCTTCCTTCGCCTTTAAGTTCTCAGTAGCCATTTGACTTTTGACTTTTCCTTACGTTTGAAAAAAAAAAAAAAAAAAAAAAAAAAAAAAAAAAAAAAAAAAATATATATATATATATATATATATATATATATATATATATATATATATATATATATATATATATATATATATATATATATATATATATATATATATATAATATATATATATATATGCATGTTACTTTTATAATTATGAAAGACACAACTGCGAATAAAGATAAAGATAGAGTGGTGGAGTGGTTCAAACCTTACAAAGCCTGTTCAGTGAAATCGTCTAGGTTTATTTAACAGTACGTAGTAATGAGTACAATACTTATATATATATATATATATATTATATATATATATATATATATATATATATATATATATATATATATATATATATATATATATATATATATATATATATATATACATATATATATATATATATATATATATATATATATATATATATATATATATATATATATATATATATATATATATATATATATATATATACAGTAAAAAAGGAAAGAGTTAAAATCCATCTTTCCTCGTGAGTCAATGCCACCGTCACCTCCGTGTTTCAAAAACGTTTCTCTAAATATTTGTTTCCTGCCAAAACAAAATAAATGAATAATAAAAAAAATGAACAAAGTAAAAATTAAATAATCAAATAAATAAATGAACAAATTCTTCTTCATTAACATCAAACTGAATTTTCGTCTTGAAAACTTCGGGACCATCTTGCACATCATGGCTTGTTTCTTTGCAGTCCTCGCTTTCCTGCACGCTTCCCCAGGCTCTTCTCTCATCACTGCCTGGTTTTGTTCTCCGTGCTGGTGGTGTCTTGCATAACTCTTCGACCTTCTCTTCGCGTTTTCCTGCTGGCTCTCTCTCTCTCTCTCTCTCTCTCTCTCTCTCTCTCTCTCTCTCTCTCTCTCTCTCTCTCTCTCTCTCTCTCACTTTCATCTACAAACTCTTGTATTTTTTGCGTTTTATGTTTTCTTTTCATAGTTTTTTTTTTACACATACGTTTTGCTTGTATTTCCTGTGTTTTCATGATTTCATCCAATAATATATTCACTTCTTTTCACTTGTAAATTCCTGTTGCTTTGATTTTTCCTATTCTGTTTTCCCGAGTATTTCTTAACAACTTCAGTTTATCATACACACAAAGACTCCTGTTTCACCGTTTCATTTAATTCATCAAATATCAATTTGTTTCTCTCTCTCTCTCTCTCTCTCTCTCTCTCTCTCTCTCATATATATATATATATATATATATATATATATATATATATATATATATATATATATATATATATATATATATATATATATATATATATATATATATATATATATATATATATATATATATATATATATATATATATATATATAGAGAGAGAG
This sequence comes from Scylla paramamosain, assembly GCF_035594125.1. NCBI lineage: Eukaryota > Metazoa > Arthropoda > Malacostraca > Decapoda > Portunidae > Scylla > Scylla paramamosain. The sequence goes on from NC_087157.1 coordinate 27,533,511, forward strand.
AGAGAGAGAGAGAGAGAGAGAGAGAGAGAGAGAGAGAGAGAGAGAGAGAGAGAGAGAGAGAGAGAGAGAGAGAGAGAGAGAGAGAGAAACAAAGTAATATTTGATGAATTAAATGAAAAGGTGAACCAGGAGTCTTTGTGTGTGTGATAAACTGAAGTTGTATATATATATATATATATATATATATATATATATATATATATATATATATATATATATATATATATATATATATATATATATATATATATATATATATATATATATATATATATATATAAACTTGTGTTACGTATACTATTCCTGTATTTCAATCTAATTCTTTTCCATCGAGCATTGCTTCACTTTCATCTTATTGCAATTCGTTAGCCTCGTTTTCCAGCGCACTGTTCCAGCTCACCTTTCTTGCCTCTGCGGGATCCAACACTTCCCGGTCTTGTCTTTCCTCTCCCTCAGCAGTTTCTAGTTCTGTAACACTGTCCGCGTCGCCTTATTCCATCCACCTTGATGTGCATTGCTGTGTGGTCTTGCCTTCGCTGTTTTTTCTGTTTTTTTTTTTTTTTTTTTTATTAATCCATCATCGATTTTTTTTTTATCCATCATCGATCTTTCTAGTTTCAAGCGCTAATTCACCTGGACGTATATTGTCATCGCTATATTTCTTCCTTTTCTTCATCCAGCTCTACAGTTTCAAGTATTAACTCATCTGAGTCTTTAGAGTTAATAGTTCCACTTTTCCGACGTCTTGAGCTTGATAGCATGTGCGGTGCAGGTTTAGAGTGTATTTTCGAGAAACCACAGTCAGGGAAAGGAGAAACTGCAAAGCTCAAACCTATACTTTATTTTCACTTAATACATTCGTCCAGTGTTTTCAAGTGAAGTAGCATGTTAAATCAGTGTATCTTATCCATTTAAACACGAAATCATACAAAACCTAGATATTTTTAGACGAACCCCGTATTCAGAAATGCTTTGCTCTCTCACCACGGCTATTTTAAAAGGCTACAGAGATGAGTAGCCTGGTTCTCCAGAATATTTCTCCATTTAATAGTGTAGAATTCTTATCTATCTGTCACTAAAACCGCAAAACCATCCTTACAAATCCGTGGTTTGAACTATAGCCTTATTAAATCAGTGGAGGTGCGGCGTAGAGCTGTTTCAGAATAATGTCACGAGAATGTTACTGGACACAACACACAAACTCATTGATTTTAAGACAGCATCCGTAAAACTTGGTAAAATCACGTATTCTCAGCCAAAATAAGAGTATAAGATAGCCACCGTATTCTGAAGGTTAATACAATCTTTTAGCAGGCAGAGTTAAATAGGATTCAAGTTTTCTTTTTTTTTTTTTTTTTTTGTCATCCAACTCTCTCAAGTTTCTCTAAAATACTTTCCAAATAAGGAGGAGTTTATACTTTTATCGATATTTCACTAGAAGGTATTTCTAAACAAAAGTATAAGGCAGCGACCGCATTCCGTGTTTTCAGTCTTTTAGCAACCAAAAAGTTAAGTAGGGGTCAACTTTTCGTAATTTTCTTCATGTCATCCAACACTCTCATAAGTTTCTGTAAAATACCCTCCAGATAAGATGAAGTTCATAGCTTTATAACTATTTTACGAGTAAGTATTTCTCTGTCCTCTCCTTCCGCCGCAGTGTCTTCTCCAGTGATATCACATGACATAACTTTCTCCTGGAAATCTACACCGTCATTTCCTGGATCATCGCTTACCTTCCAGGAGTTGGGCACATCCCTCTTTCTCCAGCATCCCTTTCCTTTGTGGGCAGATTTCCTCTAATCAACACATGCTAATGCTCCCTTGGTGTGGCTTGATGTCCCGATTCCATCCCGTGCTTCGCTGCTCATCATCACGCTCTTCTTTACCATAAACAAACTCGTCTTGTATTTCGTGCGTTTTCCACCAGATTTTGCGAGCATTGGTCCGAATCTTCTGTCCTGGGCAAAGTTTCTTCCTGTGTGACATCACGTGGCGTTTGTTTGGTTTGGTCCCGCCCGCTGCAAAACTTCCCCCAAGTCTCCTCCTCCATCATCGTCTCCGGGGAAGCCTTTGTCACTTCCCAAGCCGTTTCTCACACACTTTCCTGTTTTTGTAAATGCACTTTCATTTGCGTTTCAAGTCGCTTTCAGGCCCCGCATAACTCTCTGCAAATCCTGTGACTTCCTGTTTTACTAATATTATCTTCTCTAGTCTCTAAAATATCTACGTACTTGTTTTTTTCGTTATGTTTTTATTTCGTGTATATTCTTCACTATCTCTGTTGAAATTTTCAAAAGACAATTTCTCATCTCTTATATTTTCTTCGGTGTCCAAACATTTTTCGTGATGAGGTGAGATCTGTTTGCCTTCCTCTCCTGCACTTACATAATTAGTTCCTCCTAAAGTTCTCGGTAATTAAATGTCTCTCCGCTTTAATTTCCTGCTTCCCTGTGCCAGTGGTGAGTGTTGCGATGTTCAGTCTCTCCAAGAAGTGACGTCACCGTGAGTGTTGCAATGCATAGTCACCAGAAGAAATTCCCTGTCACTGTTTTCTTCATGGCCGCATCGTAAAGACTCTTCACGCTCCTCTCCTCTTGTATTTGCGTCTTTCCTTCAGTGCCAGAAAAAAAAACAAAGTGAAAAAAAAATCCTGGTGCATAAAAATAGGAAAAAGGACAAAAGTGAGCATATTGGAAAAGTACAGGAAAACTCTCGTTCATTAATCTATATATGAATTTCAAGTTGTTATACCAAAAGTTTATCAATCGAGCAATCAATCAAACCTCGCGTGTTTCCCTTTATGTTTTCTAAACAATTCCAATAACTTACTTTCACAATGCAAGAGGAAAATTTTAGCGAAGCAGCTGCGCTTCATTGCTTCCATTTATATTTTTCCTTTTTGACATTGACATTTGATCCTTTCTGAACCAGACAAAATTTCCCATAATGAATAACAAAATATGAACGCATATTTATGTAACTCACATGAATAATTCTGCAGCCAAGAGGAGATGAAGTTAGTCTTGCATTCTGTTTATTTCTGAGTAAATGCAAACATTTTTAACACAATGAGCTATGAAAGTTAACAAAATATCTCCTAACCAATAAAAGAAGACGTAAGCAAAGCCTTCTGTCTATTTCTGAGTACATGCAAACGTTTTTAAACAGTGAGCACTCAATATTAACAAATGGATGTAACATTAAAAAAAAAAAAAATACGATCTTTCAGCTTGAAGAGTTTTATGTGTGGTGGCTTTAACAATTCCGCAGAGAAGACAAAATTAGCTATGTCATCTATTTCTGCTTCCATGCAAGCAATTTTCTTTTTAACACAGTGAGCTATGAATATTTAACACCAGAAACACGGACGACTTTTCAGTTTCGTGAGTGGTAACTTAAATAAACCTACAGACTAGAGAAGACAAAATGAACCTTGTCTTCCTTCTGTTTCTGTATGCAAACATTTCAGACACTATGAGCTATGAATAGTAATAAAAGACAACCACATCAATAAAACCATCAAAGACATTTCAGCTTGCGGGAGAGTTTTGTGTGCGGTCAACTCTGCCCCATCGCTTCCATCAGCCTCTGCACCTCACCTCGCAACCTTGGCCTCGTAATGAATCGCTTTCCGCCCTGCCCTATCTCTCTCTCCTTCTCCCTCTTCCAAGAACTGTAAATCCTTATCTGTAATTCCTCGCCTCGCGCCGCCACGCTGCCATGGCAACATGAACGCCCCGCTTGAAATGATCCTCCTTGAGCGTGTTTCCTTTTATCTCCTTTGTGAAATCCGCGTCCAAGGTCTTTGGTCTTTTCAGTTCGTTTTTTTTCTTTCATGATTTACCTCTTTTATTATTATTATCATTATTATTATTATTATTATTATTATTGTGTGTGTGACCTTCGCTGCATCTTCAAAAGGGGATGGAGCACAATACTGCGTTGGAAATGTTGGCTCAGTTTTTTTTTTTTTTTTTCTTCTTTTCCAGTGTGAAGTAGGTCAATCAGAGGAGCAAAAACTGGAAAGAAAAGCTAGCCACGTTGCCGGTCCCGAAATGTGAGATAAAGAAAAAAAAAAATCCTAACATCCAAAACCTGCTTTCTCTGTCAAATTTCCTTTTTGTAATCTACCCGAGTCTCAGTTTCTTTACGTGACCTTTCAATCTCTTACACATTTTGCACTATTTCTCTCTTTCGTGATCGCACAAAATGGCCTTTTTCATGCAGGAGTGGCATATTTTGGATCTTCTACATTTTTTTTTCCGGAACTGCAAAACACCGTCTTTTTCTCATCCTTTTTCTGCTTCTTTGCTCTCGTCCTCCCTGTCATCATCCTGCTTAGTGTTGCCAATTCTCGCAAAATGGACAAGTATATTTTGACGCGTGTTGCGTTGACGAGTTTCGACGCTGGTTCACTTCCTGGTTACTAACTCCAAGTCTTGCGTAGGTAAAAGTTTTAAGGCATATTTGGTATTCTACAGTAAAATAAAAGTAGATATTTGAGCGAAAAATAATGAGAAGTTATCAAATATTACGATTTCTTTCCAAACATGGAGATATGAAATGCACTGTTGCAAGTCTCTCTCTCTCTCTCTCTCTCTCTCTCTCTCTCTCTCTCTCTCTCTCTCTCTCTCTCTCTCTCTCTCTCTCTCCGTGCAGTACCTCGCCTCTTTCTATTACCTCCCCAATAAACAAATCCTTTTTCAAGAATTCAATGATCTTTTTCCATTTTTTGTTTCCATTTCCCATTTTCTTCCAACCATTCACATAACTTCCAAATTCTCCTTCATTCACCTGCCTTCAATTTTCATTAACTATCTTGACCCTTTACATTTTTTCCTTTAATCTATTTTTCAAGCCATTACCTTTTTTTTTGTCACTTTTAGAATATCTTTCGAGCTTTCACGCTATTTTATTTTACAAGGCACTATTTTCCCTCTCCCTTCTTTTTTTCGGGTTATTTCGTTCCCTGCATTTCCTTCTTCCTTCCTTTTTCTTCCTCCGCTCTCCATTCTCCATCCCCCATGACTCTCATTATGATAGGTAGAGTCAGAACCGGCTCTGCTCGCGAAATATTCTCTCTCTCTCTCTCTCTCTCTCTCTCTCTCTCTCTTGGATATGTTATGTCAAGGAATACAACAACAACAACAACAACAAGAACAACAACAACAACAACAACAACGACGACGACGACAAAAACAACAACAATAACATTAACAACAACAATAACCACAGCAACAACAACGAAAAGGACGACGACGCTCATATCAGTAACATTCAGAAATAAAAAAGTAGTAGTAGTAGTAGTAGTAGTAGTAGTAGTAGTAGTAGTAGTAGTAGTAGTAGTAGTAGTAACAATAATAATAATAATAATAATAATAATAATAATAATAATAATAATAATAATAATAATAATAGAATAAACAAAAGATATAAAAAAATTAATAAAAATTACCAAAGAAATGAAAGCGGTGAAAATTACACCAATAAAACATAACAGGAAGAGACGCAGAGAGAGAGAGAGAGAGAGAGAGAGAGAGAGAGAGAGAGAGAGAGAGAGAGAGAGAGAGAGAGAGAGAGAGAGAGAGAGAGAGAGAAATACAAACACACAGAGAACTAGTCAAAACAACTCTATAAGGAGAAAAAAAAAATATCGGTAAAGTAAGCAAGGAGAGAAAGGCAGAGAAGTGAATACAGAACATCAATAAACTCGTGAGGTAATCGGAATATTCAGTGACCGTGGAACCGATGCGGGGGCGGCACGGGATATCGGGAACCAATCAGGTCCACGCAATACTGGGAGCAACGACCCCTCCCTCCCCCCTCCTCACCCAAAGACCCCACTTCTTCTCTTGAGTTCATTTACTATTATCCCCACTTTTGATTTTTTTCTTTTTTTTCACCATATGTCTTGTTCTCCGTTTTCTATGTTCTGGTATGGTTACAATTTCTTTCTCGTTTTCTTTATATTTTTTTCTCTCTTTTTTCGTTTTGTTTTGTCTGTTTTTTTCAGGTCTTATCTTCCTTCTTTTTTTTTCTCCTATGGTCTTCTTTGTTTACTGTTTATTTTCACGTTTATCTTTCTTTCCTGTCTATTTTTCCATTATTTTTCATTATTATTTTTTTCTTGTATATCTTCTCCTCAGTTAATTTTTCTGTTTCTTTTTTTTCTCATTTATCATTTTGCTATATTCTTTTAATCTATTCCTATTCTTCTGTCTACGTCTCTTCATCCATTTATTGACTCATTCGCTTACCTCCTTCCCCTCTCCTCTTGTATTTATCTAATTTTTACCTTATCCACCTCTCTCTCTCTCTCTCTCTCTCTCTCTCTCTCTCTCTCTCTCTCTCTCTCTGCACAAGCTTCATCCCTCTCTCTGCATTCTTCTTTCTTTCTAAGTCTCCTTATTCTCCTATTACGTAGTTCTCCTTTTCCTCATCTTTTATTCTATTTTATTTCATTTTCATTCCTTCTCTTCACAAACTTTCCTCTTCCTTGTATATCTTCCGTCAATTCACTTATTTATTTATTTCCTTTTTTTCCCCTCTTTCTCGCTCTTGCTTCCGTCCTCTTCTTCCTCCTTTTCTTCCTCTTCTTTTTCCGCCTCCTCCTTCTCCTCCTTTTCGCTCTCCACTGACCTTGCCAATCCTCTTCATCCATCCTCTTTCTGTCCCTCCTTTAATCTCCTTTGCCTGCCTTCCTCCTCCTCCTCCTCTCTTCCACTCCACTTCAAGCATTAGTCCTCTCCTCCATCTCCTCTCTTCTGTCCTTCACTCCACGCATCTCCTCCACATTTCAGCTCCCCACTCTCTCTCTCTCTCTCTCTCTCTCTCTCTCTCTCTCTCTCTCTCTCTCTCTCTCTCTCTCTCTCTCTCTCTCTCTCGTTATGTTAAACTCTTTTCATATTCACTTTACTTCCTTTCTTTCTCTTTTCTTCTTAAATATTATCCATCTCTCCTCCACTTCCTCTTTCTTCACTTACTTCTTGTCTTTAATTATTACTGTTGTTTTATTTTTCTAGTGCCTCCTCTTCCTTTCTGCACTTCTTTTCTTCTTTTCTTCCCTCTTTACATCCTCCTCCTCCTCTTCTTCCTCCCCCTCCTC
>NC_087157.1:27545615-27548115 GCF_035594125.1 Scylla paramamosain
TGTGTGTGTGTGTGTGTGTGTGTGTGTGTGTGTGTGTGTGTGTGTGTGTGTGTGTGTGTGTGTGTGTGTGTGTGTGTGTGTGTGTGTGTGTGTGTGTGTGTGTGTGTGTGTGTGTGTGTGTGTGTGTGTGTGTGTGTGTGTGTGTGTGTGTGTGTGTGTGTGTGTGTGTGTGTGTGTGTGTGTGTGTGTGTGTGTGTGTGTGTGTGTGTGTGTGTGTGTGTGTGTGTGTGTGTGTGTGTGTGTGTGTGTGTGTGTGTGTGTGTGTGTGTGTGTGTGTGTGTGTGTGTGTGTGTGTGTGTGTGTGTGTGTGTGTGTGTGTGTGTGTGTGTGTGTGTGTGTGTGTGTGTGTGTGTGTGTGTGTGTGTGTGTGTGTGTGTGTGTGTGTGTGTGTGTGTGTGTGTGTGTGTGTGTGTGTGTGTGTGTGTGTGTGTGTGTGTGTGTGTGTGTGTGTGTGTGTGTGTGTGTGTGTGTGTGTGTGTGTGTGTGTGTGTGTGTGTGTGTGTGTGTGTGTGTGTGTGTGTGTGTGTGTGTGTGTGTGTGTGTGTGTGTGTGTGTGTGTGTGTGTGTGTGTGTGTGTGTGTGTGTGTGTGTGTGTGTGTGTGTGTGTGTGTGTGTGTGTGTGTGTGTGTGTGTGTGTGTGTGTGTGTGTGTGTGTGTGTGTGTGTGTGTGTGTGTGTGTGTGTGTGTGTGTGTGTGTGTGTGTGTGTGTGTGTGTGTGTGTGTGTGTGTGTGTGTGTGTGTGTGTGTGTGTGTGTGTGTGTGTGTGTGTGTGTGTGTGTGTGTGTGTGTGTGTGTGTGTGTGTGTGTGTGTGTGTGTGTGTGTGTGTGTGTGTGTGTGTGTGTGTGTGTGTGTGTGTGTGTGTGTGTGTGTGTGTGTGTGTGTGTGTGTGTGTGTGTGTGTGTGTGTGTGTGTGTGTGTAGATGCTCAGGCAGACAGAAGTGATTGCAGGGATGTTTTTGTTTGGATCCTTCATGATTTTGACATAATATTGAGAGAGAGAGAGAGAGAGAGAGAGAGAGAGAGAGAGAGAGAGAGAGAGAGAGAGAGAGAGAGAGAGAGAGAGAGAGAGAGAGAGAGAGAGAGAGAGGACGTACCAACCACACACACTCTCTCTCTCTCTCTCTCTCTCTCTCTCTCTCTCTCTCTCTCTCTCTCTCTCTCTCTCTCTCTCTCTCTCTCTCTCCTCGTCTACAAAAACTTGAGTCTCACCGTCACGCAATAATAAAAAGAAAAATATCCAACAATACAGAACATTTACATAAACTATCCTTTCCCTTTATGTCCTTTCATTGCAGACTAACAGGAAAGTGAACGAGTGGGGAATGACAGACCAACACACACGCACAAGGACCCAAGTTTAGCCAAAGGGTGGTATAGCCTTTTTTTTTTTTTTTTTATATACTTTTCATCTTCTGTAAACATAAGAGATTGCTCAACTATCATCCAAGCCTACTCGCAAACAAGAAAAACGATATTAACTTTGATAAAAAAAAAAAATGCAAAATAAAAGCAGTCATGTCCGTATAAATACAACACATGTCTGAGTGGATGCAATGAAGCTGTCTGTGTTTTATTGCACCTTATAAATTTCATCGCATCAATATTTGCTCAGTAAGATAAACCACCCGTGATGTTGTTTATCAAAGCGACTCACCTCACACAGAAATCATCTTTTTATTGTGCACTTCACACCTGCAGAACAAACACTGAGGTAATAAAGGCCATATGTCACAGCAACTCATTAATTACGTGACGCAGTATTGTGATGAGATGAGGCACACATGGAGAGGCGGATCCTGGAGACGGACCCAACAGACAGGAGGAAGAGAGGAACACTTAAAGGGAAGGTTTATGGATGCAAGGAGGCAAGACGTGTGATGAGTGTGACAGACGATGCGGAAGACACAGTAAAAGGGAGACGAGTGATCTGGTGTGGCGATGCGTAACTTAATCTGCCGAAATGATATAAAACAATAGTTATTCGTGAGACGGCTCCACCATGCCATACTAAGAACGTATTGTATTCACTTAGAGGTGTCTTTAATGCTATATTACATGTATATGGCAATCAGTAAATAAATTCTCTTTACAAATAGACGTTGATAAAGCTAAATTACTTTTTACTCCCATAAAAGTAAAAAAAAAAAAAGATAAATATTATCTTACATCTGTATCGCAATCATCAAATACTCTTTACAAACAGGTGTTGAAAATACCTAAATCACCTCTTTCCCCCATATAAATTACGAACAAAACAAATCACAGCACTAATATACAACTAGAACCATCAAAGCGAACAGACTAATGACAGCAAAACAACGCAAGTCAACCCTCACACTAACGATGTTTACGACAGGGGGGACTAACAAATAGCAAAATCAGGAAAGAAAGCAACAATGGTGAGAAGCGGTATTGATTACAAAGATGACTGTATTCCCGCTGCTCAGTGTGTGCCGCTAGCTGCAGTGAGGCGCGATACACGGACAGGTAAACACGACT
>NC_087157.1:27553115-27575615 GCF_035594125.1 Scylla paramamosain
AGCAGGAGGAGGAGGAGGAGGAGGAGGAGGAGGAGGAGGAGGAAAGGGGGGAAGGAAAGGAATGAGAGGAATATATAGTGTCAGTGTATTTTTCCGAGTGTCGTAAATTAGAAGTAAAATGTTTCCCTTCTTTGTAGCATTCGTGGAGGAGAGGAAAGTGGAGTCGTGGAGTCAGGGTTCTCTCTCTCTCTCTCTCTCTCTCTCTCTCTCTCTCTCTCTCTCTCTCTCTCTCTCTCTCTCTCTCTCTCTCTCTCTCTCTCTCTCAGGCCCTCAGGGAGCAAACGTGATGCTCTCTCCCTCCTCTTGTGTAAACGCGGTATGGTAATTTTCATGCCCTTCACTTCCAACTCAAACACTTCAGCAGCACACCGCCGCGCTGCATGCACTCACCTCACCTTCACTTTAATACACACACGAGGAGAAAAGGTATGCCCTCCTGATCACTCCAGTTCGTACATTTGAGCTTTAATTTACCTCCTTCACTCCTATTGAATGCATCACACTGCCGCGCTGGATGGAGGTGTGCTATCTTGATCATTCTAATTCAAACTTTTTATCATTACTTTCACTGCTCTTTGATGCATCGTTTCTTGGTCATTTATTTTAATACATACACGAAGGAAAGGTACACTCTCCTGATCACTCCAATTCGTATTTTTTTTTTATCATTATTTTTCACTGCTTTTAGATGCACCGTTTTTTGGTCCTTTACTTTAATGCACACACTTTTATTGGTCTTAGATGCATCTCTCTTTGTCATTTACTTCAGTACACACACGAGGGGGAAAGGTATACAGTCCTGATCATTCCCGTTCTTACATTTGGGTTTTTATTTTAAGTCATTTCTATTAGACGCTTCACTCCTTATTTCTTCTGTTTAATACACACGTGGAGGAAAGCTGCATCGTACTGACAATTCCAATTCGTACCTTGGAACTTCGATTTAAGTCTCTCACTGCTATTATGTGCGTCCTTCCTTAGTGTCAAAGCACCACGAGGCGTTCTTCTTCCACAGTCGTCTCTCAGCATTATACTACTTAGGCACTGGGAAGGCTATTCGTTTTATCCTTTTTTCTTTCGTGTAGGTGCTTGAACAGATCTCGTAACGTGCCTTTTTTAGTGCAGTGAACTGGTGAACTGTTGCATATCACAGTGAGAGGAGTAAATTAGAAATGTCGAGGAGAAATATGAGGCAGTATTATTGTTCATATTCAGCTACTTGTTCTTGTTTAATTAAGAAAAAGAGTTGTGAGAAAACAATTTAATGTGTGCATGATCATTCAGTCTCAGTTATTTGCATTTATGTTTAATGCACAAATGGAGAGATATTTTAACATAAAATTATGATTAATATTCAATTATGCTTTCATTTGATAAGAAAAATGTGACGTGAAGAAAATGAAGCAAAAACCACATTATAAACTTGCATCCATATATCCTGTAATATGTATCTAAACGTATCATCTTTTATATAAAACATTCGTCTAAAAAATATCTATGAATCCACCTCAATTTTAACATAATATACCAGATAAAATATTTTCTATATTTCACCATGTTACTGAATGTGCTGCACAGTTTATTTTTCAAAGCTTAAAGCCGCAGCCAAGATCAAGTTACACAGTGATATCAAGTGTGGCGGTGAGGCCTGTGGGAGGCAGTCACCTGTGCGATGGGAAGAAGCTTTGTCCCTTCCCTGTATTACAGTACCCGCCGCGGGATGAAGAGCAGCGAGGCCAGAGTAAAGTGGCGGCATCTTCCCATCTTCCCCTCGTGCAGCTCCCCTTAGGCACTCCCAACACTCACACCGCCCTCACACGTCGCACCGCCACACACAACCCGCTGCCTGTTGGCCCCGCAGCTACTCTTCTTAAGCTGCAAGGCGTCCTAGTCTGTGTACTCAGCCCTCGTCCCTACACTGAAAGCAACCCCGCACTCCACGCCTCTCCCTCCTCCCCCACTAACCACTTCTCGCCCCAGAGTCATGCCGCCGTGCCGCCACAATTCTCAACTCCCCCTCGCCTCCTGTAGCCACCGGCCTGCGCAGCCCATTCCGCTCCTTACACTTGTCTGCCATCAATACCACGCTGCTCGACACACTCATGCCTGCTGAAATACGACCAATAACGTGCCGCGCCCGTGTTGCGGCGGCGCGTCCCTCCAATCTGTTTACCCACCGTGGCCTGCCTGTCTAGCTGCCTGCCTTTGCCTGCCCGCTGACCCTCGAGCCGCAACAGTCAGATCCATCGTGTGTGTGTGTGTGTGTGTGTGTGTGTGTGTGTGTGTGTGTGTGTGTGTGTGTGTGTGTGTGTGTGTGTGTGTGAGAGAGAGAGAGAGAGAGAGAGAGAGAGAGAGAGAGAGAGAGAGAGAGAGAGAGAGAGAGAGAGAGAGAGAGAGAGAGAGAGAGAGAGAGAGAGATGTGTGTGTGTGTGTGTGTGTGTGTGTGTGTGTGTGAGAGAGAGAGAGAGAGAGAGAGAGAGAGAGAGAGAGAGAGAGAGAGAGAGAGAGAGAGAGAGAGAGAGAGAGAGATAGTACTTAATAGGAATAGTGATGACAAGGATCCATCATCACTAATAAGCGCTCTCTCTCTCTCTCTCTCTCTCTCTCTCTCTCTCTCTCTCTCTCTCTCTCTCTCTCTCTCTCTCTCTCTCTCTCTCTCTCTCTCTCTCCTATAGGACAACGTCGTCTATAATATCCGCTAACAAGCTGGGTCTGACCTCAATCCTAAAGCAAAACACCTGCACTGCCTCACGCCAATGTGTGTGTATACAGGCGCGGCACAGGAGGCGATGCGGCCACGAGGCGGAGCTATTTCACTTGTCTTTACTATTTTCTCTATAATTTCACTTGGCTCTTGATTTGTTTTCTGTGGAAGTATCTCCACCCGTCTATCCCATTTTCTATGGTAGCAACTTTTACTTTTTTTTTTATACCTGCCTTCTTTAAGTGTACCTGTTACTGTACCTTCATCTGTGCCTGTTTTTTCTCTCTAATCTTACTTCATACGCCCTTATGTACACTGACCTGTCTGCCTGCTTTTCTATGGTATCATTTTTTCTTGCTTTTTTTTTTTACTCGCTTATCTGTATTTCTACTTGCCCGCTTGTGTGATCTACTTCCCTGTCAATATGTGCTATCTCTATCTTTTTGTCTCTTTTATCTTACTTCATCCGCGCTTATGTATGTTGATTTCTTTATTCTGTTTCCTATTTACATTTGTTATCTCTATGTAGCCTTTTGTCTCATATCTTGTTTCATATTCGCTTACGTATATGCTTTTTTTGTTTCTTGTTTACATTTTTTATCTCTCTCTAGCTTTTTGTCGCTCTTTATCTTGTTTCATACGTATACTGACCTCTCTTCTCTCTCTCTTTCCTCGTCCTGTTTATATATGTATCATCTCCAGGTCCCTCAACTTGTCTCGCACACCCAGATTTATGACTTCGATACCCCACATTCATTACAGCACTCTTACAAAACACGACTCCTCAAAAACTCGGTACTAACATTAGCATACTTCCTCCATTTGTCTTTCATTCTTTTCCTTTTTTTTTTCTTTTTTTTTTCGATCAATCATCCGCCACCATTTAGAACGTATAAAAGAAGACAGGAAAACATCACGTCCCATTTTTTGGTTTGGTTTATTATAATGCTGTGTTGTTGTTATTTATCTTTTTTTCCGGATGTAGTCTATATTTCTCAAAAACTTTTATGCCAGACTTTTTCTTTTTTAATAACTTTTATGCCAGACTTTTTTTTTTATGTGAATCATTTGCTTATTTTGTGAACGGTAATAGAGAAAAGATTAAACATTTTTTTTATAATTATATAGTCTATATTCATCAAAAACTTTTATGTCAGACTTTTGTTATGTGAGATTTTTGCGTATTTCGAGAACGCTAATAGAGAAAAGATTAAACATTCTTTATAAATCATGCTGCAAGTTTTATTCATTTATTGTTATTTTTGTTTTATCTACTGTATTTATCAATGAATTTGTTTGAGTGATTTAATTAATTAGTTTGCAAAATCAGTTAAGCATCAGTCATTATTATCACTACCATTATTTCATACCGAAGCAATTTTCTATAGCGATGTTTCGGGACAAGAGTACGAGTAAAATACATTTGACATCATATCAAGCAACACCCACAGACAAGGAAGCACTGACACACACACAGAGACAAAGAAACACACGACATCTTAACTAAACCAACACGAACATAATACGAGACAATAAGAAATCAAACAAAAGAAAACGAAAGAACAAGTAACATTAAGAAGGTAACCCACCACTTAATCGCATTGACAACATACATAAAAAAAAAATAATAATAATAAATAAATAAATAAATAAAAAAACAAAACATAAATGGACAAAGTATGTTAATATGAGTGTCAAGTGTTAAGGATCCTGTGTTTTGTTAGTGTTGCAACAAAGGATAAGCGAAGCCGTGAATTGTAAGGGAAGTAGACATCCAAGGAAAAAACAGGATACAACTATAGACAGACAAATGTATGGATGGATGGATGGATGGAAAGACGGACGACAAACAATAAAAAAAGTAAAAAAAACTGCACAAACATGGAGAAAGTATAAAATAAACAGGTAGAATTAACACAAAAGAACAGAAAAGCATGATAAAAATACCGATTGATAGATAGACAGATAGACAGACACACGCGGGAACACAGACAGAAAGCTAGATAAACAGATATAAATAAATACATAAACAGACAGACAGGCTAACTGACAGATGGAGGATTAGACAGAAGAAAACAAGACAAAGCAAGAATATACAAACAGGGAGAAAGAAAAGTAAAAAGGTAACCAAAACAAAGACAAATCAAGATATAACACATAAGAAAGCAGAAACACAAGGGAAGCAAGAACAAACTACCATAATATACACAAGACAAACCCTGCACAAAAAAAAAAAAAGAGAGAAAAAAAAAAAACACTCAAACCTCTACCGTATCATACCTATTCGGAAATCCATCTACGTCATTATCTAAAGCTCCCTATTGACTCAGCACTAACAACCCCATCAACACGGCCAGGGATTAACATTACGGAGGCGAAGTTGGTGACGCAGGAGGAGCAGCAGCATCTGAGTAACGACCGCCCATTAGGAAGACTGGATGACGGAGTGCGTGGCGGTGAACAATGGAAAGCAGAGTGATGGCAGACTGGCCGCCGATACACAACACTTGAAAGGGACGAGAAGACGATACAACTTGACGTGATGTATGGAGGAGTATAGGTAGAAGGAGGAACAATGTGTGGGTTGTTTTTGTAGGTCTTAAAATCAATGGTATCTAAGTACATAAAGTAATTTGTATGGGGAAGTAGAGGTAAAAGGAGAACAGTGTGCCTAAAAAAAAAAAAAAGAAAGAAAACAATGGTATCTAAGAATAAAAGAAAATTACTGATTCTGTAGGTAGGAAATGAGGAAGTGTAGGACCGATTACATGTCTGTTTTTGTTAGCAGGTTTGTTTGTTTGTTGGTTAGTCAGTTAGTCTCTCTCTCTCTCTCTCTCTCTCTCTCTCTCTCTCTCTCTCTCTCTCTCTCTCTCTCTCTCTCTCTCTCTCTCTCTCTCTCGGCCATCCATACACCTAGCGGCTCTTCGATCACCTTAATTGATCTCGTTAGTGAGTCTCGTTTGTGGCAGGTAAACACACGCGTCCTCCTCACATGTCTACTGGGACCTTTAATTCTACGGAGCCATTTAATCCTGTTACTTCAAAGTCCAGATATCGAGTCTCCCTTGTATGTTGTGTCTTAGTTATATATTCATTCGTCGTATTTTTATATATTGTGTGATTCATCTGTACTTTTTGCTCTATTCTTTTTCTTTTTATAATTATTATAATTATTATTATTACTTTTTTTTGGGGGGGGGAGGGCGGGCGAAGTTTGTTTGAGTAGGAAATGAAATGACTGGGAAATGGTAATGCTTGTTATGGGAGGGAAGTAAGTTCACTAATGTTATTAATCGTATTATTATTATCATTATTATTATTATTATTATTATTATTATTATTATTATTATTATTTATTTATTATTTTTTGTATTATTACTGTCATCATTATTCTCACTTACTATGAGTACTGCTATAATTACTTTTGTTGTTACAGTAACTATTCTGCAACAACAACATCAACCGCTATTACTAATACTACTATCAATGTTAGTACTGCTACTACTACTACTACTACTAATACTACTACTATAACTACGATAAAAATAAATAAAATAATAATAATAATAATAATAATAATAATAATAATAATAATAATAATAATAATAGAAATAACACCAAAAATCCTACAAGCATAAACTATTCCCTCACCTCACACACTCAGTCACTCAGTCACTCATTCACATTTCTTTTTCTCAAGTCACGTCACTTCTTTTCTCTCTCTCTGTCTTTCTCTCTCCCTCTCTCTTTGAAATCTTCCTCCTTTCATTATTTTTTCCACCGCGCCAACAAACTTTCTACACGCGTTTGCCATTTAAATTTCCTTCACGGCATTTTAAAATCCCACGTCGAGTGTCCGTCACAGGAAGCTGATGAAGTCCCGGGGGCGTTCTCTCTCTCTCTCTCTCTCTCTCTCTCTCTCTCTCTCTCTCTCTCTCTCTCTCTCTCTCTCTCTCTCTCTCTCTCTCTCTCTCAATTTTTTTTTTACCAAACACGTACAGGCTTACTCACCTCCCCTCCTCAACACACACACACACACAACACGTTCTGAATTAAGCATCCCTATTTTTTTTTTTCATTCCTAGTGAGGGAAAGGGGTTCTGTGACCCTACTATATAATCCAAAGGGAGGGGGAAGTAACTATATCTGGAAAGGGAGGAGGTAGGTATATAGTTTAGTGAAAGTGGGAAAATAACATTGCAATAAATAAACTTATCATCTCTCTCTCTCTCTCTCTCTCTCTCTCTCTCTCTCTCTCTCTCTCTCTCTCTCTCTCTCTCTCTCTCTCTCTACGAAAACAACAGGGATTTGGAGACAGAGGTATGGTAGTTAGGTCATAATGATAGTACAGGTAGTAATGGTAGGCGAATAGCTAATCAGAGTAGTTAAATGGTTGCTAATGGGTAATAATGGCAGGATGGATGACAAAAGTAGTTAAATATGTACTAACTGTAGGCATGATAAGTAAAAAATGGTAGTCACTGTGCAGTAATGGTAGTTAAATGAGTACTAATGGTAGTTAATGGGTAAGAATCGTAGTTACATAGATAATAGTAGTAGTCAATGGGTTATAATGATAGCGAGCATCTAATAATGGTAGGACGTAGTGAATTAAAATGGAAATCAATGGATAGTCATGGTAGGGAAGTAATAATGCTAGTCAACTGCGTTATAATGGAGGTCACGATGCGTTATAATGGCAATCAGGATGGGTAAAAAAGGTAATTATGCCACTAATACAGAGATGGAAGTGAATGGAAGGTAATCAGTAATGGCAGAAAGGTGGATCATAATAGTAAAGACGTATAATAATAATAATTAGAATAAGCAATGATGGTAGACAGGTTCGATAATGAAGGTAGTTAGAATTAGTCAGAAATTGAATGGCAGACAATTATTAATGGCATTTAGGTGGGTCGTAAGGGTAAGAGAAAGGTGATATTGGTAATAATAGTAATAATGGTAGACAAGCTTGATAATTAAGTCAGTCAGGTAGCAATGGTAATTAGAATGATACTATTGTTTTAGGCACACACTTTATCCTCCTACTGTTTATTTTAGGTAGACGCTTTTATATCATGCTTTTTAGATGTTCACTTTAACCTCTCCATAAAATAGTTACCTGTTAAGAAACGAGTGTAAGGCAAATCGTTACGTTATGGTGTATCTGTACGCATGGGAGCTTTAAAAGGAGAGACAAATTTATGGACGAGGATGATAAGTGGAAATAACTAGGTATGTTTAATAAGTGGACTACCTGATGGCTTCTTATAGCTTCCCTTATTTCATTTACCTATATATATACAACTTTCTAGGCAAATAAAGTTATGAATTACTATTACTAATCATAACAGACAAATTTGACAAGGTAGCCAAAGTAATAATGGTAAGTAGAATCGGCTCACTAATGAAGGTAATCATGTACGTAACCAGGTAATAATGGGTCAGGCTACTTCACGCCGCCTGATCTTTTGCAGCAGTGCAGTCGTCGCCTCCCCGCGCCCGCCAATGCTATCGCCGCGCTTCATTATGTAATAGCGCTCACTGGCTTTCAATCAGCCGCGCGCCATGTTTGTTTTCCCGCGGGACTCAAAGGAAGCCTGTAAAGTCATTGCCTGGCTTTGTACTGCAGTCATGAGGCAATTTTTTCTTTATAGATAACGTTTAATTAGTTTTGCATATAATGTTGGCCTGATTTGGTGTGAATATTAGTATTAGTATTTTTTAATAAATAATGAAACTATGAACTCTAATTTCATTACTTTTTTATGTCTTGTTATTTTTTCGTTATTATTACTATTATAATAATAATAATAATAATAATAATTATTATTATTATTATTATTATTACTATTATTATTTTTATTTTATTCTACTAAAATTTCCTTATTATTGTAATTTTTCTCCCATAATTTGTAATCAATATTATTTTACGTACCACAATTTTATCACTACTTTTATTTTACTCCACCAGAATTTTGTTATTATCATTACTTTACCACATTTTGTTATTACTGTTATTTTACTCTACTTCAATTTTGTTATTACTATAATATCACTCAAAATGACTGCGATATTGTGTCGTAATATTTCTAATTAATCAATCAACCAATCAACTAACTTTCAATGTCTGCCTCACGCCCAGTTTGGTAACATAATATATCGCCACAAGAGGACACAGGGGACCATGGTAACACTGACTGGACGACGCTCTCACTCGCTGATTGGTTCACGTATCCTTTACAAATGTGTGGCACAGCAGCCTTGTGTTCCGAACCAAATACTCAGTTATTTACAAGGTACATCATTACTTGTAAACGTGGGTACATATTTTCACGTTTTCGTTTCTCAAGGGTGCACAAATTAATCTCATATTCTCAAATACTCATTTATTTGTAAGATTTCTAACTATCTGAGAGGAAATTAAGGTTTCTGTAAGAATATTTAAGTTAGTTTGCAGCACGTTTGTATAAGAAAGATAAGAAATAAGCTACAAATTAACCATAAATGAACTTTATATTCACACCTAAAATACTCAACTATTTCTATGACTCCTAACTTTTCGTTCACATATAATCCAGTACGAGTACACTGAAAGCAATCAGAGTCTCCGTAAGAATTTGAAGTCAGCTTGCCGCACATTTACATAACAAAGATAAGAGACTGAGACTAATTAAATAAGCAAAATACAATAGTGGCTCACAAATACATAGAATACAGCTTTTAAAAAATACAGATTAGGACTGAGGGAATACTTGATTTACCAATAAAGAAGTGCCTGGAAAGGATAGACAGACGGAAAGTTGGAAATGATGACTGAAAAAAAAAGAAGACTTAATAAACAGCGCAAAACGTGGCACACTAATACAATACTACTTTAAAAATATAGATTAGGAGTGAAGGAGTAACATTACTTACAAATGAAGAATGCCTGGAGTGGATATAGAGAGATAACTGGCAATAGTGATATTGAAAGAATAACAGGAATGGAAGCAAAAGTGTGAAAAAAAACAGAGAAAACGTGTTGAGAGAGAGAGAGAGAGAGAGAGAGAGAGAGAGAGAGAGAGAGAGAGAGAGAGAGAGAGAGAGAGAGAGAGAGAGAGAGAGAGAGAGAGAGAGAGAGATGGGGGGTGGGAGTGAGGGTAGACAAGTGTGTGTGTTTAGTAAGGTTCCGGGCAGGTGTTGGGCAATGGGGCGTGTGATGCAACGCGGAGGAGATAAATGGAAGAAATCGAGGCGAGACAGGTGAGGAGATGAGATGGATCGCCCTCGTTTGCACTTACGTAACCTTACCTGAGAGAGAGAGAGAGAGAGAGAGAGAGAGAGAGAGAGAGAGAGAGAGAGAGAGAGAGAGAGAGAGAGAGAGAGAGAGAGAGAGAGAGAGAGAGAGAGAGAGAGAGAGAGAGAGAGAGAGAGAGAGAGAGAGAGAGAGGCCATAGTTTTGTCTCGAGGTAAAAGTGCAAAAAAAAAAAAAAAAAAAAGGAAATAATAAATAAACTGCTGTGAATTCCAGTTGGGCTGCAAATATGAAGAGGCGAGGGAGGAGAGCAGCAGCAGTTTGCCTCAATCAACGAGAAAAAAAGAAAGAGAAAGAGAAAGAACACCAGAGTGGGCGGCTGTCTGGGATAATTTAAGCTCCTGGGTTTTCAAGAGACTCGAAAGGACATGAGATTTGCCGAATTATGAAACGAAAATATGAAAACGTTATGTGCATGTGTCGCGTGAGTTTTTGCCAGTTGTTTGTCAGTGGGGGTGTGTTGGTGACTGGTTCAGCTGAAGGGTTGGAGTTATTAGGCATGCATGATATGGATTGGGCGCGAGTGGAGACAGCATGAAAGAGGACACGGTTGAGATGACCCAGTGAAGCGTTCTTGCTATGTCGTGATTTGGCCAGGAGGGGAAAAAAAAATGACGGTAGATGGAATTAGACAGAAAGACTGGGAAATGGAATGAAGAAGGGAGAAGTAGGTGCAGAGACAAGGAACTACA
Organism: Scylla paramamosain; assembly: GCF_035594125.1. Lineage (NCBI taxonomy): Eukaryota > Metazoa > Arthropoda > Malacostraca > Decapoda > Portunidae > Scylla > Scylla paramamosain. The sequence continues at coordinate 27,563,809 of NC_087157.1, forward strand.
AGGGAGGTAGATGGAGAAATAGAAAGCTAGATTGAGACAGGCGGATAAATGCACAGAAAAACAGACAAATAAATGGATCACTTAATGATGAGAGAGAGAGAGAGAGAGAGAGAGAGAGAGAGAGAGAGAGAGAGAGAGAGAGAGAGAGAGAGAGAGAGAGAGAGAGAGAGAGAGAGAGAGAGAGAGAGAGAGAGAGAGAGAGAGAGAGAGAGATACAAGACAAGGAAATAATGGAGAGATTGAGACAGGTAACTTAACAGGGGACATGAAAGTGGACAGAGAGACATAAGACTTGAAAAAAGACACGGAGGTAGATGCAGAGAAAAAGGGACAGAAAACTTAACAGGAGACAGGAAAGTAGATGCAGAGATAGAGAGGTACATGGAGAGACAGAACTAGATGAAGGACAAAATTGTAGGTAAAATGATGGAGTCAGTAATCGCGGGGAATATTAGGGAGCATTTAGACAAACATAACTTGATAAATCAATCACAGCATGGCTTCACGAAGGGGAAGTCTTGTCTTACGAACTTGTTGAGTTTTTTTACAGTAAAGTTTACAAGACGGCGGATAATGGAGATAGTTATGACATTCTATACCTGGATTTTAGTAACCCCATGAGAGGCTCTTGAGAAAGGTTAGGGCGCAAGGGATGGATGGGAAGGTGTTAGGCTGGATAAGGTCATGGTCAGACGACAGGCGACAGAGTTATAATAAACGGCTCTAAATCCCGGTGGGGTTAAGTAATCAGTGGGGTGCCACAGAGATCAGTTTTAGGGCCAGTGTTGTTTTTTTAATATATATTAATGACATGGATAGTGGAATTAATAGTGATGTTAGTAAATTTGCGGATGACACGAAGATAGGTAGATTAATCAGGTCAGATTCGGATTCCATCGCCTTGCAGGCAGATTTGAATAGGATGAACGAATGGACAGACCGATGGCAAATAGTTTAACATTTAACAAATGCGAAATACTCAGCGTAAGTAGAAGGAACCCACACAGTAGATAAAACAATAAGCAACGAAGCCCTGGTAGGTTCATGATACGAAAAAACGATTTAGGAGTTATAGTTAGCTCTGATCTCCGTCTAAGAAAGCAATGCATAGAGGCCAGAAATTGGGTGGGCAAATCGAGTATTAGGATTAATTTTTAGGAGCGTTAAAAGCAGAAGTTCACAAGTAATATTAAGGTTATATTTGGCGCTGGTCAGACCTCATCTAGACTATGTTGTGCAGTTCTGGTCCCCATATTGCAGGGAGGATTTAAGTCTATTAGAATCAGTACAAAGGAGAATGACTGAAAGGATACAAAGGATGAGGGGTATTCCTTATAAAACGAGTGTGAAGCTATTAAATTTACATTCCTTAGAGAGACGTAGGTTAAGAGGGGACCTGAGAGAAGTCTTTAAGTGGTATAGGGTTATAACAAGGGGGACGTAAGCAAAATTCTCAGGATCAGTAAATCAGGATAGAACAAGAAATAAAGGGTTCAAGTTTGAAAAATTTAGATTTAAGAGAGAGACAGGAAGGAATTGGTTCTCAAATAGAGTGGTAGATGAATGAAACGTGACTCAATGAGTCACAGAAAACTATGGCAATGATAATGAAGACAATGATGACGATGATGACGATGATGATAATAACAACGATGATGATAACAACAACAACCAATAAATCACAGAAAAAGATGACATGATAATAATGACAATAATAATGATAACAATAACAAAAACGATCAGTCGAGAAAAGAAAAGAAAAAAAAAATCTCTCCAACTCTTTACTTCCGCCTCTTTCCAGGAAAACTGTTATGTACCTCCTGATTGGCTTGTCTGAGTGCGTGTTTCGATACTTTCCAGTGCTCGAACCAAGAACTTGAGAAAAGTAATAAGCCACTTGACGCATGAGAGTCGTTGTATTTTACCTATTCATATGACACAACTTTACTCTAAGGGGCACTTTCATATTAAATTGTCTTGTTGTGTAATATTTGTGCTGGTTTCTCTTTAGATGATGTAAGGATTGTTTTTCTTTTTCTTTTTTTCTTTTTACTATTTAGTGCATTGGTTATCTTGTTAGTGAATTAAAGGGGGAATATGGCAGATTAAATTATTAAAAGAGTTAGGGACATAAACTTGTTCATGGTCATAAGATTAATGAATAAATGATTAAACAAAGAAAGCAAAGCAGAAAGAAAGAACAAAATTAATGAAACAAAAGCAAGTCAAACAAAAGTGGCGCCATAAATACGGTCATGTCAAAATAAATAAATAGGTAAATAAACAAACAAAAGGAAATTAACAAAAATCTCTCATTACCATCAATCTCACTTAAAAAATATCAAAATAACAAGATGTAAAAAATAAAAACTTGTTATGAAAGACACCATCTTTGAGTGTGTGTGTGTGTGTGTGTGTGTGTGTGTGTGTGTGTGTGTGTGTGTGTGTGTGTGTGTGTGTGTGTGTGTGTGTGTGTGTACCCGCCCACGCCTCAGTTCCTGATCCCAACACCTAATTGGCTAGTTTTCTGTGTTTCCAACAAAAACAAAGGGGAAAAAAAAAAACAGCATTGTTACAAACTCCTATCGCTACCTTAACGAGGGAAACTCTCTCTCTCTCTCTCTCTCTCTCTCTCTCTCTCTCTCTCTCTCTCTCTCTCTCTCTCTCTCTCTCTCCCTTCCTTCCTTTCTTTTTTCCTTCTTTCCTTTCTTCCTTCTCTCCTTTCAGTCTTTCTTTCCTCCTTCCTTCATCTATTCCTTTTCTTCTGTTACTCTTCTTTATAATGATTTTCCTCTTCCTGTACAGCTTTCCATCTCTTCCTTTCAGAGGGTGCGCCACATTGCCTGCACCACGTATACAGCGCATTTCCTGCACACCACATCTATAAATATAGCAGATTGTAGAGCTGTGACATTCTCTACATAGCCACGGCACAGTAGGTGTAGGAAATATTCTTGACACTTGGTTTTGTGCTGGAAATATGGCCGTCTATGTGTAGAAGTTGTGAAAGTGTGGTGCCTCAGTAAAGAACATTAATCCAAATGGCGCTCTTTAAATGTCTGTTTGTCATAAGTGGCAGTACAAGTAGGGTACATGTTCCACGGTTGTTGTTATCTGCTGCTGAAACAAGGACAGTTACGCAATATGCACAGGAGGAAGCGTGTCGGTAAAGCAGGAGAACGTCTGAACGTGGACGATACTTGTCTCTGTGTTAGTTGCTCCATAACACTGCACAAAAAAACAATACATCTAGCTAAGTATTTGTTGACTGCTCAAGGCCGTAAGAAGTGTAGTGAGCCAGAAGCCCCGAGTACAGAGGCGACCCACAACGCAGGAAATGTGACAAACTCTTTTTGCATGTAAGAGATACCCTGTTGCCTTGTAGGAAATATGTCAGTACTCCAAAAACTGTTTAATTTCTAGGAGGGCCTTGTGTAGAAATTGTGCTGGATACTTGTTTAGGTGCAGAAAGGTTAGGTTAGGTTAGGTTATCTCATACCTCAAGTTACTATGCGTTTGTAGATGTAACTATGCCTTCCCCCACCCCCTTTCAGTACTTCATCAGCACCCCGTCCTCTCTCTCTCTCTCTCTCTCTCTCTCTCTCTCTCTCTCTCTCTCTCTCTCTCTCTCTCTCTCTCTCTCTCTCTCTACTTCCCTTTTAACTCCCTTGATCCTCTTAAAACACACACACACACACACACACACACACACACACACACACACACACACACACACACACACACACACACACACACACACACTCAGCACGGTGCAATAAGTTCAAATTTAATTATCTACATCGGAAGTATTTACCTCCCCTTTGGAGCGCTTCGTCAGGCACACCCAGGAGGAAGAGGAGGAGGAGGAGGAGGAGGAGGAGGAGGAGGAGGAGGAGGAGGAGGAGGAGGAGGAGGAGGAGGAGGAGGAGGAGGAGGGAGAGTAAAAACAAACAATGTGTAGAGTAAACAAAAAAATTCCAGCGATTCAAGTGACGACAGAGAGAGAGAGAGAGAGAGAGAGAGAGAGAGAGAGAGAGAGAGAGAGAGAGAGAGAGAGAGAGAGAGAGTAGATGCGATCCGAGAGAAGTTACATGAACCAAGAAATAGGTTTGATAAAAGTTAGAGCGAGTCAGTCAGTCAGTCTCAGTCTCTCTCTCTCTCTCTCTCTCTCTCTCTCTCTCTCTCTCTCTCTCTCTCTCTCTCTCTCTCTCTCTCTCTCTCTCTCTCTCTCTCTCTCCCTGCACATGTAATAGCCTAACTTCAGCATTCATTCCCATGCTTCACTATATCATGCAATTTAGCTTTCGTGTTTGCAGTCATTCATTTTCTTCCTTCCCTTTCTCCACTCTATCCACTGCCCTCTCTCTCTCTCTCTCTCTCTCTCTCTCTCTCTCTCTCTCTCTCTCTCTCTCTCTCTCTCTCTCTCTGCTATTTTATCCCTTTCCTCAACTAGTTTTTCTTACTTATAGTGTAATATAATTTGTCCTTCACATTTTACTCCTCTTCTTTTGTTCCTCCTCCTCTTCCTTCTCCTCTTTCTCTGTTCTCTTCATCTCCAAATACTCTTGTCGTGCTGTTTTCTCTTTTTTTTTTTTATCTTTCCTCACCTCCTTTTTCTTTACTCTCATCATAATCTTCCTCCTCCTACACAACTTCCTTACCCCCCACTGTCTCTCCTCCTCCTCTTCTTCCTCTTCCTCCTCCTCGCTTGATTCCTGCACCCTTCGCCTTTACCCTTCATTAATCTTCATGAGAGTCGGCTAACTTTTCATGTTCATTTCTCTTCCCGCTTTATTTTCTTCTTCCCCTCCTCCTCCTTCTCCTCCCTGGTGCTGTCTCCTCTCCTATCTTATCTTCTCTCTTTCTCTCTCCCTCCCTCTCTCTGGTATTGTTTTTGCTATCATCGCTAATACTATACTACTACTACTACTACCACCACTACTATTATTACTACTACTATTACTGTCATCACCCTCGCTGCTCTGCTTCAGTAATCAATATCCTTCCATCTTAGTCTTCGTTACGGCAGTGTTACCATCACTCACGTTTTCACTCAAGAAGAAAGGAAGGAGAAAAAATTAAAAGAAAAAAAGGAAAATAAAAATTGCTTCGTAACTTCTTTTTCTTGCTGCTCTTTCGATTTTTTCTTCTTTTTGTCTATTTTCTTGATTTTTTTCTTCCTTCTTTTTACTTATATCTCATTTCCTTTATTCTTTTATTAACCGTACCCTGTGTTCATCTTATCTCCTCCTTCTCTTTCTCCTACTCCTCCTCCTTCTCTTCCTCCTCATCCTCATCTTCTTCCTCCTCGTCATTCTCTTCTCTATATTTCATCTCCTACATTCATATCCGTTTTTTCTTCCCTTCCCTACCAACTTTCCTCTTTCCTCACCTTTGTGGCTCCATATTTTCCTCTTCCCCCACTTATTATCGTTCTCTATCTTTCCTTCCTCCTCTTTCATCCTCGGTGTAATCCCTTTCCTTCGCATTCTCCCTCATTTCCTTTATCCCTCTCCTTCACCTTTCCTCTCTTCCTCTCTCCTTTATTTGGCCCTTTCTCCATTCCGACATTCGTATCTCTCTCTCTCTCTCTCTCTCTCTCTCTCTCTCTCTCTCTCTCTCTCTCTCTCTCTCTCTCTCTCTCTCTCTCTCTCTCCGTCCTTTGTAGATGTATCTGTTCTTTATATTTCTACTTTATCCTTCTTGTATCCTTCATCCACCCGGTCCTTCTCTTCCATAGTCAGCCAATCTTTCTTTCCTTTCTTCGTTTCCTACTTCATACATCCTCCAGTCCTCCTTTTCCCACTCCTTCGTTCCTTCCTTCCTTCATTTTCTATCTTCTACAGTCTTCCTCTCACAAAACCACACACTCCTTCCTTCTTTACTTTCTTCCTACTTTCTACATTTTCCAGTTCTCCTCTCCTCATATAACCACCAACTCCTTCCTTCCTTCTTTCCTTTCCTCCTGCTTTCTGCGTTCCTCCAGCCCTTCTATCACAAAACCACCCGCTCCTTCTTTCCTTCCTTTGATTTCTTCCCGCCCCCTACTTCCTACATTCCTCCAGTCGTCGTCCTCTCACCAAACCACTCTCCCACTCCTCCTCCGTTCCTCCCTTTCGTACTTCTCAAAGGTCCTTTCTCCCTAGTTCAATTTATGCCGTGAGACTTCGCCTGATTCTATATACCGAGCCTCGCGCCGTCCTCAGCAGCCATCCGGGGTTTATGATCGTCCGCGTGTTAGCCAATGTGTTACCGTGTCAAGCCTTCAAGGGGATCCAATGCCGCGTCACTCTACCTGTCCCTTTCACGACCTCTGCGTGCTCTTCTTCGCTCTCTCTTTTTTTAACGGGGGTACGAACTGGTGTTTTTTTTTTCTCCTTTTTTTTGATAGAAGAAAGGAAAAGGGGAAGGAAGTAATATGAGGTTTAAAAGGGAGGAAATAGCGAATAATTGAGGGGATAAGGAAGTGGAAAGTATTTCTTTTTTTTTTTTCTTTTTTTTTTTTTTTTTTTTTAGGGGAGAGGAGAGTGGGAGGAGAAAGTATGAGTTATTTTTAATGTGTAGTGTAGTAGAAAGGGAAAGTTATAAGGTTTTACAGAGGCTACAGTGAACAGGTGAAGGAATAATAGGAGACTGAATATACCAGCAGCAAAGAAATGAAGGATTTGAAGAAATGGTAGATAAAAAGATAAAGGGCAAATAGAAGATATGCTAGGAAATATAACAGAGAAAACGGCAAGTAACTGAAGAAAAAAAAAGAAGACAGAATAGAACAGAAGCAGAGAGTTAGAGACAGAAGAAAAGGTAGAAAATTAAATAAGGAAAAGGGAAAAAGCCAGGAAATATAACGAAGGAGAAAACAAATAAGTGAAGGAATAACAGGAGACTGAATTAAAAGAGGAGCAAGGTATTAGAGAAATGGTAGAAAAATTATTAGAGAAATGATAGAACAGAATAAAGGGGATGTAATAGAATATAATGGAAGAAACAGAGGACAACTGAAGAAATAATAGAAGGTATGAATAGAAAAGAAGTAAGGAACTAGGGAATTGGAATAACGAATGGTACAGGAAAGAAATGATAAGAGGAAAGAAACAAAGCATGTGAACAAATAACAAAAGAATAATGAAAACATAATCTTAACTCGAGCGAAGTAAAATAAGACTAATAAAGTTTACGACAAAGAAAACAAAAGTATAAAATTTGAATGAATTATACTATCTATTTTACTGGATAGATTCTCTCTCTCTCTCTCTCTCTCTCTCTCTCTCTCTCTCTCTCTCTCTCTCTCTCTCTCTCTCTCTCTCTCTCTCTCTCTCTTATAATTGCTGCAGTTATTTTCATACCTGTGTTGTTATTTTTTCCTGCGCCATTACGTGTTTTGCATTCTTGTTGCGATATTAAACGAATTAAAACGAGATTGACGCACCTTTTCCGTGTATCTTTTTTGGCGTTTGCGTTGCATTGCGCTGCTATTCCTGGTGCCTCGTCTGCTGGCGGCTGGCGAGGAGGCGAGGATGGGCGGACTGACACGGACCGGGAAGGTGGTAAGAAAGTCACGCAATCAGGTAATGGGGGGAGGGGGACAGGTAAGGAAGAAAGGAAGAAAGGAAGAAAGGTAGGAACACACACACAGACAGGCAGATAAACACACACCTACCCATCCACACACACACACACACACACACACACACACAGGAATATCTAGGGCAGAAGAGGAGGAGGAGGAGGAAGAAAGGAGGAAGGAAAAAAAAGAGAATAGTGATGATTGATGTACGTAGCGTTTCTAATATCTCTCACTCTCTCTCTCTCTCTCTCTCTCTCTCTCTCTCTCTCTCTCTCTCTCTCTCTCTCTCTCTCTCATCTCTCTCTCTCTCTCTCTCTCGTTTTCTGTGTCTATTCATCCTAATTCCTTGAGTCCTTTTCCTTTTCTTTATTGCATACTGTGTTTGTTTCATTTCTTCGTTTTCTTTCTCCCTGAACGTCACGCAAAGTTGATGATAAGGTTTACTGTGTTTTATTTTGTTTACACTTCATTATTTCTTCACTGTGTTATTTCTTTTCTTACTACTCGGGTTTTTGTCTTTTTTATCACATTTTTCACAGGATCATTGCTTGAATTTTTTCCCAGTTTTCTTTTCTTTCTTATTTCCTTTTCGTTTTTTTTTTTTTTTTTTACTCAAGATTATTGTTTGAATACATCGTCCTGTTTTATCAAGCGTCTTCCTCACTGCCTAAGTAACTTTTATTCTCTTCCATATCTGATTTGCATATTCAGTTTCACCTTACTAGCTCATCACAAAGAGCCTCGTGAGCTCCTCCTTTGTATACTTCCTCCTCTTTTTATTTGCTTCTTTATTCTCTGAGAAGACAATGTTTGCTTCATCCTATTTATCGCTTCCCTTTACACTTTTCGCAGGTCTTTCTCTTGCCATTGTTGCTACAGTGACGCGTACCCAACCTACACCTCTTCTTTCTCTCCCTCTTTAATTTTTCCTCCTCCTCCTCCTCCTCCTCCATCGACAATAACCACAACTTCTACTTACTTCTACTCCCATAACAAGGCGGGCAATACGAGTCTCGCATCTCTCTCTCTCTCTCTCTCTCTCTCTCTCTCTCTCTCTCTCTCTCTCTCTCTCTCTCTCTCTCTCTCTCTCTCATGACCCCAGCGGTAAGGGAGAGACTCAGCCACCTTCACTCAGCAGCCATGATTTCACGGTAACACAAGTCCGCTTTAAACTAAGAAAACAATTCTATACCACAGCAATAATTTTCATCCTCCTTTTCCTTCCTCCCTCAGGCTCCTACTTGTCACCCGACCTCTTTGCTATCACCCTCCTCTCTCTCTCTCTCTCTCTCTCTCTCTCTCTCTCTCTCTCTCTCTCTCTCTCTCTCTCTCTCTCTCTCTCTCTCTCTATCCGTAGGTATGTTGGTTTGTGTCTGTTTTGTTGCTGGTCGCCGTTTTGTTTTGTTTTTCTTTTTTCTTGTTCTTCTTGCTCTGGTTGGTTTTGTTCGTTGTTTTCTTCTTCTTCTTCTTCTTCTTCTTCTTCCTCTCCTCGATGATGTTTTCCTCTTTCTTGTGTTTTTTCTTTACTTTCTTGCGTTTTTCTTATTTTGTAAGTTTTCTTTGTCAGTCATTCTTATTGCACTACTACAACTACTACTACTACTACTACTACTACTACTACTACTACTACTACTACTACCACCCACCACTACTATCACATATTTTTCTTTTCGTTTCCTATTTAACTCCTTCCTTTCCTCCTCTTCCTCCTCCTCCTCCTCCTCCCCCTGCTGCTTCCCTGCACTCACCCAAGCCAGAAACAAAGCCGTTACCTCTCTACCTCAGACATAACAACTTAATGACATAATTACATTTACAGAAGCAAGTTGTATGTCGGGGAATTTTAATAAAAACTGAACGAAAGAGGGAGAAAGGAAGGAAGGAAGAGGAGGGAGCCGTGACACACACACACACACACACACACACACACACACACACACACACACACACAACACACACACACACACACACACACACACACACAACACACACCACACACACACACACACACACACACACACACACCACACACACACAGGCAGGCAGGCAGGCAGGCAGGCAGGCAGGCAGGCAGGCAGGCAGGCAGGCAGGCAGGCACTCTCTCTCTCTCTCTCTCTCCTCTCTCTCTCTCTCTCTCTCTCTCTCTCTCTCTCTCTCTCTCTCTCTCTCTCTCTCTCTCTCTCTCTCTCTCTCTCTCTCTCTCTCTCTCTCTCTCTCTGACGTACACTAGCACGTTAAGAAAACACAATAATGCTTAGAGGAGCCACCCACCACCACCACCACCACACCACCACTTCCTCCTCCTCCTCCTCTACACCTTTCCTTTTCGTTTTCATTCAACTCTTCGCCTTCTTTCTCATTGCAATTCTCATTTGCTACCTCACCAACAACACTTCTTCTCCTCCTCTCCCTCTACTTTCCCTCCTTCCTTCCTCGTTGTAATTCAGCTCATCGTTTTCTTTGCCAATGCTACTCGTCTACCTCCTCCTCCTCCTCCTCCTCTCCCTCTCCCTCTACATCAGTCCTTCCTTGTTCTCATTCAATTCTTCGCCTTATCACTGTCTAGTAGTACGCTCACTCGCCAACTCTCCTCCTCCCCCGCAGCCATTGCCACACCTACACCCACGCCCTCGCCGCCTCGTCTGCATGCGTGCCGTCTAATTATCTTCACGCCATGCTTCCTGTTGGCGCGAAATTTGAATGTTAGCGAGTGTGATTACCGCCCTCACAGCGCCAGGCCAGCTCGTTAAAACAAGGCCTTTTTCTTATGATTATGAGACGGTTTTCTTTCTTTGGTGTGTGTGTGTGTGTGTGTGTGTGTGTGTGTGTGTGTGTGTGTGTGTGTGTGTGTGTGTGTGTGTGTGTGTGTGTGTGTGTGTGTGTGTGTGTTTCTTTTAATTTCACTTTCTTATCGTCTAGAGTTTCTTCGTCTTCCATTCATTCAGGTTCATCTCGTCAGATTCTGAAACTTTTACTATGTTAGTCATTGCTATTTAGGTTATCACTTTTCAGGGTTTTCTTTTTTTTTTTTCTTTATTTTTTACCATTTTCTTATCTTCCTTTTTTCCTCCTCCTCCTCCTTCTCTTGTTTCTTCTTTTCTTTATTTCTTTTTATTTTTTATTTTTTTATTTTTTTTTTTTATTTATTTATTTTTTTTTTACTAATATTCCCCACTTCCTGGAGGTCTTTTGTTTTCTTGGCTTTGATGCTTCTTCTTCTTGTGTTTTCGCTTCGTGGTAATTACTCGCCTAGTTATCTCCACTCGTCTCTATTAAAACGATGCACCTTTGTCTTTTTATGTCTAGTCTACTTTTTTTTTTTTTTTTTACTTTGTCACCAATTATTCTTGTTTTCGTGACCCGTTCCTTGTCTTACAGTTCTTTTCTTTCCTCCTCCTCCTCCTCCTCCTCCTCCTCCTCCTCCTCCTCCTACGCTTCTTCTTCCCGCTATCCTTTTACAGAGAAAACGAGTGTGCTATTTTACAAGCTTACAATGTGTTAATCTGAACCCTTATTGCTTCTCCGCCTCTTCCTCCTTCCTTACTTTATTTTTACTTACTATTCATAATTTTCACATTCTTTTCGTTCCTTGCTTCATTGAATTTTCTCCTCCTTTGTCACCTCCCACATTCTCATACTGGTCTTCCTCTTCCTCCTCTTGCTCTTTCTCCTGCCTTCTTCCTCCTCCTCCCAATTCTTCCTCCACATCCTCTTCCTTCTTTGTAAACCATAAAGTAGTACCTTATCCTCTCATCATTTCCCTTCCTTTCATTTGTCATCTCTTTGTTCCCCATCATTCCCTATTCGTTCTCTCCCCTCCCAATCATCTCTTTCTGTTACTGCTATTGTCCTCATTCTCTCCCTCCCACTCTCCTTAAATCAAACCCAGTCCTTCCTTGTACCTTTATCAGCTTCTTCTACCCGTCCATATCTTTTCCAGCCACTCCATAAATCACACCTCTGCCAGCCTTTGCCTCAGCTCCCTCTTACACATTATTCATGCCTCCCTCACTCCTCTTATTCCTCCCACTACAACTAATTTAAACGCCTGCCTCTGATATTGTCTTATGGTTGGGGGGGAGGGCAAGCATATCCCAGCGCTGCCACCAGTGTTACATATCCCCATAACTAATACTTTCTAAACCTACTGTGGTTATTTCATTCTCTGAGGCGTATCAGGTCTGCCTACTGTTCTAGAGACTCCTGTAAATATTCAAGTATTCGAACACTAATGCAGCTA
>NC_087157.1:27580615-27598115 GCF_035594125.1 Scylla paramamosain
TTGTTGGTTGAAATGTAGTAAGTTGTTATGATATTGCGTTGTGCTCGTAAGGAAATGAACACATTCGCTATTATTGGTTATTTTCGAGTTTCATGCAGTACCCAGCTGTTGACTAGCACGGAGTAAAAGAGAGGAGATAGAGCTGTAGTGGACGAAGGGAGAGAGAGAGATTCTAACCATTTTAATACAAAAATAAAATTGTAAACTTAATATAATCCTACACTTATATCCAAATTAGTATTAATCTCATGTCTTGGTGCTGAAGGAGATGAACGAAATGCAATTTAGTTAATGTAGAAAATTAAAAACGAAATGTAATTAACACGCAGAAAATTAAAAGCGGCAGAAAAAAAAAAAATCTAAGCTTTTCACACCTTTAATTCTCCAATACACAAGTCTCGGTGTTGTTAAACGTTCGCCGTCTCATCACGAGACTGATTGGGCTGTCATAGGATTTAGATTTACTCTTGTTTTCTTTTTTTTCATTTTCTTTTTTATTCTAGTGATGTTTTAAGGATTCTACACTGTAAGTATGAAAAACATCTACGAGAGCACGTTCAATGATCCCTGTAGCTTTTGTGAAACATTGCATTTGAGAGAGCAAAATGTTTAAAAATAGGCACTTTGAAGAGTGACGGCAATGCACACAAAGTGAATTAAATCTACAAAATAAGATAACAGTAGGTACACATGACAACATCACGAAAAAAATGCTGAGAAATTCCGAAGGGAATCTTTATTAGAAGAGTTGTTTGGCATAACTTGGAGTTGTCATCGTGAAATTAGATTTTTTTTTTTTTTATCATATTACTGGGGACGCACTCCGAGACAGGGTTAGATGGAAAATATCCTGATTTTTTTTATAAACGAGAATACTTTTGACACACTCACGCATAAAAAAAAAAAAATTGTTTCTTTCGCTTTATATTGCATAGCATCACAAACGGAACCATCATGTCGCCTGCTGTTTGGTTTCGCTGTTTGTCTTTCCTGCTTGTTCGCTTGTACTTGTACTTGTATGATTTTTCTCTTACCATTCTACAGACAGATTTCTAGTTTTGATACTGTAGTTCTCGATCATGTACGTTTCTAGCTACAAAAAGACATCATGAACAAAGTCGAAGTTTGCCTGTCGCTTTTAGTGGTCAAGTTATGATACGCAATGTTACTCTTCCTATGAACATTCACTCAACAATATTAGTTTTCTTATAGTTACCCACATTTTTGTATTATTATTGTTTATTATCTTCTATTAGCATTCACTTTCTCGCTCCACCCTTTCCTTCCTTCCCCTTTTTTTTTTTTTTCTAGTTGTAGAGATACATGCGTTCGACATAACACTGATCGCCGCCACTACAGTTGATGTTTATTGGTGTTTCAAAGACTTGAACGAGAAAGGGAAGAGAAAAGATCTACTCGAATAAAGAACCACATTCTCAAACACTTCGGCGTCTTATCTCCAGTACTTTTATTAGGGCTTTGGTGAAACTTGTTGGGTTTTCAAGTGTGTTTTATTGGTTCTGGTGGTATTTTCAGGAAGATTCTGCACCTTTAACGGGCTCTCGTGGAAGCTACTGGGAATTCCACGGGTGTCTTCACGATTATAGTGAAAGTGTGCCAAGTAATTTTACACTATTAACAGGCTATACTTTAGTTTACTGCGGGTTTCAAGGGTATTTTCATGCTTCTTGTGAGAGACCAACAAGTGTTCTGCACCTTCAACAAAAATTATAGTGGAAATTGCTTGGTTTTTATAATACGTGATTTCATTATTGTAATAGTTGAACCATGACTTTATACTTTCAGCAGTGCAGTAGTGAGTCATCGAGGTCTTCAGATTTGTTTTCAAGATCGGTGTTATAGTTTGATACAATTCTATATCCTCAATATGTTTTAGTGGAGATTATTGGGGTTTTCAAGAATGTTTTCATAATTCTAATGACAGTTTTAAGAAGGATTGTCTACCATTTTAACAAGGTTTAGTGGAAGTTAGGGTTGTTTTCAAGAGACCTGTCATAGTTTAATAATGATTCGTCTGCACAACCAATGAGAAAAACAGCCAAATGAACGCCAGCTAGTCATCTCTGTGACCTTTGGAAACTGTCGTTATGAGATGCCAAAGTGTTTAAGAGTGCGTGCTACGGAAACAACACTGAGCAATCACTGTACCTCACGCAGCGTTGTCCTTTTGCCCTCCACCTCGTACCTGCAAGTGAGAATGTTTAATTACATACGAGGCAGGTTACATAATATTTGTCTACATGCATTCTATGGGAAATCTTTGAGCATTCAGAAATACAATATGTTGTTATATCCGTCTATCTGTTTGTCTACACGAGTATACTTACATTAACAGCATATATTTATCTATATTACACCTATTATCTATTCATTTACTTACCTAGTTGTTTATCCTTTTGTCTACCTATGTATTAATCTGCTTATACGTGTATTCATTAATCATCCTGCTGCCTACCTGTTAATGAACATATTGTTTTTTTCGTCTACGAATCTATTTATTTATTTATCTACTAATCTGTGTATCTTCCTGTCTATCTATGTATTACCCTACCTGTCTGTTTATTTACTAGTCTCTTTATTTGCTAAATAACCTATTTACTACAATTTCCTCACTAATTACTTTACACATTTATTTATTTACTTACCTACCTACCTAGTCATCAACCAATCTCTGTCTCAAAGAATCTAATCGTCGGTCCAATGGTCTATATATAAATCAACATATGAATACTTTACTTTTACTTATGCCTGTTTATCTATTCATAGAGGCAACCATTTAATGATCTATCTGGATACATATCTTTTTGATCACATCAGTCTATATACCCATCAATTTATTCATAAATGATATCTATCTGTATATCATTTTACTTTATTGACGATTGTTATCTATCTACCTAACAATCTATTTCTCTGTCTATTTGTCGTGATTGTTTCAACGAATGACTGATGCAAGAATTTCAGAAACGATATAAAATTTATACAGCAATCTAACAAGGTCGGCCTCTTCCCCTTTTGTCTATCTGTCTGTCTATCTACATAACTCTCTCAATTCTTTGCTTCCATTTTCACGGATACAACGTAAAGCCATGATGATGCTTTCCTAATAAAAGTTTTCCCTCTCGAACGCATCCACAAGGGGAAAAACAAGACTTGATTCCAAGGTATGGTATATCCATCATTTGAGAGTCTTCCAGAGGTAATGGCGGGGACGAGGGACCAAGGGAGAGGGCAGAGGGGGAGACGGAGCTTGACGAGAGGGGAAAAGAGGGATGTACGAGGGAATATGCTGGGCAGGAATGACATAAAAAAGGGAGAGAAATGGAAGGTAGCAGAGGGAGTGGAAAAAAATTATGAAGATATGGGAGGAGAAAGAGGGGAAACGAGGGAAACATTACGTTACTGTGGAAAGAGAGTACATGAAGGTGGAATAATGAGAAGAGGGGAGAAAGGAGAGGGGAGGGGTAAGTAGAGATATATTACGAGAGGGGAATAGTAGGAAATACAGATAAAGGAGAGGTAGAAGAAAGGAGGATAGGTAAGGATAACTTGGAAGGTAACGAGAAAAATAGGAAGCAGAAATGGGAGAAGGAAGGGAGATGGAGAAAAAAAAATATCAGAGGGAAGAAAAGGAGGAAAGAAGGAAATAAGAGAAAGTAACTTAAAGAAAAGAAAAAAGTAGAATTATATCATGTATGAGAAAAGGGATGATAAGAAGTGAGGGGAGAAGCAAAACAGGGGAAGAGAGAAGAATACAGAAAAAATGGGAGGGAAATGAATGAATAAGGGAATGATTGATAGTACAAAATAGCAAAAAAGGGGAGAGAGAAAGGAGAAGGATGCGGAGGAGAGTGGGGACGAGGTGAGGGGAAGTGAGAGAATAAAAAGGAAGAAAGAGGGAAACTGAGAGACGAAGACGAGATAAGGGGAAGAGAAAGGAGAAGAAAAACGGAGAGAGGAAAACTTAGGGGAGGAAGAAGAGGTGAAGGAAAGTGAAGGGAGAAGGAAAAGGAAGGGAGAAGGAAAATGAAGGGAGAGGAAAAGTGCGGGAAAACATGGTGAGGAGAAGAGAACAAGGAAAAGAAGGGGAGAGGAAAAGTGAGGGAAAACGTGGTAAGGGAAAGTGAGGGGAGAGAGAAAGTGAGGAGGAGGAGACGAGGTGAGGGAAATTAAGGGGAGACAAAGTGAGGGAAGGAGACGAGTTTTTTTTGGGGGGGGAGAAAGAGGGGAAAAGAGGGGAAGCAGTGCGTCATGAAGCCAGCAAGTTGGTGGAAGCAGTTTATAGTTATTGCCGAGGGGAAACGAGGGGGTTAAAATGCTTCAAAGGAGGAGGAGGAGGAGGAGGAGGAGGAGGAGGAGGAGGAGGAGGATGGAGAAGAGATTTTGAAGAGCTCGTTTCAGATAACAACAAGAACAACAACAACAACAACAACAACAACCACACTAAATGCCAAGTAAAACCACCACCACCACCACCACCACCACTACTACCACCACCACCACCACCACCACCACCCCTAACAGCAAAGATTTCACAAGTAACTTGCAACAAGAATTTACAGGCGAGGCAGCTTACAATATACGAGACCGACTTTGCTCCACGCTTAGGGAGAGAGAGAGAGAGAGGGAGAGAGAGAGAGAGGGCAGGCATATTTTTTTTTCGTTTTTTTTTTTTTTTTTTTG
The DNA here is from genome assembly GCF_035594125.1 of Scylla paramamosain. Classification (NCBI taxonomy): domain Eukaryota; kingdom Metazoa; phylum Arthropoda; class Malacostraca; order Decapoda; family Portunidae; genus Scylla; species Scylla paramamosain. The sequence continues at coordinate 27,585,320 of NC_087157.1, forward strand.
AGTAGCATAAAACTGGAAGAATTGGAGAGAGTGGAGGAAAGAGAGCAAGGATAGGAGATGCATTTTGACCGGCTAGGTAACAACACGGAAAGGGAGAGGAGGAGGAACAGGAGGGGGAGGAGAGAAAGACACGGAGATTTTTTTTTTTTTTTTTTTTTTTTAGCATACCGTAAAACTGGAAGAAGGACCAAGAGGAAAAGGTACCAGAGAGAGGAAATATATCTTGGCTGGCCAGGTAACAATAGGAGAGAAACGAACTGGTGGAAAAATATAAATAATGTACGTCCATCTGTTTGTATATTTGGATCTGGAATGTAGCAGTAACGAGAAACGTAATATTTTTTTTTTTCGGAAGGTTATTTAGTAATGCTCTCTCTCTCTCTCTCTCTCTCTCTCTCTCTCTCTCTCTCTCTCTCTCTCTCTCTCTCTCTCTCTCTCTCCCTCAAGACCAGGTAAGAAGTGAAGGAAGGAAGGAAGGAAGGAAGGAAGGAAGGAAGGAAGGGAAATAACACAACCACTCCTATCTTATCTAAATCTAATACATCCTAAACTCATTTCTCCGACCGTCCTCATACTCTCTCTCTCTCTCTCTCTCTCTCTCTCTCTCTCTCTCTCTCTCTCTCTCTCTCTCTCTCTCTCTCTCTGTCAGGTCTAAAAAAGGTCAACCTGACGAGCCCAGCCATACCAAGTTTCGTCGATACAAGTCCGTTTTCTTTGTCCAGTTTTTGCCCAAGACAATGACTACTTGCACGTTACTACTACTAGGAGGAGGAGGAGGAGGAGGAGGAGGAGGAGGAGGAGGAGGAGGAGGAGGACAAACAGTAAATAGAAACACGAGGAAAAGTAGATGTAAAAGAAGAAAACTGGCGACAAGAGAGGAGGAAGGGAAGGGAGAAACGTAGGAATCAATATGGAAGAGGAGGAAAAGTACGAGATGTAGCAGAAGAAAACGGATGATAAGTACCTACTGGAAAAAATTCAAGAGAGAAAGGAGAGACAGGACGAAGACGATGTGTGTATGGAAAGATGAGGTAAAGAGGACGAAGAAACGTGACGGGGGAGGAGAAACATAGGAAAAAGAGAAAAGAAAAGTAGCAAAGAGAAAGGATAAACACAATGGAAGACAGGACACATGAAAAGGTAGGAAAAGAAAGAGGAAAAAGAAAAGTAAGAGGAAGATGATGTGGACGACGATAAAGACAGGAATGATGATGGAAATAAAATTGAAAAAGACGAAGTATGAGTTAAAAAAATAAAGAAAAACACAAAAATCTCACATGAAAGGAGAAAAATGATGATGAAGGAGAGGAGAAAGAGTAACAGGAAAAAGGGAAGCAGAAGAAAAAGAGCAAAAAATAGAGAGAAAAATGACAATGAAAAGAAAACATGAAACAGCGAAACAAGGGTAAGAAATAAAGATACACAAAAAAATCCACAAGAAACAGGAGAAAGATGAAAAAAATGAGAAAGAGTATGAGAAATATGATACAAACAATACAAACAACGACAAAAAAACAAGAACGACAATGAAAATAAGACATAAAATATCGAAACAAGGTAAGAAATAAAGATACACAAAAAAAAAAAAAAATTCCACAAGAAACGGGAGAAAGAAAATGAGGAAAAGGGGAAAGACAAAGAGAAATATGATACAAACAATGATGAAGGCAAGAACGATAAAGAAAATAATAATGACAAGTGGGCCGCGTCTGCTCGCCAAAAGGAGATACAGTGGAAAGGAAAACATGAAGGAAAACAAGGCTGGGTGTCAGATTTGTGCCTGGCAATGGGATTAACGCGCTAAAACAACACAGTAGCCGCGCCGCTTCCTGAACACTGCAGGAGCCGCTAAATAAAAGCGACTGCCGCTGAATAACAGGATTTGCACGAGGCAGACTGAACCTAAAGTAAACCCAATTGTGTGTGTGTGTGTGTGTGTGTGTGTGTGTGTGTGTGTGTGTGTGTGTGTGTGTGTGTGTGTGTGTGTGTGTGTGTGTGTGTGTGTGTGTGTGTGATTTTCTGTCAAGTTACGTAATTATGTCTGTCTGTCAGTATGTCTCTTTCTATCTGCCTGTCTACCTATCTTTACATCTGTCTATATATCCAAATCTAGTACGTATTTTACAACAACAACAACAACAACACTAATAATAATAATAATAATAATAATAATAATAATAATAATAATAATAATAATAATAACAAGAACAATAATAATAATAATGATAATAGTAATAATAATAATGTCATCATAGTTCAGAACTATTATTGCTGACATTTTTACCTTACAGTTGTGGCTGTTGTTCGAGGAAAAAAGAAAAAGTGAACACATTCGCTGCATTTCAATTAGTTCATGAGAAGTGACTTTGCTGATTTGAAAAGTGGGTCAGGGATTAAACACACACACACACACACACACACACACACACACACACACACACACACACACACACACACACACACACACACACACACAGAGAGAGAGAGAGAGAGAGAGAGAGAGAGAGAGAGAGAGAGAGAGAGAGAGAGAGAGAGAGAGAGAGAGAGAGAGAGAGAGAGAGAGAGAGAGAGAGAGAGAGAGAGAGAGAGAGAGAGAGAGAGAGAGAGAGAGAGAGAGAGAGAGAGAGAGAGAGAGAGAGAGAGAGAGAGAGAGATACTACTCCTCCTAAATAAGTCGTGAAATTCGGTAGTTTATCCTCACCCACCCATCCACACACACACGAAGGCAGGTACTACAATTAAAACAAACAACTCTATTCTTAGTTACGTGTGTGTGTGTGTGTGTGTGTGTGGACAAGGCACCATCGCCGTCTAATTACAGCGGAGCATGACGGACCTAGCAGCGCAGGAATTACGGAGCATTAAAGTAGCGGACGCGACCTCGAGGTGAGCCAACAATTTACTTTCTCTTATCACGCTCCTGCAAACTCCTCCTTCTCATCTTGTTCTTCCTCTTCTTCCTCCTCCTCCTCTTCGTACTTTTTCTATTTCTCTTCGCCTTCATCCTCCTCCTACGTACTTCTCCCTCCTTCTTCTGCTTCTTCTTCTTCTTCCTCCTACTCCTTCTACCTATTCTTTCTCCTTCGTACTTATACTTTTCCTCTTCTTTTATCAACTTCTTCAAAAATTTCTTTCTTGGGTGTAGTCTCTCTCTCTCTCTCTCTCTCTCTCTCTCTCTCTCTCTCTCTCTCTCTCTCTCTCTCTCTCTCGTCTTCATTCTTGTAAAGTCCACGTGATCTCTTCCCGGCAACTTTTTCTTTTCCTGTATCCTCCTCCTCCTCCTCCTCCTCCTCCTCCTCCTTCTCCTCCTCGTCTTCCTTCTCCTCCTTCACTTTAATCTCCTCTCCCAGGGCGGCTCCTGCGGTGAGAGACTGCCCCAGAAAAAAAAAAAAAAAAAAGCGCACACAAACACGCACACACACACACACACACACACACACACACACACACACACACACACACACACACACACACACACACACACACACACACAGACAAATTAAACTAAATTACTGCTGCTGCTGCTGCTGCTACTACTACTACTACTACTACTACTACTACTACTACTACTACCAGTTTAAATTATGTCGCTGATGATAATGATGTTACCAAAGAACTTAGTAACATTATTATTATTCCGTAGAGCTCAGCCTTAGCCTTCTTTATCATCATCTCCTCATCATCATCATCCTTCTCCTCCTCTTTTTTCCTCCTCTACCTTTTTCTGTACTTCTCTCTCTTCTTCTTCTTGTTAATGTTCCTTGATTCCTTACACCTCGCTTGTCTATATCCTTCCTTCCGTCTCCTCCTTTGTTTTCTCTTTCTTTATTTATTTTATAACCTTTACTGATCCTCTTATTTTCTTCACCGTCATTTTGTTTGTCTCTCCTTCTTTACATCTTTTCGTCTTATCTCTGCAGTATAAAATAAGTTCACTACAATAATTATTTAACGTAAGATAAACATTGTCTTCATGGAGCTTACAACTCAATAAACTATAAATATTACACGAGATAAGTCTTTTCCATCTTCGAGAAAAAATAAAAGAAAAAACATTTCCTAAAACCAAAAACACAACAGAATTAAGAAAATAAAGCGAAGGAGTTGGAAAGAAAGGTGTGTGTTTAAGGAAGAGTTGGAGAGAAAGGTGTGTGTTTAAGGAAGGATAATAAAAGAAAACGATGAAGATAAAACAGGGACGGTGAAAAACAAAGGGATAAGTAAAGAATAGGGAGATGAAACGAAGAACAGAAGGGCACACAGATAAGTTGAGGAGATGGGGAATGGAAGAGAAGTAACACAAACACAAACAAAAAAAAAACAAGGACAAAAAACGGATTAAGAAACGAAATGAAAAACCTGAAGATAAAGTGAGATATACAGAATAAGGAACTGACGTAAAAAAAGAAAAAAATATATATAAAATGAAAGAAAGGAAAATAAACAAAGGAGACAAAATGACCACATATTATGTGGAAAGAAAAATCAAATAACGAAAGGAAGATAAATGAAGACATAGAAAGAGATAGATAAGAATAAAAATAAAAATAAAAATAAGAAGAGACATATAAAGTCAAATTATATTCCAAGAACCAAAACCAAAACATAAACAGATATAAGATAAAGAACGGAGAAAGACAGAAATTCAAAGATTAGACCAGATAAATGATAAAGGAAATAAGAGAAAGAGAGAGAAGACAAGGGGAGTAGACGAAGGAGATAAGTGGCGCGAGATAAAGGGGGAAAAAAGTAAAAAAAAAGTAAAAAAGGAAAAAAAGTAAAAGTAAAAATTCAATACAAAGGAAAATATAAAGAATAAAGGAAAAAAAATAAAAATAAAAAAACAAACAGGAGAAAAGGGAAAAGCAAAATGAAAAAGAAAAAAGGGATGTAAAAGAAAAACAATACGAAAAGAAAAATAAGAAAAAATGAAAATTACAAAAAAAACGAAAAAGGAAAAGAAACGAAAAAGAAAAAAGAAAAAGAAAACAAGAGGAAAAAAGAAAAAAAAAGGAAAAACAGTGGAAAGAGGGTACGAGGAGGTTTGGGCTGCTCAGGCTACCACCACACCAACTTAGAATCCCACACCATTTAGACGAGGGAACGACAGGAATTCTCACAGGTGTTGTTGTTCCTGCCAGCTAAGTACAAGGGCCCTTCTCCACTTTCCTCCTTCTCTTCCTCCTCCTCCTCCTCCTCTTCCACCTCTTCCTCTCCCTCTTTCTATCACCTTTACATATATCAAATTCTCGTTCTTTTTATTTATTTATTTCTTTTGTTTCGTCTTGCATTATTTCTTCTTTCTCCTTGTCCTTGTCCTTGTTCGTGTCTTCTTTTTCTTCTTGTACCTCTTCCTCCTCCTTGTTTTCTTCGTTCTTCTCCTTCGTCTGTATAGAAAATTTTCTTATTCTTCGAGGTCATCTCTCTCTCTCTCTCTCTCTCTCTCTCTCTCTCTCTCTCTCTCTCTCTCTCTCTCTCTCTCTCTCTCTCTCTCTCTCTCCTACTTTTATATGTTCTCACCTTTCCTTCACTTCCGTTTGCCCTCCCCACTCCCTTACTTTTCCTTTACTTTTCCTTTTCCCGCCCTTAACTCTTCCTTTCCATATCACTTCCATCACCCCGAGGTACACCAACACCTACAAAAACTCTTCTTTCATCTCTCTTCCTTTTCTTCTCGTCTTCCTCCTTCCCGTTCTCCTCCTCAGTTACCTTCGTTACTGACAGATTTCCTGGGTCCTGTTCTTCGTTTTTTCTTTTTTTTTTATTTTATTTTCTTTTTTTTTTTCCTTTTCCTCCTCTCCTCAAGAAAGGTTTCGCATTACACTCAACAGTATACGGTCAACTCTCTCTCTCTCTCTCTCTCTCTCTCTCTCTCTCTCTCTCTCTCTCTCTCTCTCTCTCTCTCTCTCTCTCTCTCCCTTTATGTATCCTTCTACTTTATCTCCATCTCACAAGCCTATTCTTTTTCCTTTTTGTCCTTCTTCCATTTACTCCTCCACTTCCTGTCTCTTCCTTCTTCTTCTTCTTCTTCTTCTTCTTCTTCTTCTTCTTCTTCTTCTTCTTCTTCTTCTTCTTCTTCTTCTTCTTCTTCCTCCTCCTCCTGCTCCTTCTCCTGGCTACACTAAACGACACTCCGCCACCTTTAAGAGGGAAACCACTTGTAAGGGTGACTTTACCCTCTCGTACACTGAGGGAAACGACCATTAAGACATTCCCACACTTTTACTTACACCTTATGTACATGTTCTTGCCTCGCACACACACACACACACACACACACACACACACACACACACACACACACACGTTCCATGAACTCTTAAGACCTCCCATAAGGTCGATGCTGCTGCTCTTCCTCCTGCTCCTCCTCCTCTTCCTCCTCCTCCTCCTCCTTTTCCTCTCCTTCGGTCACAGCTTCAAGGTCCCCGTAGTCCGTAACACACCATGACCGACCTCTAGGCTACACGCACACACACACACACACACACACACACACACACAGGCCGGAGGTCAGGCAAATGGTGATGCTGGAGGAGGACGAAGAGGAGCAGGAGGAAGACGTGAAGCAGGAAGGAGGAGGAGGAGGGTAAAGTGAGTTTAAAGGATTTATTTGGATTTGAGTTTCTGTGTGTAGTTTCTATTTGCTCGTCAAACACACACACACACACACACACACACACACACACACACACACACACACACACACACACACACACACACACACACACACACACACACACACACACACCAGGCGAGGAAAGAAAAGTGAGAAGAACCTTCCTGAGTAATCCGCGATATTAAATCAAAATTACACTGACAAACTAATCCTTTTGATCCTCGGGACTGACGTGTTGTCTCGTAACTTGAGAGAGCAGGAGGAGGAGGAGGAGGAGGAGGAGGAGGAGGAGGAGGAGGAGGAGGAGGAAAGGAAAGGAAAGGGTAGATTACAATGAAAACATGAGCCAGATGAGCCATGTCAAACTACTACTATTACTATCACTACTTCTATTACTACTACTACTACTACTACTACTACTTTTACTACTACAGTAAAACTACTATTGCTATTACTGATACTATCACTACCTAGTCGTATTAATAATAATAATGATAAAGATAGCGACAATACTACTACTACTACTACTAATTATTATTTTTATTATCATTAAATAATAATAATACTACTACTACTAATTATTATTATTTTTATTATCATTAAATAATAATAATAATAATAATAATAATAATAATAACAAATTCCCATAAAACAAAAATGAAGCACGAGTATTTCCTTACGTCTGCCGGTGATAACTACTACTACTTCCATCATTGCTATTACTAATGCTACTACTACTAGTAATAAAAATAACAACAATAATAATAGTAATATAGTAATAATAATAATAATAATAATAATAATAATAATAATAATAATAATAATAATAATAATAATAATAACGATAATGCTGTAATTCTGCCAAATAACCTTTTCAGCACGCAAAGTAATAGCCGATAGAAATGAAAAACGGTGTAAAGAAAATATTTATGCTAATGCGCAGCAGCAGGTTCATGAAAATTAAATGTGACCAAGAGAGAGAGAGAGAGAGAGAGAGAGAGAGAGAGAGAGAGAGAGAGAGAGAGAGAGAGAGAGAGAGAGAGAGAGAGAGAGAGAGAGAAATTGTGTATTTTCTATGAACTGGTAAACTAAAAACTACACATTTTAAAACTAAATCACTATACCGAAAAAAATATAAACGTATAATAAAAAAAAGTTACTAAACAATAAAAGAAGTAAAAAAACACAATAGTGATATATAATAAATGCACATCACGCCATATCAATACCAATGAAACATGAAGAAAGAAAACATTGCAGAATACACATAATAAAGGCAAGTGGAAAAAGAAAACTCGGTAAAACAAACTGATAACAACAACAACAACAACAACAACAACAACAACAACAACAACAACAACAACAACAACAACAACAACAACAACAACAACAACAACAACAACAACAACAACAACAACAACAACAACAACAACAACAACAACAACAACAACAACAACAACAACAACAACAACAACAACAACAACAACAACAACAACAACAACAACTACTACTACTACTACTACTACTACTACTACTACTACTACTACTACTACTACTACTACTACTACTACTACTACTACTACTACTACTACTACTACCACCACCACCACCTCCACCACTACTACTACTACTACAACTACTACTACTACTGTTTCTATTATTACTACTACTACTACTACTACTACTACTACTACTACTACTACCACCACCACCACCACTGCTACTACTATTACAACTACTACTACTACCACCACCACCACCAACACCACCACTATTAGAAAAAAAAAAAAGGTAGTAAATAACCCACCCAAACACACACGCAGGGGCCACCTAAACAAAGAAAAATGAAGCCAGTTTCCGCGCGGGCAGGAAGGGACTCCCCCACGCCGTGCCACGCCTGGGAATGGACTCGTCCTGTGACGTTACCAGAGTACCCTCGCGCAGCCCACAGTAATGAATAAGATTTACTCCCTTATTAGGCAGAGCCCACATTGGTTCATCTCACTCCCGGCGACTTCCACTCCCTCTTCCCCTGCTCCTGAAATAACAAAGGCTGAGATGGCATGTGAAAAGGAAAAAGAGGAGGAAGAGGAGGACGAAAAGTAGGAAGAGGAACTGGTAGAATGAAAAAAATATTATCGTCCTTGTCTTTACTCCCTATTTTATTCTTCTATTTTTATTTTCTTTCTCTATATCTCACTTTATCCTCAAGTTCATTTATTATCTTTCATTTTTTTTCCTTGTTTCTTTTATTCTTTTCTTCTCTCTCCCCATACTCGCAATTTATCTCGGGAGAGGAAAGAAAGGAGTAAGGGCAGAATAGAAAGAAAAGGGAGTAAGAGGAATATTGTTAACATGATGTGGAAGGAATATCTGAGGGGAAAAAGAGGGAAGAGGAGGAAAGGTAGAATAGGGAGGAAGGAAAAGAAAAGAATAAGGTTTAGGTAAAAGAAAAGGAATATTTGAGGAAAGAAACAAAGAGAAGAGTAAAGAGTAAAACAGAAAAAAAGAAAAAAAGAGAAGTAGGATTAAAATGAAAGGGAAGAAGTATAAGAGGAGAGGGTGAGGGGAAAAAGAAACGGTAGAATAGGGAAGAAGAGAGAGAGAGACGTAGAGTTTAAGTAAAGGAAGATTTGAGAAGAGAAAAGAGAAAAAAATGAGTAAGAATACAGTAAAGGAAAAAAAAAACGACAAAAGTAGAAAAGAGGAAAGAGAAAGATGGGATGTAAAATTGAATAGGTTAAGGGAGGGAGAGGGTTTATGAAGGGAGATGAGTGGCAGGAGGTGGAGTGAAGGGGGTTAGAGGGGTGATGGGGGTAAAAGTGAGTTATGTGATGAGAACAAGATTTAATTTTGATTTTGGGTCATATGCGGTTCAATTAAGTTATATTTGTAATGCGTCCTCTCTCTCTCTCTCTCTCTCTCTCTCTCTCTCTCTCTCTCTCTCTCTCTCTCTCTCTCTCTCTCTCTCTCTCTCTCTCTCTCTCTCTCTCTCTCTCTCCCATCATAAATAAAGTAAAATAAAATAAAATAATAATAATAATAATGATAATAATAATGAGAGAGAGAGAGAGAGAGAGAGAGAGAGAGAGAGAGAGAGAGAGAGAGAGAGAGAGAGAGAGAGAGAGAGAGAGAGAGAGAGAGAGAGAGAGAGAGAGAGAGAGAGAGAGAGAGAGAGGCTCGTTTCCTCAACCACTCAAATAATTACTATGCAATGGGCACCCACCGTCACCCCCTCTTGCCCACCCACCAACACCCCTCCACACACACACACGTGTATACATATGTACATACACCAAAATGTAGACATGCAGCTCTTTCATAACCTGCTATGCCACATTTAATGGATTTGCGCAGCAGGACACACACACACACACACACACACACACACACACACACACACACACACACACACACACACACACACACACACACACACACACACACACACACATTATACGAGTATTTAGCGAATTACACGAACCAGAATTTCCTAGTTAATGCTGTCAATCCGCATTCTCTCTCTCTCTCTCTCTCTCTCTCTCTCTCTCTCTCTCTCTCTCTCTCTCTCTCTCTCTCTCTCATTTTACAGTTTACATCCATAACAGAGAGAGAGAACGAGAGAGAGAGAGAGAGAGAGAGAGAGAGAGAGAGAGAGAGAGAGAGAGAGAGAGAGAGAGAGAGAGAGAGAGAGAGAGAGAGAGAGAGAGTTAATGTACTCTAATTAGAGAAAATTCACTGTTTCATAATGAACGAATAAGAGAAAAAGCAGAATTATTTGTAGAATGACATACAGTATGCATGATGATGATGATGATGATGATGGTGGTGGTGATGATGATAAGAGAAAAGAACGACATTTATATTTAGTAACAACAATAACAACAACAACAATAAATAAGTAAATAAATAAAATACATAAATAAATAAATAATAATAACAATAATAATAATAATAATAATAATAATAATAATAGTAATAATAGCAATGATATTTAATAAACACATACAATGAAAACCAAAACCTGACAAGATTCTCTCTCTCTCTCTCTCTCTCTCTCTCTCTCTCTCTCTCTCTCTCTCTCTCTCTCTCTCTCTCTCTCTCTCTCTCTCTCTCTCTCTCTCTCTCTCTCTCTCTCTCTCTCTCTCTCTCTCTCTCTCTCTCTCTCTCTCTCTCTCTCGTGCTAGGAGGCAGTGAGTCAGTGTCGGTCAAGCCAGTGACTTACAGCCCACGGTGGTGATATTCCCGAGCCAAGGTAACACTGCAATGGCCCACCAAACTTTGAGACACGCAGAGACCAAGGCGACGAGACTGTGGTGGTAGTGGTGGTGGTGGTGGTGGTAGTGGTGGTGGTGGCGGTGGTGATAATGGTGGTGGTGTTAAGTCTTATTACAGTTGTTAGTGGTTGCATGTATATACGTATTGGTAGTTATAGTGGTCATATTACTACTACTACTATCAATGTCCGTGGCGGTAGTAGTGGTTAATGGTGGTGGCTGTGGTGTTAGTATTAGCCATGTCAGTAAAAGCGTTTTGTCTCTCTGTCGGTCTGTCTGTATCGTGTATATACAGCAGTGATGGTGGTTATGCAGTGTTACTATTAGTATCATGAGGGGATGTAGTGGTGGTTAGGGTGGTGACAGTGGTGTGTGTTACCCTTATAATTAAAAGTGCTCTATGTGTTTGTCTGTCTGTCTCGTGTTTGTAGAGCAATAAGGTGCAACTTGCGGGCAGCACTAACACTTTTCAATGAGGACTGGTCGATTCCAAAAAAAATCTGACTATGAAAACTTATTGCTATAATTATCGGTTGTATTCATATGTATAGTGGTAGTTGTTATGGCGGTGACAGAACAGATAGCATTAGTGAAATCTTTCCGTCTATCGATATGTTTGTGTGTCTGTTTGTGCCGCGTCTATACAGCGATGAGGTGCAATTTGCGGAAGACAATTATACATTCAACAGAGTAATGGTCGATATCCTGTACTGAAAAAAAAAATAAAAATAAATAAATAAATAGATAAATAAATAAACAAATAAATACAGATTCCGAAAATTTCCAATCCCATCAAAAGTTATCAGCAAAATCATTTACTTCAAAAGACAGGATGCAATTGGCGTCCGGATTATTCCCAGCGTTTTTTTTTTGCTTTTTTTTTTTTTGTCAGCAGCGCAGGTTGTGTTCATTTGAAACAATGCATTTTATACGTGCAGTGCCGCGTGAATACTATATGTCCTGCTGCTAATGTAAGTATTGTGGTATCTATAGGTGGTGGTGGTGGTGGTGGTGGTGGTGGTGGTGAAGGAAATACGCACACATGTATAGTGGTGCTGTCAGTAATGATTCTCCAGCCTCGACTATTACTGCTGTGGTTCTGTTACTGTTATTGCTTGTGCTACTGGTGGTGGTGGTCGTGGTGGTGGTGGTGGTGTGCTCTCTCTCTCTCTCTCTCTCTCTCTCTCTCTCTCTCTCTCTCTCTCTCTCTCTCTCTCTCTCTCTCTCTGTCGTTTCTTCTACATATTAATTTTCTTTTATCCTTCAAATCATATTCAATTTTTGGCTCTTCGTTTTCTTCTTCTTCGTCCTTCTCCTCTTATTCCTCCTCCTCTTCCTGTTCATGGTGTTCCTGCTTCTCCTTTTCCTCCGCCTCCTCCTCTTTCTCCCCAATCCTACTCCTCCTCCTCCTGCTTCCCCTCCTCCTACATCTCCCTCCCTTCCCCATCCTCCACCCTCTCCTGTTATCCCCCAATCCTCCTCCTCCTGCTCCTCCTCCTCTTGCTCCCCCTCTTCTCAAAGACTAAGAGGCGAATTAATACAAGTGTTTCAAATCATCAAAGGCACTGATAACAAGGACTGCAGTAAGTATTTCACGATAGACTATTCAAATTACAAGCGAGGAAACGGTTCTAAAATTCTTGGGAAATCCTTTAACTCTCATGAATCGAAAAATATTTTTTTCCATCGTGTCGTCAGTCTATGGACTGCGCTTCCTTGAGGCGTGATAGACTGCAATACCGTACAGAGAGTTTTAAACTCCGTCTTGATAAATATTTTGCCCCCAATCCGCAGCTAACAGCGTTTGCTTGTTAGAGATTAAAACTCCTTGCCTCCAGGAAATGGGGGCACCTCCTTTCATCTACTTTCATTCTTTCTTTAAAAAATTTCCTCCGGTTTTTTT
>NC_087157.1:27600615-27605615 GCF_035594125.1 Scylla paramamosain
ACAGGAAAAAGCAAAGGAGAGGAGGAAGAAAAGAGGGAAGAAAGGGAGGAGGAGGAGGAAGAGGAGGAGAGAGAGAAAGTGAGAGAGAGAGAGAGAATACTATTTTACATCCAAAAGAAAACAATATTCCCCTACTCTTCTTCCTCCTCATCCTCCTCGTCCTCTTCCTCCTTTTTCTCCTCCTCCTCCTCCTGGAACGTCTTCATACTCGGTAGGGTACGTAGCCTTTAGTATATCATTTACGGCAGTTATTCTAGTAAAAATGGTGGTACTGGTGGTGGTGGTGGTGGTGGTGATGGTGGTGGTGGTGGTGATGGTGGTGGTCACGAATAAAGTTGCTTTACTATAACAATACTGACGGCAGTGAACGATTAAAAGACCCATAAATGACAATCTCTCTCTCTCTCTCTCTCTCTCTCTCTCTCTCTCTCTCTCTCTCTCTCTAACAGTCCCAAAATGCGCAGTAAAGACTCACCCGCCGCTCTTGTTCACTACAACTGCTTCATTACCTCGATGACTAAATGACTTGATGACTCAAACTGCTAAACAAACCAGCCTAACAATCCCATTAACTCTCTCTCTCTCTCTCTCTCTCTCTCTCTCTCTCTCTCTCTCTCTCTCTCTCTCTCTCTCTCTCTCTCTCTCTCATTTCCTTCCTCCCTTTACCGTGTCTGTCTCCTTCCTTCCTCTGCCTCTCACACTCTCTCCCTCCTTCCTTCCCTACACACACACACACACACACACACACTTGCATTACACAAACAAAGACGGTATAATAATCCCACCACTTCGCTAATACCGTAGAGAGAGAGAGAGAGAGAGAGAGAGAGAGAGAGAGAGAGAGAGAGAGAGAGAGAGAGAGAGAGAGAGAGAGAGAGAGAGAGAGAGAGAGAGAGAGAGAGAGAGAGAGAGAGAGAGAGAGAGAGAGAGAGAGAGAGTAATAAGTGTTAGTCAATCCTATAGCACACAACACAACCGCGACCTAATGAACAGCCAAACTAAGGCAAACAATTAGTGATTCATGATGCCTCTACGGGACAGGATTAAAAGAGCACTCATGCACACAAGAGGCAATAATAGGGGTGCAAAAACGTGGGTAATAAACTGGACTTACCACTTAGCTAGAGAGAGAGAGAGAGAGAGAGAGAGAGAGAGAGAGAGAGAGAGAGAGAGAGAGAGAGAGAGAGAGAGAGAGAGAGAGAGAGAGAGAGAGAGAGAGAGAGAGAGAGAGAGAGAGAGAGAGAGAGAGAGAGAGAGAGAGAGAGAGAGAGAGAGAGAGCAAAAGGTTAATAAAAGCTTTGCTACGGGATACAGACAGAGCATTGTATAAAATGTATGTTAAGAGAAGTAATTAGAGGAGTGAGTGTGTAATTTTGTGAGAGAGAGAGAGAGAGAGAGAGAGAGAGAGAGAGAGAGAGAGAGAGAGAGAGAGAGAGAGAGAGAGAGAGAGAGAGAGAGAGAGAGAATGATGATGAACCTGTCTTTCTCTTGATGAAAAAATAAGAAACTATTTTATTTCTCAATATTTTCCGCTTCGTTTCATTTTTTTTTTCCCTGTTACTTTAATTACATTCTTTCTTTTGATTCACTGGCTCGAGAATAACAACGAAATCACGAGCTGCGCAAAACATAGCGAGGAAACGATGAAATATGGAGACAAAAGTGTGTGTGTTCAAATCTGCTCGCGTTATGTCGGTTTCCGTATGTTATCTCTCTCTCTCTCTCTCTCTCTCTCTCTCTCTCTCTCTCTCTCTCTCTCTCTCTCTCTCTCTCTAATTAGGAAGCAAGTACTAACAGGAAAAGCAACTGTATACACTACACGAAGGCAAAACTTTCGACACAATTACCGTCACAATATAACTGCTACTACTACTACTACTACTACTACTACTACCGTAATTATCACTAGTTTATATTTAGATAGAACATTATCTCATAAACGAGGAAATCCTAAGTTATCAGTTGTTAATTAAAAAAAAAAAACCCTTAAAACTTTGTATCTGATAGCTTAAAATCAAAACACTCGTTCTTGCATTATAAACCATAAACCATGTAAAAAGTTATATTTATTAAATCACAGGTAGAATATACGAGCACAGTAAAGTAAGGAGACTGCAAATTGCCAGGACGTACATGATGCAGCGCCGGGGCACTTCAAACTCACTATCTGCCATCAACATTTATGAATTTATCCAACCTCTGCTCTTGAAACTAACATCTGTGCACTCACCACGTTCTTGATAACTTTGCTCGTCACTTGCACCACTAATTATGTGCCAATTAAATGTTCGCATTCTCAAATCTGGGGGAGTTTTGCCTTATGAATATTCGTAAGTGTGTCTTCAGCCGTTACGAGTCTACAGATTATAAAGATTGTTTGAGAGAATAACAATGCAGTGTTTGAAGATATGAAAAATCTAAAAATCACCCACACTATTTTTGTTTTTGGTAAATCCAATTAATTTTGTTTAGGAATGTAAAGGGTTATTATTACCAGATTGCGGCCTACAGTTATGGAATAATTAACGAATTGCTCATTAACGTAATTTGCTTTTGTTAACACAGCGCGCAGCTTTAACAAATATTTCCAGCCGCTCGATGAATGACTGGTATTTTCATTGCTAATAAGATTATATTTGTGAATGGAGACACGCGTGCTTCGTTTTTAGCTCCTGTGCATAAAATATGTTCCCTCTGCCGAACTGAAATATGGACAATGCTTCGCCAAGAATTAATTGCATGTAAAACCAATGCCAACACTACTACTACTATTGATGCTGCTGCTACTACTACTAATACTACGCGTTTTACTACTATTACTACTACTTACTACTACTATTACTACTACTACTACTACTACCACTACTACTATTACTACTTCCACAACTACTACTATTGAAAATAATAACAGTAAAACAACGGCAAAAAAAATAACCTCAACAACAGCAACAACAATAATGAAAGTAGTAGTAGTAGTAGTAGTAGTAGTAGTAGTAGTAGTAGTAGTAGTAGTAGTAGTAGTAGACTAGTAGTAGTAGTAGTAATAATAATAATAATAATAATAATCTGCATCATTAATCTGCAATCAGTATCGTTATTTTCCCCACGCTACACACCACCACCACCACCACCACCACTACCACTGCCTCCCCCACGCCTCCGTTAGCTTCCTCCGGACAACTTTGATTCGCCAAAGTTAAACAGCTGGAGACGGAGTGTGGTGGTGGTGGTGGTGGTGGGCCAAGACGTGGCAGGGAAATGCCTTTATAACTTCATAAACTATATGCCCTCCTTTCCTACCTCCTCGTCCTCCTCCTCCTCCTCCTCCTCCTCCTACTACTACTACTACTACCACATGCCCTCCTTTCCTACCCTCCCCCTCCCCCTCCTTCTCCTTCTCATACTACTACTACTACTACTACTACTACTACTACTACTACTACTACAAGACCTCCTTTTCTCTTGGTCCTCCTCCTCCTATTACTAGCAAGTGCCCTCCTTTCCTGCCTCTCCTTTCTCTTCCACCTCCTCCTCCTTCATCTCTTCCTCCTTAGAATTATGCTATAACAAGTGATCGCAGTAAATATTTATAACCTACAAGATCCACATGAGGTCTGCATTGGAATAACAATATTGTGGATTCATTCAATATCATCTTCTGGAATGTTAAAAGCAGAAGTCCTGAAGTAATATTTGAATTTATATTTAGTATTGGCCAGACGTCGTCGAGACCATGTTGTGCAGTTCCGCTACTCGTATTACAAGAAGGGTATAAATTTGTTAAGAGCCAGTAAAGGGGAGAATAAGTAGCAAGATAGATGCGAAATATGCCTTACGTTAAGAGATTTACATTCGTTTAAAGACGCGAATATCAAAAGGGGGGATCTGATAGAAGTTTTTGCTGGCATAAGGATATGAGAAAGGTGACATAAACAACATCCTGAGTTAGAAATCATGTTAGGATTTTAGCAACGGGTTCACGCTTGATAAAGTTGGATTAAACAGAGCCAAGGTGGAAATATTTTTCCAACAGGGTGCTGGGTGACCGGAATAGACTCAATTAATCTTTTTGTTTGTGCCGCGTTGTTAGGAAGCTTTGAAAGATTAGTTAAATTTATGGATGACAGGTTAGCACGTTTTATACAGAGACGTGTTGGCATGATCACTTCTTGTGGCTTTCCCTATGTCCTTACGTTATGTTGTATTATATGTGAAACTGCACTAACAGGATACTCTTATATAGTTATAAAATATTTAGGAGAGCATGAGGTGTGTTATTAATGTTCGTGAAGTCTTGCTTTCAACCTCTTCTGATGTCTCAACTTGCGATCGAATATGAATGCAACTTCAAGTCAACTCACTCGCGGAAAGGCAAAGTTCCGTCTTATTTATCGCTCACCGGTGCACTAGGCAGAAAATTGGAGTAAATTCATCGAACAAATGCTGCAAATCAAACTTTCCTCATAAATTTGTTGCTGGTTATTGAATATTAAACAACATCGCTTCTTTTCCGGCTAGTGTTAGGTGTCAGAACAGATGGCGTGAGGACAAGTTCTGTACTGTGCTTCCTCTTCTCTCACAACAATAAATTACTGGAAATCAAACTCTTTTCATAAATTTGTTGTTCATTTTGAAATCATAAAGAGGCGTCGCTTCATTTCCTGTTGCCTTCCCCTGGACGGACAGTTGGAAAGGATATTTATTGCACTAACTTTGCTCTCATACACTTGATATTGAATTACTGGAAATCAAGTTTTTTTTCTTCATATATTTATTGCTGGTTATGAAAATAATTATGAGGTGCCGCCGCTTCTTACTCTGTTGCCTTCCGGTGGATGGTGAGCTGCGAACGAGTTTTATTGCTCCGTCCTTGCTCTCATACTATTGAATTATTGGATACCAAACTTTCCTCATATATTTCTTGATAGTTCTCAAATATTACATTGAATCGCCTCTTCTCAGACCAGCGCCGCGTGTCGCAATGGATTGATGGGGAAGAG
>NC_087157.1:27618115-27650615 GCF_035594125.1 Scylla paramamosain
GAGAGAGAGAGAGAGAGAGAGAGAGAGAGAGAGAGAGAGAGAGAGAGAGAGAGAGAGAGAGAGAGAGAGAGAGAGAGAGAGAGAGGAAAAATTCTAAATGAAGTTGCACAGAATATCTAAACCAAAACGAACACGTCAATCTCTCTCTCTCTCTCTCTCTCTCTCTCTCTCTCTCTCTCTCTCTCTCTCTCTCTCTCTCTCTCTCTCTACAGTCTCTCGGAGCCTCGACACGAATTTTAGATGCATATAAAATTGCCTTTGGTGGTGATGGTCGTGACGGCACTGGAGGAGGAGGAGGAGGAGGAGGAGGAGGAGGAGGAGGAGGAGGAGGAGGAGATTACACGCTCGAAATCTCCCTTTTAGAGGTTATCACTGAGATCGAGGAAGATTTTCTAACATGAGTGGTGAGTTCGTCGTCCTCCTCCTCCTCCTCCCCCTCCTCCTCCCTTTTCTTCTCCCTTTCTGTGTCAACTTTCTCATTCTTATTTTCTCGTTCTTTCATTTCGTTTATTTACTTGTTGACTTTTTTTTTTTTTTTGTGTGTGTGTGTGTGTGTGTGTTTTTCTCATGTCCTCGTCTCTCTCTCTCTCTCTCTCTCTCTCTCTCTCTCTCTCTCTCTCTCTCTCTCTCTCTCTCTCTCTCTCTCTCTCTCTCTCTCTCTCTCTCTCTCTCTCTCTCTCTCTCTGCACCTTACACTTCACACTTTTCTTCTCCTCCTCCTCCTCTTCCTAACCCTCGTCCTCCTTTTCCTCTTCCTCGTCCTCCTTTTCCTCTTCCTCCTCCTTCTTTTCCTCTTCCTTCTTTCCTTCATTCTCTCCAATTTGTCCCTCAACTCTCGTTTTCAGAAAGTCGCAGGAAGGAATACGTAAAAAGAGACGAAGAAGCGCAAACGAATTGCAATGTGCATGACAAGAAAAAAAAAAGAGGAAGAGAGGGAAGAAGAGAGGAAAGAAACCAAAATAAAAAAAAATGAAGGAAATGAAGAGGGTGCGAAAGGGGAAAAAAATGCATGGAGGATATATTAAGAAGCAAATGTGGTGAAGAAAGGAGAGAAATGAGATGAAATGATAATTAAAAAAGAAATATAGAAGAAAACTGCAAGAGGATTAAAAAAATGTGCTTGGAATGAGAGAGAGAGAGAGAGAGAGAGAGAGAGAGAGAGAGAGAGAGAGAGAGAGAGAGAGAGAGAGAGAGAGAGATAACGCGAATAATATGCATAGTAAAAGTATTACCAAATTAAAATCAAGAAAAAATGCAGAGAAATACTGAGGTTATAAAATCTCTCTCTCTCTCTCTCTCTCTCTCTCTCTCTCTCTCTCTCTCTCTCTCTCTCTCTCTCTCTCTCTCTCTCATACACACACAGAGGAGAAAGAAAGGATCAGGAATACAAACGCAAACGTGAATAAATAAATACACAAAGGTAAAACAAAACAATAGAAGCAATATAATAGAAATATAGAAATATAGAACGAATGTAAAGAAATTATTCGAGAGAGAGAGAGAGAGAGAGAGAGAGAGAGAGAGAGAGAGAGAGAGAGAGAGAGAGAGAGAGAGAGAGAGAGAGAGAGAGAGAGAGAGAGAGAGAGAGAGAGAGAGTCCAAGAAACCACGTATATATCCACTTCTATATATGATGCAGCAATAGTAGTGTTTCAAATATCAACACCCACACCAAACACACCGTATTCGTAGTTATGGTCCAAAGTGAATGAAAATCTGGATGAAGCTTGAGGTCTTGATGAGGGAGAGATGAAGGGAGCTTGAGGTGGGATGAAGGGAGGAGAAGGCGGTGGGTGGGCGACAAAGGGGAGAAGGGAAAGTGGAGGGATTAAAAAGTTTCGTCCGTGGCGCCGCAGCATCTATGGTCATGTGGCGCCGTTGTAAAATCATATAAAAATACTGGTAATGTGAAAATGAACGGTGTAAGTCAGAAAAATACGACATAGTTCAAATTTAAAAGAATAGAAAGAATAAAAGGCGAGAGGGAGAGACGTGGAAAAGACAGAAGACATAACACATGCGGAAGATAAGGAATATTTCAGGTACAGTCGTGGTTCGGAGGTCTGAACAACGGTGCGTCGAAAGATGAGTGTGGGGTGCAGGGGAGGGCAGAGGGACCTCAGCTGGTCGTAATTCATCATGGCAACGAAGCAGGACAACTTACGACCGCGACTGCACATTACGGTCTTGTATCTTTAAAACTGTACTGCATTATCAAAACTGCCGTACTTTACTGCTTTGTACTTTTGTATTATATTCTGAAACACTCCTACGCCGCCCCTCGACTACTTCCAAAAAGCTCTAGTTGAAGTTACGTAGGTTTTTAAGGATAATGTTTTTACGGTTCTAGTGACTGATCAACAAGACTTCCACAATATTAATAGGAGAAACACTCGTGAGAACCTGGCTAATCATCCCCCGTATCTTTTGAAAATAACCGCAATGAGAGAGCAAACCGTTTCAGGTCCAGGGTTACGGCCTCATATCACTTTAGGTCTGGCAACGTAATTTCGCCACCTGAGGACACGTGGACATGGCAACACTGTCTCTCCATAATCCCGTCAGTCGCTGATTGGCCGAGGTATTCCCGTTTTCTTTTCAAATGTGCGGAGTATTCACTTTGTTTTCCCAACCAAGCCCTTATTTTACCTGGCGATGACTGCCTGTATAATCCGACAGCTTACAAATAAATAATGGTTTCGGTAAAGAAAAAAAAATATATACATATATATATGCAGTTTAGCGTAGGTTTTAAAACAGACGGGAATAGACAAGGTAACCAGCCGGGGAGAAAACACTCATTGACTATAACAATGCTCGCCCATCCTCAAGTAGCGAAACTGCCATCACATACTTGGCTTGATGGAGCATTAACACGGAATGGCCTTGTGTTTGTTAAGGTTCAAGAAATGTAGTGATTAAGGCCCGTATACTGAAACGCTTTGCTCTCTTACCACGACTGTTTATAAAGGACACATATAATAAGCCGAGTCCTTAAGAGTGCTTCTCCTATTAATAATGTAGGAACTTTGTTAATCTGTCACCATAATCATAAAAACTTAAAATCCCATGTAACTTTAACTAGAGTCTTTAGAAAGTAATGGATGTGCGGCACAGAAATGTTTTAGTATATTGTCATAAGTGAAACACCGTCGATCTGTTGAAGACGCGCGTTGCCAGCACATTCCCGACAAGTCTACGGTCACAGCCAAAGAAAACGTACCTTTAATTATATCCGGGGATGTGAAATAATTGATTCGGTCTTTTGAAACACCTGATACTCTCTTCTGTTGGTTTTAAGACGGTGCTGGACTCCATCAGTAGCCTGTCCTTTGCTTATATACAGCGGTGCGCCACACACTCCAGGAAAACGGCTCTTGCGACACAGGGACACAGGCAGCTTTTCTCTTAATATTTCCTTCCATTCAATAACTACAGTAATTTCAATACAAGAGCCACGTAAAGACACCATATCCACGCACTCTGTATCACTATACATACACACAAGGCACAACGCACACGTATTTTATGTGGAATTGTAAGCAACAGTCTTCCTGACCCCTATTCCCACACGCACACAACATACACCTTACCGCGGCCACTCGACTCGTCCCATTTTCTGTTGGCGGAGGAATACAAGCAAACGTTGCCATGTTACATTTAATTCATTTAATAATTTCATGTTCTCGCGTCTACATGTCCAAAGACGAGATAAAAGAAATACTGGAAAGGTCCAAGTTTAGGTGCAGAAGGGTTAATTAAGTACATTTTAATCCTTTCGTCCACTTCATGAGGGCTTCAGTGCCGACCGGACTGCTTGTTTACCTATTTGAATCAGCTGATCCTCACAGCAAGGCGACCACTGATGGAGGACGCCCGTGTGTCGTGTATCACCTTTGCTCATGTCTCAATGGTGAAGTGTAATATTGTAATGACACGGTTTATTGTTTTGAAGACAGGATCATAACTTGCTATTTTACATCCCATAGTACTGTCTACTCCCTCCCTTTCACCCCCTCCATCGTCCCATCTCTCGCCTCTCCATTCCTCCTTTCATCTATCATCTATCATCCGTTCTCCTGCCTCTCCCTTCCCTTCCCTTATCCAACTATCACTCGGCTGTTCATTCAACAACACACAATAATGAATATAAAAAAAATACATATCAATTGTAGATTTCCTCTCAAAATGAGATATGGCTTTATCTCGTGACACAACAATTATCTAGATTTACAGTCTGTATGTGTTTACGTATATGCATGTATGTATGTATGTATGTATGTATGTTTGTATGTATGTATGTATGTATGAGTGCATGTATTTAGGTATTTATTAATGTATATATGTATATGTGCAATTTTTTTCATGTGTAAAAAGGAAAACGTGACACAGAAAGACGGACAGCGAGAAAATGTCGAGTAAGAAGAAAAAGATGGAGGAGGAGGAGGAGGAGGAGGGAAGGAGGACGAGGAGGAGGAAAACAAGAAGAAAATAGTTTCTACAAAGATTGTATTAATAAAAAAATAAATAACTAAACAACTACTACTAATGATGATGATGAGGAGGAGGATGATGAGGATGATGGTAATAATAATAATAATAATAATAATAATAATAATAATAATAATTTTGATATCACCAAACCAACATGAGCCCAATTAGTGCAAGAGATTTCCCTTGCATCATATTCTATTTTTTTATTTTTTACATAAATGTGTAAAATTAAAAGAAAAAATTATTCAACCCTCCCCCACCTCTCTCTCTCTCTCTCTCTCTCTCTCTCTCTCTCTCTCTCTCTCTCTCTCTCTCTCTCTCTCTCTCTCTCTCTCTCTCCTTTTATTTCTTACTTCTTTTCGTTCTTCTTTTCTCTGGTCATGCATTTTTTTTCCTACTTCTATTCTCACTCTTCATTTTTGCTCCTTCCATTGCTTCATTCTCTTTCCCTTTATTTCTTCTCTTTTCTCTCCTCTTGGTCTTATTTCTCCTCCTGTTTTCTGACTCTCCACTTTCTTTTGTCTCTTTTTACTTCAGCTTTACTGCTTCAGCTGGTTCATTCATTCCTTTTCTGTTTACTTATCATCTTCTTCCTTCTTTTTTCTTCTTTCTTTTTTTCTTCTTTTTCTTCTTATTCTTCTTCCTGGTTTTGCATTTCTTTCTGCCCACTTTATTTTTCTTCCATAGTTTAATTTCCTTTCCTTTTTGCTTTTTCTTCTTCTTCCCTTTTCTTCTTTCTTTTACTTTTTCTTCTTTTTCCTTTTCTTCATTTTGCTTTTCTTGTTCTTGGCGATGTTTGTTTGTTTTTTGTTCTTGTACATATTGTTCTTCTTCCTTTTATACTTGTTCTTCGTGTTCTTGTTCTTGTTCATCTTGTTTTCGTTCTTCTTCTCCTCCGTCTTCTCTTATTCCTTCTTTATCACCCTCCTCCTCCTCCTCCTCCTCCTCCTCTTCCTTCTCCTCCTCCCCGTCCTTCTCTCTGGCCTTGCACTTATTCTTCCTCTTTCCCACTTTTCTCTTATTTTTCCTCCTTGTCTTGCTTCATTTTCTCTCCTTTTACGCCTTTTCCTCCTGTTCCTGCTGCTCCTACTGTTGTTGCTCCTCCTCCTCCTCTTCCTCCTGGGTAGTGACGAGAGGCAGGTGACGTTCTCCGCATCTGTGTTTCGTCTCAACATTGGCAACACTTGATGGTAACTAAAGATTTCTCTCTCTCTCTCTCTCTCTCTCTCTCTCTCTCTCTCTCTCTCTCTCTCTCTCTCTCTCTCTCTCTCTCTCTCTCTCTCTCTCTCTCTCTCTCTGTATGATACTCTACACCTAGGATTTCTTTTCTTACTTTTCGTTTTGTTTTGTTTGCTTTTATCTGTCTCTATTTCTTTTCTCTATTGTTTTGTTTCCTGCTCTCGTCCTGTTTTCTCTGTTTCCTCTCCCTTGTTCTCATTTACTCATCCCCCTTCATTCTTCCTTCGCTCTTTTATCTATGTTTTTACCATGTTTTACTTTCCCTCTACCTCTCCTCTCATTTTCATTTTTCTTTTTTTATTTCCTGCTTTGTTTTGTCTTTTTTTTTATTCCAGTCAGTCAGTCAGTCAGTCAGTCAAGTGCCTCTCTCTCTCTCTCTCTCTCTCTCTCTCTCTCTCTCTCTCTCTCTCTCTCTCTCTCTCTCTCTCTCTCTCTCTCTCTCACACACACACACACACACACACACACACACACACACACACACCTCGAAGATATACAGAACACTTATGCCGTTCTATTAAGGAAACTTTAGCAGCAAAGTGGGAAAGTTTGCCGCCAAGGAATTTAGGATGAAGGCAGGTTAACACGTCGAACAAAAGATTAGAGGAATACGAGTGAAAAACGTGCAGGAGAAAAGTGTAACGCAATTGGTGAGATACTCTTGTGCGCGGTGCCTCTGAGGAGCTTCAAAAGGAGGAGGATTGGTAGCAGGAGGCAGTAGGAGGTGGTTTGAGATAGTCTGAGGTTTTCTCACTGGCTGAACTAAAAAAGAGAGTCGGGAAGAATCTCATAAAAAAGCAGTGATTTATTAAGGTTTTAAGAGGAAAAGAGGAAAAGGAGGATAGAAGAATGTAGGGAAATAAATGATAATGCTAGATGCCATTTAGATCTTAGGAAAACTGTTTATCAACAAATTTAAAAGGAAAACGGGAAAATAAGAACCTAAGAATATAAGATAACAAGGAAAGCTGCAAGAAGCCATATGAAAATAGAAGAATGTAAGGAAACAAGTGGAAAAGCAATGAAGCCGTTAGAATCTTAGGAAAAACAGTAGTTTCTTCAGTGATTTTAAGAGAAAAACAAGAAAACTAAGAATATAAGAGTACAAGAAAACAAGTGATGGTGCAAGAAACCATCGGATTCTCAGGAAAAGCAGATTTTTTTTTACCTACTTTAAGGAGAAAACGGGAAATGAGAATATATAAGCATAAGGAAATAAACTGAACTGCAAGATGTCATCAGCCCTACAAAAGGAAGTTGCAATATAAAACTTGGCTATATATTTCCTCCGAACACCATTATATTTTTCTTTTAAAGTTAAGAAACTACATGGAAAAAAAAATAATAATGATAATAAATAAAAAAAAATAATAAACGAGATAGGGATAACAAGACATGAACATTAAAAAACAAAAAAGAGACAAAGCAAAACTAAAGAGATAATAGATAAAGGAAACACCTTTACATGAGCACCCCCTTTAATCTCACTATTTTATCCGGCACTAACAATGTGATTACTGAGTCTGTTCCTTTCGTCTGCCATTACAAGATTCTTAACAGGAGGAAAACAGATAAGAGGTAATTACAGAGGAGTTAAGTGAAAAGACCTGTGTTAGAGGGAAAGTACAAAACAGAAAAAAGACCAAGAAAAAACCGGAGACTGGTGGGAGAAGGTGAGAAGGGAAAGTTTGAATATATATATATATTTTTTTTTTCTGTAGTAACGAATAGTGGCGTGGATTTAAAAAGGACTGTAGGATGATCAAGATTTTAAGCAAGGAAGAGTGGAAAAGTCAGGAAAATAAATGAAAGTAATAAAAAAAGGTAAATACAGAATACAGAAGTCATAAGTTAATAAATATAAGAGAAAATATTAAATAGTAAAATATTAAACAATTAAAAACCATAAATGTAAATATGAAAAAAACACAAACACACACAAAAAACTAAATAACATAAAAGTAAATAAGAGTAAATAAAAAAATAAATAAAAAAAGAACAACGATGAAAGTACATAGTTCTTAAGGATCCTGAAGAAAGGTAAGGACTGAAGTTATGTCAGAAGGTAAAGAGCAAATGGAAAATACCGATAAAAATAGAAAAAAAAATAATAGCAATGTTAGCAACGAATAAGAGAGTAGATTGAAAAAGGGATGAAAGGATATAAAAACGAGAGAGAGAGAGAGAGAGAGAGAGAGAGAGAGAGAGAGAGAGAGAGAGAGAGAGAGAGAGAGAGAGAGAGAGAGAGAGAGAGAGAGAGAGAGAGAGAGAGAGAGAAATAGCAAAATAACATGAAAACAAAAGATGAGAAATATTCCATCGAAATTTTCAGCAAGTGAAAACTGGAATGTTGTCAGAAAAAAAGAAAAAGAAAAAGAAGACTGTGAAAATAACACGACGAAGGCAACAGATGGAGTGTATTTTTACAAAGTTTTAATTGGAAAGATATCAAACACTAGAAAAGAAAATTATTAACTTCGGAAAATGAAAGGGAAATGAATGAAAACTGCGCTTTCTAAAGATAATCTGATAATGTGAATAGAAAAGAAAATGGGAAAAAACTAAGAAAAGAAGGAAAAGCAACATATTCATTACAATTTTCAAATATGTTGAAACGACCAAAGGAAACAGAGTGAAAGGAGGGAAGAATGCAATAAGAGAGAGAGAGAGAGAGAGAGAGAGAGAGAGAGAGAGAGAGAGAGAGAGAGAGAGAGAGAGAGAGAGAGAGGAAGCAAATGAGTAAGATATGGATCAGAAAAGTCTCCCGGGAATAATATAAAGACTGCTTGAGTTCGTCTCGTCACCTTCAGTCAGTCACCCTCCAGACGTTGATGCGGAAGGACACGGCCTCTCGCCTCAATAAATAACTTCACTGTCTCTCCTGCGGCCGAGCTGTTAACCTTGTGCTGAGGATTAAAACTTTCTACGTAAAGACTTCCACTTTCATCTGTTTATTTGCTTGTATATTTTATGCCTTATGAGAACCCGCAGTTGAAAATAAATAAAAAAATAAATAAAAGTGCTGATCGAAAGCTCTGTCAAGAAAAAAAAAAAAAAACAGAAGAAAAAAATCGTTCAAATATTAAATCGTTAAAAAGGGAACGAAACAAAATTTCGCTTAATAAAAGTGAAAAATACCCAGATAAACATCCTAAAACAACAGTAAAAAAAAAAAAAATAATAATAAACAAATAAAAAAAGACCAAAGAAAAAAACTTGTTCTAAAAAGAATCGAGAAAAAAAAAACTACTGGCTCTGAATAACAGGTCGCTTAAAAAAAAAAGATAAATAAATAAAAAGCCCTCCAAATAAACGTCAGCTACAAACACGTACCCCCCAAAAAATATATAAATAAATAAATAAATAAATAAAAGGCCAGTCCGAAAAAAAATTCTACAAAAAAGTAAAAAAAAAAGCTTGTTTAATAAAATCCCTTAAAAAATCACTAAACAACGCAAAAAAAAAAAAAAAAAACAATAAACAAATAAATATATCAGTATGACATAAGAGAGCAGAGTAAAAGTGGAGATGATGATAATGGAATGAAGATGAAAACAAATGCAATCTCCGCACGAAACAAAAATAAATAAATAAAACGAATTGGAGCAAACAAAGACAACAATAAGCACTTTCTCTCTCTCTCTCTCTCTCTCTCTCTCTCTCTCTCTCTCTCTCTCTCTCTCTCTCTCTCTCTCTCTCTCTCTAGGCTCTCCATTTTTTTCTACATAAAAGTGACACAAAAACTGGACGTTGCAAAGGCCGCGCTGATGGGAAAAAATGTAAAAAAAAATAAATAAATAAATAAATAAAAAAATAAATAAATAAATAAAATAAAATAAAATAAATAAATAAAAGGAAGTAAAAAAAAAAATTTCGCATTCACTTGATGATCCTCCTTTTATTTTTCTATCAGTGGAAAAAGGAAAGGAAATTTAAAGCTATGCGACAAAAGCAGACGACGAATATACAAATATAAGAGCAGTACGTATTTTGTTAAGAGTGAGAAGCAATTCTTCATAAGCTGGAACTGAATAAAGAAATGCTCTATACGTTTTTGTTCACGCTTGTCACGAAGGCTGGGTAAATAAAGATGTAATTTTGTGTTTGTTGAGGCAGAGAGAGAGAGAGAGAGAGAGAGAGAGAGAGAGAGAGAGAGAGAGAGAGAGAGAGAGAGAGAGAGAGAGAGAGAGAGAGAGAGAGAGAGTCAGGCAAACAGACAGGCAGTAAGGCAGGCAGACAGACAGACAGACAGACAGGCAGGCAGGCAGGCAGGCAGGCAGGCAGGCAGGCAGGCAGGCAGGCAGAGACAGACAGACAGACAGGTAGGCAGGCAGACAAACAGACAAAAAAATTACGAGTCAGAAGGACATAAAAGTTCATACATACATACTTATATTCATACAGACAGCCAGCCAACCAGAGAGACAGACAGACAGATAGACAGACAGGCAGATATTCCATCATTAGTTTAGAACTATGTATAGCGACCAGAAGAGAAAAAAAAATAATATAAGTAAAAAAAGTCACGAATCCAATTTGCCGTGGAAACACATAAAACATTTCAACACCGTGTCAAAAAACAATTATAAATGTAACCAAGAAAAAAAAAATACCGGAAAAAAATAAGATGAAACAGAAAATACAAAAGAATACAAAGAGTTCCCTCTGTATACCCAAAAGGTACTCCTGCATGCAAAAAAAAAAAAAAAAAAACATTCGGGGAAAATACACACCATTACATGTACACTATCCAAGAATATTTCCTGTGTAACAATAAAACAACAGGAAAAAATTGGAGACAAAATATTTTTTTTTCTCCAGCCAGTTGTATTTCTGTACTTCTTTATTTCTATTATGATGTTCAGTTTTCAATTATCTTGTCGCCCTGCTGCTAAACTTTATAATAGTGGTGTTTGCTGTGATAGAGGTGCTGATGTTAGTGTTGTTGTCGTTGTTGTTGTTATTATTATTATTATTATTATTATTATTATTATTATTATTATTATTATTATTATCATTATTATTGTAATTACTATCATCATCATTAGTAGCAAAAGCAGTAGTAGTAGTAGTAGTAGTAGTAGAAGTAGTAGTAATAAAGGCGCTAAAGTTAATGTAATATGAGTATAGTATGAAGAAGTCCTTGTATTAATAATAATAATAATAATAATAATAATAATAATAATAATAATAATAATAATAACTACCGTTTATTTATTGGCATCCTTAACAAATGAAAATCTACATGTTACACATTAACTTACATATTAAGTATACATTAACCCTTAGGAAGTATCTTACACTGTGTGTGTGTGTGTGTGTGTGTGTGTGTGTGTGTGTGTGTGTGTGATTCATCTACGGTCGTCTGCTGGTCACCCAGCCAGCCGTTTCCCTACGGAAAGAGCTCAGAGCTCATAGTGATCGATCTTTGGGTAGGACTGAGACCACTGACACCACACACCGGGACAGCGAGGTCACAACCCCTCGGGTTACATCCCGTACCTACTTGCTGCTGGGTGAACAGGGGCTACACATTAAGAGGCTCGCCCATTTGCCTCGCCGCGCCCGGGATTCGAACACGGGCCTCCCTCGTTGTGAGTCGAGCTTGCACTACACTACGCGTTGTGTGTGTGTGTGTGTGTGTGTGTGTGTGTGTGTGTTGGCCAGCCGAGACTTCAGATCAGACGAAATTTGTCAGCCGCATTGCAATCCGGCACCAGATGGGTTAAAATAAATTTTCTTCCGATTGGAATTTCCCATGTGGGATGCCTGGAGCAGCAAAGTTCCCTGTGAGAATGCAAATTTGGCCTTTATACTCGTACCTGTGAGTCGGTCCACGAGCAGCCTTTGGGAGACCTCACAGTATATGCAGGTGTCAGTGCTGTTGATGGTTCACGATGTCATGCAGCTCAGTAATCACCAATTAACGCCAAATTAATGCCAATTTATTTTCGAACTAACTCATCGGCAAAAACGCTCCAGTTATACTTCATCAAAAATAAAGGATTACTACAAAAAAAAAAAAAAACGTAGGAAATTTTGTTACACAATGTTTTATCAGAAAAAAAAAATATAACAGAAGATCATAAGAGAATAACGGAGGTTGCGAGAAACCGTGAGGCCTAGATGTGACAGTCCCTGTATGTACTACAAACAGAAACAAGAAAACCATCTACGTAAAGAAGCAAGATACTTATCAGTACTACTCTCACGCCCCTACCGCCATTAATACTGCCATTCGCACCTCAAAAACTTAAAAACCTAACCTAACAATAATTAATTAAAAAAACATAGAAAAGAGAGAAAAAAAGAAAAGAATAAAAAAAAAAAAACCCAGCCAGCCACATCCCAAGACCCAACCAGCCACAGCCGCAGCCTGACACCACCACCAACGCCACCACCACCACCACCATTCCCCTGAGTCAGTAGGTAGCCACGCGCGGCCCCGTGACACCACCACAAGGCCGCAGGAGTAAAGAACGACATTCTCTCGCGCAAGACTCGCACAACACTTTACGGGGTTTCAATTTCTCGTTTTCTGTTGACGCTGAGCCGGGAGGTATAACTTCGCCAAACAGTTTTTCTGCTTATTTTTGCGGAATGCCGCCCGCTGAGGAATTCGGTCAGGTCACGCCAAGCCAGTTCTGAAATCGGAATCTTTGGCCTCGACGAAGGAGAAAAGTGAATAAATATGACTTTCTCGCGAAATTCGTCTGCTATTTTGCCTAAACAAGATATAAAAAAAACTTTTCAATCTTCCCACCAAAACGAAACACAATTAAAAAAGCAATCCAAAACATATTAATGAACACTAAAAAAAAATAAATATTCGTAGGCCAAGCCAGTGAAAGACAAAGGGAATAAATAAATTACATCAATCTAAAGGTTAAACATAAATATCCAATCACTTCACTAACCCAAGAAAAAAAAAAAAAAACGGACACAAATAGAAAAACTATATATATATATATATATATATATATATATATATATATATATATATATATATATATATATATATATATATATATATATATATATATATATATATATATATATATATATATATATAAACAAGTAAATAAACAAATAAACCATAAAAACACAAAACCAAACCACACTCACACTAACCGTTTCCACTACAAAAAATACATATATATATATATATATATAAAAAACGAAAAAAATAAATAAATAAAATAGGGAGAAAGAGAGGCAAGAAAAAATACACAAAAACACCACAACAGTCACAAACCACAGCCGTAAATCAGTTCGGATCGCACACAAATGAAAACCGCCAATTCCGCCCCTACACAATCTGGCGCCCAATCCCAAACCCACCCCCCCGTCAGAGAGAGAGAGAGAGAGAGAGAGAGAGAGAGAGAGAGAGAGAGAGAGAGAGAGAGAGAGAGAGAGAGAGAGAGAGAGAGAAAAGGGTCGGGGGGGTCTGCACAGTCAGCCCGGCGAACGTTCAAGGTCAGGAGACGACAAACACACACAGACACACACACACACACACACACACACACACACACACACACACGATACAAGAGTGCGGCATGCAACACACAACGAAACACAAGGATAAACACAAGGGCAAGTGTTGCGTGTGGAGGTTGTTCAGTTAGCTGAGGTGTTGAAGAGAGAGAGAGAGAGAGAGAGAGAGAGAGAGAGAGAGAGAGAGAGAGAGAGAGAGAGAGAGAGAGAGAGAGAGAGAGAGAGAGATTGTTGGTCTATTTATATCATTTTTTGTGTATACTAAACAAGATTTATGTCAAATATTTGCAAGAAAATATAGATAACCTGACAAATCTCTCTCTCTCTCTCTCTCTCTCTCTCTCTCTCTCTCTCTCTCTCTCTCTCTCTCTCTCTCTCTCTCTCTCTCTGTCTCTCTGTGTGTGTGTGTGTGTGTGTGTGTGTGTGTGTGTGTGTGTGTGTGTGTGTGTGTGTGTGTGTGTGTGTGTGTGTGTGTGAAATGATGAAAGCAAAGGTTAAAATTACAGAAATCAGACAAGAGGTCACACACACACACACACACACACACACACACACACACACACACACACACACACACACACACACACACACAGAGGTAAGCCGGTGTCAGCATATAATTCTCTCAGATTTACTGTATTTAAGTGCATAGAAATCCGTGCTCATGAAGCCACACCAACGCATAAGAAGCCATGCAACACACACACACACACACACACACACACACACACACACACACACACACACACACACACACACACACACCTCAGCTCAATGACATGCCCACACCAGCCAGCCTACGATAAGCTGATTAACGAAGGAGGACGAGGAGGAGGAGGAGGGGAGAACATGAGGAGAAGAAAGAAGAAAAGGAGGAGGGAAAAATAAGAAGCAGGAGAAGGAGGAGGGGGAGGAAGAGGAGGAGGAGGAGGAGGAGAAATACAAAGGAAGACCGAACAGCAGCAGACATCGAGGTCCTTACAAGGCTGTTAGGTTAACTATTCTACGCTAACTGCTAATGGGAGAGACAGGATAGCTGAGAAAAAGAGGAAGTCGAGGAGAAAAAGGAGGAGGAAAGTAGGTGATTATAATGAAGTTACACGTAAGAAGTAGTAGTAGTAGTAGTAGTAGTGGTGGTGGTGGTGGTGGATGTGGTTACGGTGATGTTGGTAATAGTAGCGTCAGAGTTGGAATGGTGATCGTGTTAGTAGTAGTAGTAGTAGTAGTAGTAGTAGTGGTGGTGGTGGTGATCGTGATAGTGGTAGCGGTGGTGGAGGTAGCAGTGATGGTGGTGGTGGTGATAAGTAGCGGTGATGGTGGTGGTGGTGGTGGTGGAGGTACTGGAGGTATTGGTGGTGGTGTTGGTGGTAGCGGCGCTGGCGGCGGCACACTTCCTTCAAGCGGCAAGTCTCTTTAGTGTTTATTAAAAAGGCAAACACTTTTAACTTTGACAAAGGGAAGCTTCTGTTACAAAGAAAGACGCCAGTTCAGCTTTAAAGAAAATTAAGTCTCTCTCTCTCTCTCTCTCTCTCTCTCTCTCTCTCTCTCTCTCTCTCTCTCTCTCTCTCTCTCTCTCTCTCTCTCTCTCTCTCTCTCTCTCTCGTTCACTGGTATTGTTTTTGTCTTTCTTCTTTATTTGTTCGGTTCATGAACAAGTAACTTTTTCTTTTTACCTTGCCCACTTCCTTACTTTTTCGATATCTTGGATGACTTTGATGACCATAACATTTTACATAACTCTCTCTCTCTCTCTCTCTCTCTCTCTCTCTCTCTCTCTCTCTCTCTCTCTCTCTCTCTCTCTCTCTCTCTCTGTCTCTCTTTCTCTTTCTCCAGCTACTCGTACTTCCTGTATCGAAGGTTATTAAAATTACGAACATGAGAGAACATTTTAGAGCAAGTCTCTTACAAGGAAAGGAAAATATTAAAACACACAGACACACACACACACACACACACACACACACACACACACACACACACACACACACACACACACACATCATTTCATTCTCCACTAGGTTTTCTGTCTATTCTATATATAATTAAATTTTGCGTTAGATTTCTATAGTTTCCTAATCTTAAGGTTTTCTATATAGGTTAGGGTTTTATATTTGACGTTTCCTTAGATTTTGTTTATTTATTTTTTATATTTCTAGGTTTTACATTTTCGGTAGATTTCCCATTTATTCTATACACACACCGATAGATGAATAGACAGATAGGTTTATTGACCACATCACACGTTATACACAATATCAGTATTTACATTATATTAAGAGAGCCTTGACAAACAAATCATCACGAACATTTTGTACCACATCTGTAATCCGTGAAAAACTACTTAAATAACAATAAATAAGTTAACTAAAGGCAGCTGAAATAAATGCAGGGGATACTTAAAAAAAGAGAGAGAGAGAGAGAGAGAAAAAAAGAAAGCTAAATTATACACAAACACACCACACACACACACACACACAAGAGAATACGGCTGTTAGCGTTCAACTGCTGGCAAGGAAAGCAAGGTTACACACAACTCAGCCTGCACACCCACGACCTGCAACGTACTCTCTGCCGGATGGACAAGAGCAGCAGCGTCAAGGGAGGAAACAAACCCAATTTGCTCCAGTCCTGCCTGGCAATTCGAACCCTAAGACTTGGTGGGTGTTAGGTAAGCTCTGGTCCATAATATTTCACTGCTCTGGCGTGATGAAGATTGTGGTAATGTTATCAGTTAATTAGTGGTGATATTTTACGGTGTGTTGTTGTAGTAGTAAATGCGTGTCTGCTCTCTCTCTCTCTCTCTCTCTCTCTCTCTCTCTCTCTCTCTCTCTCTCTCTCTCTCTCTCTCTCTCTCTCTCTCTCTCTCTCTCTCATACACGCACACACACCTAGTAAATCACTGATAAGGACACACAATTTCTCATAAAATCGATAGATCATGCAGTGTTGGATGAGAGAGAGAGAGAGAGAGAGAGAGAGAGAGAGAGAGAGAGAGAGAGAGAGAGAGAGAGAGAGAGAGAGAGAGAGAGAGAGTATCCTTTGATTTACTGAGGTTTACTAATTTTCTCTGAGATCTCTTTCTCTCCTCTTCCTCGTTCTCCTTCACCTCTCCATTTTTATTTCCTCCTCCTCCTCCTCCTCCTTCTCCTCTTACTCCTCCAGAAGTAGACAAGAGGAGGCAAGGCAGTAAACTGAATTAAAAATGGCGCAAGAAAATCCAGCAACGAGAGAGAGAGAGAGAGAGAGAGAGAGAGAGAGAGAGAGAGAGAGAGAGAGAGAGAGAGAGAGAGAGAGAGAGAGAGAGCAACTAGGAAAAAAAATAAAAGCCAGTTATTGCAGGGTCGACGTAGGTGTGTGTGTGTGTGTGTGTGTGTGTGTGTGTGTGTGTGTGTGTGTGTGTGTGTGTGTGTGTGTGTGTGTGTGTGTGTGTGCGAAGGTTAATTGAAAGACGCGGCAGGAGGTTATGTAAGCACTTCGCGGCATTCAGCGCTAACTCTTGACTCTGAACAAATTGTGTATGATAGATATTGATGAATAGATGCACGTATGTTAACTGATAAAAGAGAGAAGGAGACAGAAGGAGAGAGAAAGAACAGAAGGAGGAAGAGGAGTAGGAGGAGGAGGAGAAAGAAGAGAAGGAGACGGAGGAAAAAAAAAAGAGGTTAATACGATCAGGTGAAGGAGGAGGAGGAAGAGGAGGAATTGGGAGCCTTGAGAAAGAAAAGGAGGAGAAGGAGGGTGAAGAGGAGCAGGAAGAGGATTATATAAGGAAATACAAAGAAAAGGAACAAACATATACATCCCTATTAGAGATAACGAGGTTGTTTGCTTGAATAGGAGGAAATACACTGCTTAATCTATACATATGGGGCAGAAAGGGGAAAAAAAGGGATATTGATAGGAAAAGTTGTATTGAAAGAGTTGTGTAAGATGAAAGAGAAAAAATGATAGATGGAAAATAGTAATATCTATAAAATATCTGGAATTGGGACTATTACTGTATGAGTTATGAATCAGTTCTTAGTTTTTTGAGGAGTTATCTGTTACGGTGTTCAATTGTTAGGAATATTCTAATAGTGACGGACAAAAAAAAAAAAAAAGTGAGTTCCATTTTCTTTCATTAGTTCATTGTTTTATTTCATTATTGACTTGACATTTGTTCGCCTTGAAATGAAATGCTCGTTAATCTGAGAAGGAGAAAGAGAAGGAACAGGCAAGAAAAAAAAAGTAATAGAGAAAGAACAAATATGCACGAGACACTGCAGGTTTCAGACAACAACTTCCCACACATCCACACACACAAACATCCACCTACTAACTTTTCCACACTCCTACACCTACCACATCCATCCACATACACACACCCACCCTCTCCCACACCCACATCTGCCAGTTAACCTTCCGACCATGACCCCATTCACTCCCCTCCCCCTCCCTCTCCCCCAGGCCACCCATCAATGGACGAGACGGAGGAGTGACGGGCATTTCAGTCCCATCAGGTCGTCCCGTCACGTCTTCACCCGCCCACTAAAATGGTACTTGATGAAATCTTGAAAATATATTACCTTTTTTCCTCCCTCATCTTTTCCTTCCTTCCTTCTTTCCTTTTTTTCTCTCTTTCAATTCCACGGTTGTTTATTCCTCATCTTTTCTTTTCCTCTCCTTCCTTTCTTCCTTCCTTCCTTCCTTTTCTTTTCTTTCTCATCTCGCTCTTTTTTCTTTTATTTTCTTATTGTTTCCTCTTTTTCCCTCGCATTTTCTCCTTCCTCATACTTCTTTTCCTCTCCTTCCTTTTCTTTTTTTCTCTTTCGCGCTTGTTCCTTCCTCATATTCTTCCTTCTTCCTCATCTTTCTTCTTTCTTATCTACACTTGTTCCTTCCTTATGTTTCTTTTCCTTTCCTTCCTTTCTTTTCTCTTCCACACCTGTTCTTCCTTGCTGGCCTTTCTTCTTCTCTCCTTCCTTCACTTTTCTCCCTCATCTGCCACTTTCTCTTTCACATTTGCTCCTTCCTCATCTTTCTTTTCCTCTCCTTCCTTCTCTTTTCTCTCCCTTATCTCTCTCTCCTTCTCTTTTCTCCACACATCTTCCTTCCCCATCTTTCTTTCCTTCTCTTTCTTTCACTATCTGTCTTCGTCTATTTATATATTTGTCTGTCGTCTTTTATTAATCATTTGTCCTCTCATCGCCTTTTGGTGTTCTTGTTCGAGTCGTTGTCCTTCTTCTTCGTCTACCTGGCCGTCTTTTTCCTCACTTGACCTGTTTTCAGTTTCCACTATTGTGTGTGTGTGTGTGTGTGTTCCATTCACTTCCTGGGCTTTCCCGCATGACTATCATTTGCTGCCTTAAATTACCCATGAGAATCTGTCAGTTAGTCTCTTTATCCTCCACTCTCTCTCTCTCTCTCTCTCTCTCTCTCTCTCTCTCTCTCTGACAATGCCCCCTCAAAAGCTCCTCTGAACCTCCACCATCATCTCCTCTCTTTAACTTTCCTCCTATCTCCCACCTCCTACCTACCTCTTCCTCCTCCTCCTCCTCCCTCTCCTCCTACTCCTCCAGCAGCGGCCTCAGCTCCTCCTCCTCGCTCCTGCACGCACATATCATTAGTAAGTAGTGTGCCTCGCCAACATAAAGAGAGCATGTGTTCACTTCCACAGTATTTATTCCTCCCAAAGAGGTTTCTGGGTGAGAGAGAGAGAGAGAGAGAGAGAGAGAGAGAGAGAGAGAGAGAGAGAGAGAGAGAGAGAGAGAGAGAGAGAGAGAGAGAGAGAGAGAGTGGGGGGGATGCGTTTTGTTTGGTTTAAAGTTATTGTTTTCTTGTACGCCCGTAACTGTTTTTGGTCGTGTGTGTGTGTGTGTGTGTGTGTGTGTGTGTGTGTGTGTGTGTGTGTGTGTGTGTGTGTGTGTGTGTGTGTGTGTGTGATGAGAGTTGCCATGCATGGACTAAAAGGGGAAAAGAAAGAAAAAAAAAACAAACAGAATAAGCCTGTTAGCTAATCTGCCTCACTCACTCACTCACTCAGTCCCATCACTTCCTCACGCCTTCAGTCAAAACACTCACACACTCACTCACCCAATAACACACTCCAATCTCTCTCTCTCTCTCTCTCTCTCTCTCTCTCTCTCTCTCTCTCTCTCTCTCTCTCTCTCTCTCTCTCTCTCTCGCTCTCAATTGACTACCTTACTCAGTCACGATAAAGACCACGATGCTGATACCCATGAGAGAGAGAGAGAGAGAGAGAGAGAGAGAGAGAGAGAGAGAGAGAGAGAGAGAGAGAGAGAGAGAGATGACGTGTGGAGGCATTATCGTAAATTCAGGTCATTCTGGTCAGCTGGTGTGAGCGGTGGTCGCCCCACTCACTGCTACAATGCAACCTCCAAACTCACCCACTTTTTGTGTCCTCTCTTCTTCTTCGTCCTCCTCCTCCTCCTCCTCCTCCTCTTCTTCCTCCTCCTTCTCCTCCTCTTCTTCATCTTCTTTTTCTTCCTCTACCTCTCCTCCTCCTCCTCCTCCTCATTCTCATCCTCATCTTCTTTTTCTTTTTCTTCTTCCTCTTTCTCCTAATCTTTTTTTCCCTTCTTCTCCTGCCCATCCTCCTCTTCCTTTTCTTCCTCTTCTTCCTCCAAACCAAATCTTATTTATCCAGCCTAACCTAACCTAACCTTAATGTAATAACTGCAGGATTGAGACGTAGTAAGAGATGGACTCCAGGGGTAACAATGTATTAAGGAGCGGCTACCCGCTTGCCGGCTGGAGCTGAACTGGCTCCATACAGAGAGAAGCTTCCGAAATCAACTAGTATGAACTAATACATAAACCAATACATGAAGCAGTGAATGACAAGTAGTACTTTGGTAGTAACAATTATAACACTCCTCCCTTTTTTTAAAAAAAACTCAGGTTAGAAACCATAAAATCAAGTTTACAACCAAAATGTTAAAAAAGATACAGAAGATACTAAAACTTATCAATTAGAAAGACTAGAAAAAAAAATATTCGATACAAGTTATAAGAAACGCTAAAACCCGCAAACACGAGACAAAAAACAAAATAAACATAGTAACTAAAACTAGCAAAAGTAATACAAAACTCCAACAATTAAAATAGTTAACACAAGTGAAGCAAGAGACCTAACATTTTATTTCCAAGCTATCTGCAAACGATCTGGCTTCTGGCGCAGTCTCTCAGAACGGCGCAGTGTTTCCCTCTCCAACGGCTGCTGTTGTGGCGGCAATCCAGGTTCGAACTCTTGACTTGAGGTTAACTCTCGTTCTTGAATTTGATCCGGCGCGTTGCTGTTGTGTGCTCCGGACTGCTTCGAAACTCCTGCCTTTAGGGGCGACACGCTGCCTGCCGGTGCCGAACCATGTTTCTGAATTCCTGCTCCATTTGTGAGGTCCATGGGAGGTGGTATGGCATCATCTGCGTTAACCGTCTCGCCCTCTATGCTTACTCTTCTCCTCACATAGTCGAGATGACGTCGTACAATCCTCCCATCTAGCAACTGCACCTTGAAAGAAACAGGACCGGATTTTTGGACAATTACGCCTGATAGCCATTTTTTCCTGGAGAAAAGTTTACTACATAAACTAATTCTCCCACTTTAAATTCCCTATGCCGCGCTTTCTGATCATGGTAGTACTTTTGCATTTCTTGCTTCTTCATAACTCTATCCTGGACATCTGGATGCAGTAAGTCTAAACAAGTTTTTAATTTTCTTCCCACTAAAAGCTCAGCAGGGGAAACTCCTGTGGTAGTCTGAGGTGTTACTCGATACCGTAACAGAAACTTGCTAATTCTGGATTCCAATGAGCCTCCTGTTAATCTTTTAAGAGAATTTTTAAAAATTTGAACTGCCTTTTCCGCCAACCCATTGGATGCTGGATGGTAGGAGATGTCTTTATGTGAATGATACCATTTTGTTTTAAGAAAGCTTCAAACTCTTCGCTACAAAAATTGGTACCATTATCTGTTACCACCGTGTCAGGTAGTCCTTGTGACCCGAATGTAACTTGCAACTTTTCAATAGTTATAGATGAAGTGGCTGACTGTGTAGCGTGAACATCCATCCATTTGGAATGGGCATCTATGATGACGAGGAACATCTTACCCATAAACGGCCCAGCGTAATCCAAATGTAACCTGGACCAGGGTTTTAGTGGCCACTCCCATGGCTGCAAAGGAGCGTCTGGGGGAAGATTTCTCACTTGTTGGCACTGTGAACATAGTTGTACTGTTGACTCAACATCTTTATCTATATTGGGCCACCACACATGACTACGCGCAATACCTTTCATGCGCGAGACTCCTGGATGCGTTGCATGTAGCTCAGCCAACACATTTTTTCTAGCTATCTGAGGCACCACCACTCTTGATCCCCACAAAATTATTCCATCTTGGACACTTAATTCGTGCCTCCTTCTAAAAAAAGGCTGAAGTGTTTCCTCTGCTATATGTCCAGGCCAACCGTACAGAATGTGATCTCTTACCTTCGAGAGTGTTGAGTCCTTATCCGTCCATTGCCTTAACTCTCTCGACGTGACGGGTGTCTGGTCTAGTCTCTCCAACACGCATACCACATCACCGGGGACTGGAGTCACCTTGGGGAATTCAGGGAGAGGAAGGCGACTCAACCCATCAGCATGTACTATATTTTTCCCTGGTTTGTGGGTGATAGTGTATTCATACGCCGATAGTGTTAGCGCCCAGCGTTGGATACGACTTGATGCCATCACAGGCACTGGGCGAGTTTCATTAAACAGACTTTTAAGTGGCTGATGGTCTGAAATGATCTCAAAATGGCGGCCATACAAGTAATTATGAAATTTCTTAACACCAAATATTATTGCCAAACCTTCTTTCTCTACCTGAGCATACTTGCGTTCAGCTATGCTCAGGGATCGGGATGCGAAAGCAATCGGTTTCTCCTCTCCAGACTCCAAACGGTGTGCAAGGACTGCTCCCAATCCGTATGGTGACGCGTCACAGGTGAGCAGGAGGGGCTTGCTGCTGTCATAATGCACCAACACCTTGGAGCTCGCCAACAGTTGTTTCGATGTGGCAAGGGCACGCTGCTGTTCTGGTCCCCATTGCCATTCCACGTCCCGTTGCAGTAATCTGTACAAGGGAGCAAATACTGTGGAGAGATTAGGAATGTATCTGCCATAATAATTAACAAGCCCCAAATACGCCTTTAGTTCAGTGATGTTGCTTGGTGTGGGTGCCTTTATAACAGCTTGAACCTTGTCCTCGGACGGGTGCAGCCCTTCCGCATTAATTTTATGTCCTAAATATGTTACTTCTGGTGCCTGAAACACACACTTCTTTAACTTCAGTTTCACCCCCGCGTCATCCATACGCCTCAAAACTTCTGTCAGGTTACTCAGATGTTCCCTTTCCGTCTTCCCTGTCACTAATACATCATCCAAGTACACCACCACGTGAGGGATACCTTGCAGTAAGTTCTCCATAACTCTCTGGAATATTCCTGGCGCCGAGGAGACTCCGTATGGTAAGCGATTATATACGAATAACCCCTTATGTGTATTTATCGTTACATATTTTTTTGATTCCTCTTCCAGTGGTAGTTGTGAATAAGCATGTGACAGGTCTAATTTTGAAAAAGTCTTCCCTCCTGACAAATTTGCTAATAAATCCTCAACCTTCGGTATCGGGTAACTGTCCACTCTAGACACGCGGTTCACAGTCATCTTGTAGTCCCCACAAATACGTATGGATTTGTCTCCCTTAACTATCGGGACTATTGGCGCCGCCCACTCTGAGAACTGCACAGGTTCAATTACTCCATCGTTAACTAGCCGTTCCAACTCGTGCTCCACTTTGTCTTTCAAGGCGTAGGGCAACGGGCGAGCTTTGAAAAACTTGGGTTGTGCCTCCTTATCCACATGTAGGGTCGCCTTTGTGTTTCTGATGAGACCCAACTCCTCTTTGAAAACATTACTAAAACTGCGAATGACCTTATCACACTCTGACCGACAACTATAAACTGCAGCCCAGTCTAGCTTAATTTGTTTCAACCAGTTTCTCCCCATCAAACTCGGGCCGTCTCCATCCACTACCACCAACGGCAGAACTTTCGACTGGTTGTTATAATTAACCTCCACATTCACTTCCCCCATCACTTTCAATAAGTCTCCACTGTAGGTGCGTAACACTACGTCGGAATACTCGAGCACCGGCTTGCACGTATCCTTCCAGCTTTCTTCATACACTTTCTGACTTATAATGGACACCGCAGCACCAGTATCCACTTCCATGGGAATAGCCACCTTGTTAACTTCTGGGTGAACAATCACAGGTGGTTCACGAGCCCCCCGCACTGTATACAAGGTGTATTCTTCCCCAGTTGTCTCACCGTCCTCCTCTTCACCCTCAATCTTGTGCATTTTCCTTTCCATGTCTGCTTTATTTCGACACATCCTTGCCAAGTGTCCCACTTTCTTACATTTAAAACAGGTAGCACGTGCAAAATGACAGCTAGGAGCCACATGCGGACCCCCACACCTGTAGCACTGTGGTCGAGGATTCGTTCGCACCCACGGTGTCTCTTGAATTTTTCTTCCTTCCCCGCGCCTCTCCTGAATCTTGTTCACTTGACTGCTGCGGTACTCCCCAGCCTGTTGTAGGTCTTCAGTGTCTTTTGCCGCAGCCTCCATAGCCAGAGCAGTTGCCTCGGCCTTCTTGAAGTCCAAATTCCCATCTGCCAACAACCTTGCTTGTATTTTTCGGTCGTCAATTCCACACACCAGACGATCTCGTAACATGTCAGGTAGTTGGTTTCCGTACGCACAGTGCTCCGCTAATTTCCGAAGGTCAGTAATGTAAGAAGACACAGATTCAGTTGGTTGCTTGAATCGTGAGTTGAATTTGAAGCGCTTCATGATTACTGACGGTTTCGGGCACATGTGATTCTCCAACAGCACTTTGAGGTCACTGTACGACTTGTCGGCTGGCTTCTCTGGTAGGCAGAGTGACCTTATCACTTCGTAGGTTCTTGCTCCACAAACAGCCAATAAAGTAGATTTCTTTTTTCTCTTCAATAATGTCGTTGGCTTCAAAAAAATGCTCCAGCCGCTCCACATATTGAGTCCACACCTCGGCATCCTGGTTAAATTCTTCTACTTTGCCAATAAATCCCATCCTCGTCGCCATAATGTAATAACTGCAGGATTGAGACGTAGTAAGAGATGGACTCCAGGGGTAACAATGTATTAAGGAGCGGCTACCCGCTTGCCGGCTGGAGCTGAACTGGCTCCATACAGAGAGAAGCTTCCGAAATCAACTAGTATGAACTAATACATAAACCAATACATGAAGCAGTGAATGACAAGTAGTACTTTGGTAGTAACAATTATAACACTTAACTAACCTAATCTTAGCCTATCCTGAATTAACCTAACATAACTAAATGTAACCTAACCCAACTTATTTTTCTATGGCATCTTCCTCCTAACCTAACTTTTTTCTTCTTCTCCTCTAACTCACTCTCTTCCTGTTCCTCCTCCTCCTCCTCCTCCTCCTCCTCCTCCTCCTCCTCCTCCTGCTCTTCGTAATCTAACCTAAAGTACATATTTTTTGCCCTTCTCCCTTTACTTCTCATTTACTCCTATTTGCTCCTATTTCATCATCCGATTCCATAGTTTTACCTCTCTCTCTCTCTCTCTCTCTCTCTCTCTCTCTCTCTCTCTCTGTGTGTGTGTGTGTGTGTGTGTGTGTGAGGGACATAATCTTTTATTCATTTGTATTACGCTTGATTTTTTAATATTTTTCTTCCTGGTGCACAATTTTCTCCCCTTTTTTCCACGCATGTATCATTCCTTATATTATTTATCATTAAGTCTACATTTTTCTTGTACATTTTTCTTGTTCGTGGATTTTATCTTTCAGCTTCCCTTTCATGTTTAATTTTCTTTCTCTTAATTATTACTACTATTCATAAATCACCTTAGTCTTTCCTGGAAGTGTTTTTATAATTCATCCCTTTCTCCACCTTTCTTTCTGCACTTATTTATCGCGTTAACTAATCATCAATACACCTCATCATTAATACCGCCCTTCACCTGTACCACGAAGACACGTAATTACCTGTGCTAACACCTGTACACTCCTACCTGTGTTTACCTTCCTCTCACCTGCCACGACATGAGGAGGTGTTACATAGATGATGAGGTAAATATATCGTTTAAATATAAAACCTCATTTATTCATAAAAAAAAAAAAAAAAACTGAACTCTCTTCCCTCTCCCTCTCTCTTTCTCTGCCCACCCAAGCTGCCTTCAATTTCCATCGAGGCTTACTAATGCTCGTCACAAATTGATAGTTCGTTCAATATTGACTGAAAAAATGTAACAGATGAGTCGCCCTATTTGCCAGATCATGCATAAATGGCGAGTGTGTGTGTGTGTGTGTGTGTGTGTGTGTGTGTGTGTGTGTGTGTGTGTGTGTGTGTGTGTGTGTGTGTGTGTGTGTGTGTGTGTGTGTGTGTGTGTGGATACTTGCATGCGTTTTCTATCTCATTACACATTTACGGTAATAATCTTGTGAGCAAATATCAATTAGTCCTTACAAGCCATCTCTCTCTCTCTCTCTCTCTCTCTCTCTCTCTCTCTCTCTCTCTCTCTCTCTCTCTCTCTCTCTCGGTGGAAGGGGAGTGCAGAAAAAATCGC
Organism: Scylla paramamosain; assembly: GCF_035594125.1. NCBI lineage: Eukaryota > Metazoa > Arthropoda > Malacostraca > Decapoda > Portunidae > Scylla > Scylla paramamosain. The sequence continues at coordinate 27,644,028 of NC_087157.1, forward strand.
CACTGCACCAAAGTTACAATATTTGCCAAACTAATCCCGTATTTTCTTTTTTATCTGTCTTGTTAAGCCTCGTTTCACCTGCTCCATCTCTCTCTCTCTCTCTCTCTCTCTCTCTCTCTCTCTCTCTCTCTCTCTCTCTCTCTCTCTCCGATCCTTATGGCACCTCTTCGTCTGCTGTTATGTCTCCCTCCCTCTTCCTCCAACATTATCCTCATCCTTCTTTCCTCCTCCTTCTTCTCCTCCTCCTCCTCCCCCTCCTCCAACTCCTCCTCCAACTCCTCCTCCTCCTCCTCCTCCTCCTCCTCCTCCTCCTCTCGTCTTGACCCCTACTTCGTTACCTCAGTATTTTCTCTTGCCCCCCACCCCACCTCTCTCTCTCTCTCTCTCTCTCTCTCTCTCTCTCTCTCTCTCTCTCTCTCTCTCTCTCTCTTGACCTCCTCTCTCCTCTCATTTCTTTCTCTCACTGACCTTCTCTGACCTCTTCTCTACTCCTCTCCGTCTCTTTCCTCCCTCCCTCTCTCTCCTCCTCTCCCTCGCTCACTCTAACTTCCCGTTCCTCCTCCTCCTTCTCTCTCTCTCTCTCTCTCTCTCTCTCTCTCTCTCTCTCTCTCTCTCTCTCTCTCTCTCTCTCTCTCTCTCTCTCTCTCTCTCTCTCTCTCTCTCTCTCTCTCTCTCTCTCACACACACACACACACACACACACACACACACACACACACACACACACACACACACACACACACACACACACACACACACACAATGGCAAGCGGACAAGACTGCAATACGTGGCCACTTGTGTGTGTGTGTGTGTGTGTGTGTGTGTGTGTGTGTGTGTGTGTGTGTGTGTGTGTGTGTGTGTGTGTGTGTGTGTGTGTGTGTGTGTAAGTGTGTGTGTGTGTGTGTCATTGCCCTTTTGAAGACTCGAAAGGGTAACGTGGCAAAGAAACAAGCAAGGAAGGAAAGAAGGAAGTTATTAAGGAAGGAAGGAAGGAAGGAATGAAGGAAGGAAGGAAGGAAGGAAGGAAGGAAGGAAGGAAGGAAGGAAGGAATCAATCATGTAATCAAGCAAGAAATCACTCACTCATGCAATATGACACACACACACACACACACACACACACACACACACACACACACACACACACACACACACACAAACAGACAGACAAACAACTTCAAAACTAGGTTACGGATGAAGGGAGCTAAACTTATACACGCACTGAATAGCGAAAGAAAAGAGAAGGAAATAGGAGGGGAGTGAAAAAAAATGTTATACACTTCATCACTTCCTTTATTCTTCTCTTCTCTCTTTTCTACATAGCTACCACTATCTACCTCTCTCTCTCTCTCTCTCTCTCTCTCTCTCTCTCTCTCTCTCTCTCTCTCTCTCGCCTCGTCTCTGTATTGACATGACGAGTTAGAAAGGGCGTTCGGGTGAGGGTCGCTCGCCTATTGGTTGATAATTCGCGGTGCCTTCTGACGAGAGAGAGAGAGAGAGAGAGAGAGAGAGAGAGAGAGAGAGAGAGAGAGAGAGAGAGAGAGAGAGAGAGAGAGAGAGAGAGAGACTTCGTTGGTTGCCTGGCTAATAAAGACAAAAATACAGTATTCCATCAAATTTATAAAGAGCGTCTCGTTTTCCTTAATTTCCACGTTGAGCGTTTGTTACGTTTTCTGTGACGTGTGTGTGTGTGTGTGTGTGTGTGTGAAGTGCTGGTAAATTCATTCACACACACACACACACACACACACACACACACACACACACACACACCAGGACAATGCTCCAGTGCAAGAGGAGAGGTGAGGTGAGGTGAGGTGAAGTGAGGTGACCTACTTGCAGCATTTGGCCTGGGCGGTATGGGTGGCAGGGTCGAGGGACCGAGTGCGGGACATTTTCGTAACATTTTTCCTCGTATTATTACTTTTATTTATGTAATTTCTCCTTACTTTTTAGCCCCTTCGTCTCGTAACTCTACTCATGAACTCTCCGGTGCCTGCAGGAGGAGGAAGAGGAGGAAGAGGAGGAGCAGGACGTGTGGCGCTGAGCATCGTCGATATACCGGTAAGCGGAAGGCTGAAACTCTGGCCTTTCGCGGAGGGCGTGGCGGCGTGTGGCAACTGCTCTCTTCCTCCCTCCCTCCGCCACCGCTGAGGACTTGCGTTGGGCGTGTCTGCCTGTGCTCCGTCAGTAGTGCCTCGCCGCTGGACGAGTGAGGGTGTGTGTGCGTGTGTCTATCCCGTGCGATCGCTGGCTCAGACGTCTCTCACCTAGTCTCGCGCGCCCGGTGTCACTCTCCTCGCCCGGAATCCTGACGCTCCATCGATGCTCCCCGGGTCCTCTTGATGTCCCGGCATCTCTTCCTCTGCTCTTGCTCCTTCGCTTGACGGTTTGCGGACGCGAGTGTGGCAAAACTAGTGATGGTTTCCCGTTAACTACCTATATGCTTCAGGAATAAATATTTTGTTTGTCTCTCGCAAGGATATTATTACCTGGGAACACCTGTACAAGCCTGGAACTTCAGTGCAATTACAACTACTTCCTCTTGGGCTTGATTTAATAAGACGTGGAAACTTGAAAGTGAAACTGATCCTCCTACTTTATTTTGCGTTCCCCTCTCCCCCCTTTCCCTCCTCTCCTTCCTCCCCTCGGCTCGGATTAGCAAAGGGAGGACGCAGATAAAAGGGAACTAGAGGAGATCAGCAGCAAGGAGGTAATCCCGTCACACAGACCTCAGCTTTGAAGGATGGAGGAAAGAAACATCATTTTAACGAAGGGGACGACGAAGACGACCCACAGAGGACCTTGAACTCCTCCCCCTCTTACTCCTCTTCCTCCTCCTCATTCACGGACACGTACTTTTTACTTTTTCCCCCTCCTCCTCTTCCTCCTCCCCCTCTTCCCTCCATCCGTCCTCCCGGGCCGGCTCCGCACCTTCAGTATATGAGCAAGATCTTTGAGGTGAGTGTTGGCTTTTCAGATTTTCTCTCTCTCTCTCTCTCTCTCTCTCTCTCTCTCTCTCTCTCTCTCTCTCTCTCTCTCTCTCTCTCTCTACCAGTCCCAATCACTTCTATTCGAGTGGAAACCAAACAGATTTTTTTTTTTTTTTGTGGCCCGTGTTTGTAGTTTTATACCTCCTCCTCTTCCTTGTCCTCCTCTTCCTCTGGTATGTACTTCTCTCTCTCTCTCTCTCTCTCTCTCTCTCTCTCTCTCTCTCTCTCTCTCTCTCTCTCTCTCTCTCTCTCTCTCTCTCTCTCTCTCTCTCTCTCTCTTCAGTCTCCGTCCCTGTTCCCTCGCTATTCACACAGTTCTCTCTTGACAATTCAGGCAGTTCAGTATGGAATAATTCAGTGTGTGGTCGTGGGGGTTTCTGCTCTTTTTCCTCTTCGCAAATCGCTCGCCTAATGGAACCAAAATGCGATTTAATATCACTGCTGGCAAACTACTGCTGCCTGCCTGCCTGCTTCTATTTCTCTATTTATTCATGCATCTGTACTTTATTTTTTTTATTTCCTGTAGTCCCCTTTGAGTGTGTGTGTGTGTGTGTGTGTGTGTGTGTGTGTGTGTGTGTGTGTGTGTGTGTGTGTGTGTGTGTCTTCTCCATTAAACTCATGTTGCTTTATTCACTTATTCATCGACGTACGAGTTCATGAGGTTTAATAATTTACTCGCTTCCATTCAGTTCACAGAAAGAGAAAGGAAAAGTTTAAAATAAGAACACAAACATGGAAAAGAATAAGTGTCGAGATACTTAGGAAAGGAAAAAGGTTGAACAGAAGGAAACAAACCAGGAAAAAAAAAAAAAAAACAATACCCAAATACTTCTTACAGGAAAAAGGCTAAAAATAAGAAAACAACAACAACAACAACAACAACAACAACATTTCTCTCAAAACCTACACAACTCCTCGACTCACTCCAAGTTTACTTCACGAAATAATACCAAGAAATGCAAGCAAAGATAAAGAAACCACAGGAATTAGCTAATGGAAATCAAAAAGACTGAAAGCAGCGCGATGTTCTTAATGACGTAATCTTTGTTCACACATTGCCACCTCGTCATGCATAATCATCAAGGTTACACTCACTTTAATCCCTCACGCTAATTCCTCTCACTGCAAAAGACGGAAAAAAATAGCAAGTTGAATAACGCTAGAGAATTAACACCCAGAGAGAGAGAGAGAGTGAGAGAAGGATAGTATAGGAGAGGGTGAACGGATTGAGAGATATAAATTGTGAATATAGATGAAAAAGAAAGGAGAGGGTAATAAACAGGGGGACAGAGAGGAGGAAGAAAAACATGCGGATGAAGGGAAAAAAATAAAGGAAGAAATATCAAGGAAATATATGAAGGGAAAAAGAGATTGGCGAGAAAAACACGAGACGCTAAGAGATAAAGAGAGAAAATATGAGAGAGAGAGAGAGAGAGAGAGAGAGAGAGAGAGAGAGAGAGAGAGAGAGAGAGAGAGAGAGAGAGAGAATGGGTGTGTTCGCGGAAAAATAGTAATAAAAAGATAAGAAAAAAACGACCAGCGAGACAAAAAATAAATAAATAAATAAAATAAAAATGAAAAAAAAAATGTAAGGGAAAAAATGAGGAAGGAAACAGTACGAGGAAATAAAAAGTGTTTTCGAGAAATTTACCACCACTACTACTACTACTACTACTACTAACAAACTTTACTGTAATCACTCACTAAATACATTGAAATTCTCATTCTCTCTCTCTCTCTCTCTCTCTCTCTCTCTCTCTCTCTCTCTCTCTCTCTCTCTCTCGTTTATCCCTCATCCCCATAACTTCGCTATTGTTATCACCACCATATCCACACCAATCATACTACCACACCAACACACCACCGCGTTCTGTGTTTGGTGCTGTGGTGTTGAGTTAGATAACACACCACCACCACCACCGCCAGCCGCTACCGTCACTAATACGCAATAGAGAGAGAGAGAGAGAGAGAGAGAGAGAGAGAGAGAGAGAGAGAGAGAGAGAGAGAGAGAGAGAGAGAGAGAGAGAGAGAGAGAGAGAGAGAGAGCGTTTAGCCGTCACGCACCAAAAAGAAAAAATCATAAGAGGAATGATAAATTCTCTTGTTTTGAAGTCAATTTCATCTTTCCCTTCTCCTCCCTTTGTTCCTTCCTTCCATCCTTCCTCCCTCTTCTATACTCTCCTTGCTCTTTATCCTTTCTATCTATCTGTTTTTCTTATACCTCCCTATTCCATTCTCCTTTTCTCTCTCCCTTCTTTCTTCCCACCCCCTTCATTCTAAATAGTATGTATCTCCTTTTGGTTTCGCTCTCGTTTCATGTTCTCTCCTCTTCTTTGCTCTGCTCTGCTCCTTTTTTGCTCTCCCAGACTCCCTCCCTCTCCGAAGCTTCAAGTGAGCGCTCGAAACACCGACTCGAGCAGATTTCAAGGATTTGCTTCGTCACGTTCGGCAGAATGAAGAAAAAACGAGAGGAGCAAAAAGTGGCCAGTCTTTGAAGAGTTTGCAGGTTTTGTTTTGTGTTTTGAGGGCGTTGGTGATTTTGTCTTTTCTGCTTTTATACGACACCAAGAATTATTATTACTGTCGCTACTGCTTCTGTTACTGGTACTACTATTACTGTTGCTGCTGGTGATGCTACTGCTGTGCGTGATGAAGGAAACTGCCCAACCAAATTAGGAGGTGGGAGAAAAGCTCACTAAATTTGCAGCTCCAGAACTTCAAATTGAAAGGAATAAAAGTTAACATGAGAAGAAGAAAGTCCAAAAATGAAGACTAATTTTGTTCTGGAGATATGCTGACACTACCATCAATACTACTACTACTACTACTACTACCACCACCGCCTCCACCACCACCACTACTGTTACAATATACTACGGCTACAACTAAGCCTACTACTACTGCCTCTATTGTTGGTATTGTCATCGTCCGCCTCTTAGCGCCTCGGCTGCCTCACCCGGACGGAAGGAGGAGCCTCTGAGCAGGGATACTCATTTACTTTATTTAATACGTCACTTGAGCACGTCCAGAGTGAGGCGACGATGTGTGGGTGTTGACGAGGCAGAAAACCACCGCTGTGTCACCTCTGCTCCATCATCCCCACCTCCTCCTACTCTTTCCTTTCCTCCTCATCCTCTTCTTACTATTATTTCTGTTAATGATTCTGCCTCTTTCGTCATTTTTTACTATTGTTCTTACTAATACTTAAATTAATCTCATCCCTGCTCCATCTCCTTTTCCTCCTTTTTTATCTCCATCTACTCCTCCTCCTCCTCCTGTTAATGCCGTCATGTACATTTTTTTTTTTACTATAGCTTTTACTGATATCAATATAATTTTTTTTTGTTTCCTTCCTCTTCCTCTTATCATTACTCTTATTACTATCACTACTACTACTTTATCCTCCATTTCTTCTCATTTTTTTTTAGTCCATCTATTGTTTTTCATCTTCCACTTCCCCACTTCATTCTATTACTATTACTACTATTACTACTATTACTACTACTACTACTACTATTACTACTACGTCTAGTAAGATTACTTTCTTAACAACCTTGCTCCACCATTAAATTTAACAATAAAAGTAGAAACGGA
>NC_087157.1:27655615-27660615 GCF_035594125.1 Scylla paramamosain
CACACACACACACACACACACACACACACACACACACACACACACACACACACACAATTAAATCCCCCTAAAGGTTAAATTTGCCACACTTTTCCAACACATTTTTCGTGAATAGAACCCCAACTTTTTCGCTCCCCATAATCACCAACACCTCATCCTCCCCTCCTTCTCCCCTCATCATCTCCCCTCATCTCCCCAAAGACATATTCCCTCGTGTAATGATTATTCTCTCCCGCCTAACGTGTCCTCGCCTCTGCCTGTGTTCCCTTTACCCCTCCGCTCCCCTCCGTTCCCCTCTCCCCGCCCTCTCTCCCCTCAGCAATAGGATAAACCGCCCCGAGGGGATTAGTGTCATCTCTTGTTCCTGGTCCTTTTCGCGCTTTTATTTATTGTAAGCGAGAGAGAGAGAGAGAGAGAGAGAGAGAGAGAGAGAGAGAGAGAGAGAGAGAGAGAGAGAGAGAGAGAGAGAGAGAGAGAGAGAGAGAGAGAGAGAGAGAGAGAGAGAGAGAGAGAGTAGGACATGAAAGAACCTGGCATGAAAGAAGACTTGAGTGTAAAATGTTTGTTTCGAGTGCTAAGAAAACACCGAGACTGAGGAGGAGGAGGAGGAGGAGGAGGAGGAAGAGGAAGGAGGAGGAGGAGGAGGAGGAGGAGGAGGAGGAGGAGGAGGGAGAATACTTAGGAACACAAAAGGAAAGCATATACTAGAAGAAGATTAAGAGCAGGAGGTCAGGAACAAAATGACAAAATCTGGGAAAACATGCTTAAAACAGAAGCCTTACGACGCGCGTATACACACACACACACACACACACACACACACACACACACACACACACACACACACACACACACACACACAACATGAAGTAAATAGGTGTATAAAATAGTAATACGAGTATGTAATGGAATAACACGATAAAACATATAGATCATGGTGTTGTAGTGTTTCCAAGAGAGAGAGAGAGAGAGAGAGAGAGAGAGAGAGAGAGAGAGAGAGAGAGAGAGAGAGAGAGAGAGAGAGAGATGGAACGTTAAGCAGACAAGATACAGACGCAGCCAAAAGTCATTTAACACACGGCACTCAAATGTTAACGTGTTTTGGAGCCTTTCCGCCGTGTTAACTTTCCTGATCGGGCAGTGTTAATTGTCTTGTTTAGCAAGGAGGCTGTCAGACTGTCAGGAGGCGTTAAATTAAGGATAAGGGGACGTAAGATTAAGGGTAAGGGGATGTAAGACTGAGGGCAACGGTGGGAGGTTGGGACGAACTGTACATGGCTTCTGACCACCACTGTACAGATAATGCTTTACTCGTACTGCCCAAAGTCCAAAGCCCTGTGTCACAAACTCCCGCAACACGTGGAGTGAGGTGACCATGTGTTTGTCCACCGCCACCACCATTCCCTGCCAAGGCTGGCTCACCCTGGAAGCGGTTGTGCGGCCTGAAGAATTCACTATTGGTGGGATCGAACCCGGGACTTCTTGCACTGTGGTCAAATGTGTCATTGCCAGGACCGTCACGCTCCTCGACATCAGGTAAAAGTAACTAATTAACTAACTGATAAACAAACTAATTGATTAACTAAATGACTCTGATGCGTGACTGTCTAACCAAGTCTAACCGAACCTAACCTAACCAACTGAATGATTAACTAAAGGACTATGCTCAGACGCGGCACTGTCCCTACATAGTGAGGAGAACACCTGATAATGTACGAGTACATTGCATCTCCCCTAGCCAGGTAACCATCACTGCTGTATCCTGACGTGCCGAGATGCTGTGTGAGTGTTTAGCCTCGTCTTGCTCCTTGCTGTGCGACCGTACAAGTGTTTCATGTCCCTTCACACACACACACACACACACACACACACACACACACACACACACACACACACACACACACACACAAGGTCACTACGCATATCGCTCTGTAATCCTCACTCTCTCTAAGGGTTTTCCTATTTTCTTCTTTCTCGTAATCACTCAACTCTTCCACTTCCTCCTTCGTTGTCTTTCTCCTCCTGCTCCTCCTCCTTCTACTGCTTCTATCTAACCTTCTCTTCCTACTTCGTTAACTTTTCTCTCCTCTTCCTCCTTCTCCTCTTCCTCCTCCTCCTCTTCCTCCTCCTCCTCCTCCTCCTCCTCCTCCTCCTCCTCCTAACACGTCAACCCACTTCCTCTCTCTTCCTTTCTTCCCTGAAATTGACCCTCTTTTACTCCGTCCTCTCAGTCACACACACATCTCCTCCTCCTCCTCCTCCTCCTCCTCCTCCTCCTCCTCCTCCTCCTCCTCCTCCTCCTCCTCCTCCTCCCATGACCACTCCTCTTGATTCAGGCGGCCTCTCTGGGTGGATAAGGGCGCCTTCTTCCTCCAGAATACTGTAGAACGCCATTAGTGAAGGGATCAGGAGGACGGGGCGAGTGTGAGGGGAGTGGAGATGAGGGGAAGACATGGGGATGAGGGAGATAAAAAGAAGGATAAAGGAATTTTTTCAAGAGGTTGGTTGGTTTGGAATGAGGTCATGTTAGGAATGTGGCTGAAAGAGATGTGGAAGATGGGAATAAGGGAGAAGGAGAATTAGGGGAATGAGAGGGAATGGAGTTAGTAATGGATGCCAAAGATGAAGGAGTAAGGGAAAGCAGGGTACTCGTATTAGTAAAAAATGAGGACTGGAAGTGATAAGGCGAGGTAAGACAAATTAGAAAGCAAAAATACAAAATACCTGTTGGTCTGTATGGTGAACTACGGTGATAAGTATGAAATAAGGGAAAGTACGGTATTAGTGAAGGTGTACAAGGATGAGAGGTAATAAGATAACACAAGATTATGGAAAAAGGACAGATACCGAATACCTGTTGATCTGTATCGAAGCTATCTGGTGAACTACAATTGGAATAAAAGAAAGTGCAGCATTAATAAAGATAAAAGGATGTGAAGTGATAAGATGACGATAGATTACTTAGAAAAAAAAAACAAAAAAACAAATATCAAATACAAATTAGTCCACAGGAAGGGTGTCTGTTGAACTACGCTACTTTAATAAGGCAAAGTACGGTATTAGTGAAGGTACAAGACTGAGGAGTGATAATATGACGTAACATTGCCTAGAGACAATAGATAATAAAAAATAAATAAAAAACGAATGTTAGTCTATATCGAGAGTGATAGTTTGAGGTGCATCAAATCTACTTAACAACGTCTACGAAAAAAAAAATATTGAATAAACTAAAACTCCATTCTCTCTCTCTCTCTCTCTCTCTCTCTCTCTCTCTCTCTCTCTCTCTCTCTCTCTCTCTCTCTCTCTCTCTCTCTCTCCTACAACATGCGAATATGAAACTGCTACAAGCGAAAGCCACGTAGCTTATACAAAACTAAATATCCCTCGCTGTAGCACACACTGTAGAGAACGAGGAAAGCTGAGGAAAATGAAACGAGTACGAAGCATTGTGACACACACACACACACACACACACACACACACACACACACACACACACACACACACACACACACACACACAAAGCAACACTCAGCATCAAAAGAAAATGCAATGCTTGGCCGGGAAGTAATCCGAAAGAGTTAGGAGGCTGGCTTTTCGAGGAGGAGGAGAAGGAGGAGGAGAAGGAGGAGGAGGAGGAGGAGGAGGAGGAGGAGGAGGAGGAGGAGGAGGAGGGAGTGGGGTGCGCTGTGACACTTTCTTGAGAAACTGAGAAAGCGGAAGATAACTCTCTCTCTCTCTCTCTCTCTCTCTCTCTCTCTCTCTCTCTCTCTCTCTCTCGCTCTTCAAAACAGAGAGAACTTAAAAGTCTTCCTCTAACTTGATGAGACTGAAGCGTAACTTTGTGCTGCTAATGTGTGTGTGTGTGTGTGTGTGTGTGTGTGTGTGTGTGTGTGTGTGTGTGTGTGTGTGTGTGTGTGTGTGTGTGTGACAGGAAGTGAGGTGAATGGAAAAGAGGGACTGGGGGAAAGGAAAACAAAAAGGAGAGAAAGGGGTGAAAGGGACAGAAGAGAACATAGAGAAATGGAAAAGGGAATGGAAGGAGATCACGAATGAAAGGAAAGGAATCTAGAGAAGGGAAAGGAGAAAGAAAGAGAAGGACGCAAAAAAAAGAAGGAAAAGAAAACTAGAGGAATAAAGAAAGCATGGAGAAAGGAAAGAAGGGAAGGAAGAAGATAAAGAAAAAAAAAACAGATTATTGCAAGAGACGAAAGGAGGAGATGACAAGTGGGTAAACACAAATGGAGGAAAAGCAAGAAGCCACCAAGAGAGACTTGAAAGGAAAGGGAGGAGGAGGAGGAGGAGGAGGAGGAGGAGGAGGAGGAGGAGGAGGAAAGAACAAAATAAAAGTCACGTAACTTGCTGAAGAAAAAGGAAGGAAGGGGAGAGAGGCAAAACAGAATTTGTGAAGGAATGGAAGGAGGGAAGGAAAATAAAAATGGAGAGAAGAAAATACACGGAGAAAAGATGTAAAAGAGAAGCAAAGGCAGAATTTTGTTGCTGTGAAAGCTATGAGAGAGAGAGAGAGAGAGAGAGAGAGAGAGAGAGAGAGAGAGAGAGAGAGAGAGAGAGAGAGAGAGAGAGAGAGAGAGAGAGAGAGAGAGAGAGAGAGAGAGCAACTATCAACTGTTTAAATTTGAAGATAACAACAAACACTATTACTACTACTATTACTATTACAACAACAACAACGACAATGATCATAGTAAAAAGAAGAAGAGGAGGAGGAGGAGGAGGAGGAGGAGGAAAACTAAAATAGGAGTACAAAAGGAAAATAACAACAACAACAACAACAACAACAACAACAACAACAACAACAACAACAACAACAACAATAAACTCACCCCAACAAACTACGTAAGGAGATAAGAACCTAACAAGGAGGAAGATAAAGAGAAACAAGGAGGAAGAGAAGGAGGAGAAAGAGGAGAAGGAAGAGGAAGAGGAGGAGAAGGAGAAGGAAGAGCAAGCAACAGGAAGGAGATAACACGAAGAGAAGA
>NC_087157.1:27665615-27683115 GCF_035594125.1 Scylla paramamosain
TGAACTATTACTTCAATTACGAAAGCAACCTTGAAGAAAAGGCATATAACTTGCACTAGAGCATATCAAAGGTAGATCATTTTCAAAGGTCACAAAAATTAATAGTCTGTTTGTTATGTGTGGTCTTTCCCATTAATAATTAATATATGTACATGTATACCAGGCCGACAATTCCACACAGAGCGGCGCACACAAAGCACCAAGCACTCCCACACACGTCAGTCACAGTCTTAACCCAGTCTAGCCCCAATGGAAAGGGACAGTTTCATGCACTATTCTACTACACCCAATGAGCTTCAAAAACTATCACCAGAACAACGAAAGCACCGTTGAAAACACGAAATAACTTGCGCTGGAGCCTATCAAAAGCAGTGGAGATAAGATGCCAACACGTTTGACAATGTGGATCTTTATCTTGGCGCCCGCACACGTTTCCCAAGAGCCATGTGTTTATGTATCTCCCTCCATTCATACCGTCTGCATCCTCCATTCACACCGTCGCCTTCAGGTGCCAGGGGTGAAAGGCTGAGTGTGTGTCGTATGATGACAAGCCCGCGGTGACTGATACACTGCCATTATTTGTAGAGAGAGAGAGAGAGAGAGAGAGAGAGAGAGAGAGAGAGAGAGAGAGAGAGAGAGAGAGAGAGAGAGAGAGAGAGAGAGAAAAATAGTATTCGTTTCCCTTCCTTTTCTCCTCTTTTATCTTTCTCTCTCTCTCTCTCTCTCTCTCTCTCTCTCTCTCTCTCTCTCTCTCTCTCTCTCTCTCTCTCTCTTATGAATAGCATGCAGGTTAGCTCAGAATATTTTCCTGAAAATAACTAACTAATGCTTCATTTCCATGCACTAGGAAGGGAGGAGGAGGAGGAGGAGGAGGAGGAGGAGGAGGAGGAGGAGGAGGAGGAGGAGGAGGAGGAGGAGGAGGGCTGTCATTAGCAATACTTCACACTCCACTCTATAAACCTGTGATGACGAAATTAAGCTTTTGGTTATCGTTATCCGCAAAAATATTTCTGATTTTACCAAGAAGCACACGCACGCATGCACGCACACACACATCCCACACACCCACCCACACACACACACACACACACACACACACACACACACACATATACACACACATATACACATATACACACACACACACACACACACACACACACACACACACACACACACACACACACACACACACACACACACACACACGAAAAAAAATAAAAAGTGAAGAAAAAAATGATGTTGTATCTCCTCCGTGAAACAAAACTAAGAATCGAAAAAAAAGAAAAAAAGTAGAAAACGGGACGAAAAGGCAATGCAATAATAGTGTGTAAAAAGACATAAGCTAAAATACTGGTAAAGAAAATAAAAGTAAACACGCATATTCTTTGTCAAATGCACACAAGCAATACGAAGAAACGAGAAAAAAAAAGAGAATACATAAGAGAATACTTAAAAAGACGCCGATTCCTTACAGTAAAAGAAAAAAGAGATACTAAACAGAATACTACTGAAAGAACAAGAAAGAAAAAAATACAATTAATAAAACAAGGCAACATAAAAAAGAAAAAAAATGAAACGAGAGAAAAAACTGAAAAAAACAAAAAAGAAACAAAAAAATACTAAACAAAACATTAGAGAGAGAGAGAGAGAGAGAGAGAGAGAGAGAGAGAGAGAGAGAGAGAGAGAGAGAGAGAGAGAGAGAGAGAGAGAGAGAGAGAGAGAGAGACCCTAACATTAAATAACAAACAGGTATTTGCTCTAGTATCAAAGCTAATAACCTCGTGAACGCCAATTTACCTGACTTACACCTGAAACTCTTGACCTTGGAACTCATTAGCATACACCTGGCGGGCTGGAGCACACCTCGCGTCTCACCTGCGTTCTCATTATTTATTAACAGGTGATTACAGGTAAGCCACCTTAATTACAGGCGGCTACGATAATGACAGGTAGCCTCAATTGTGTGTGTGTGTGTGTGTGTGTGTGTGTGTGTGTGTGTGTGTGTGTGTGTGTGTGTGTGTGTGTGTGTGTGTGTGTAATTTGATTATTATATAGGTATGGTTGACACGAGTGAGGGGAAAAGGGAAGGAGAGGGAAAAAGGATACGAGAGTTAAAGGGAGGGAAGTGAGAGTGGGTCAGGAGGGTGAGTGAGGGGGACAGGGAGTAAGGGTGAAGGATGTGAAGGGAGAGGTAGTGAAGAGGGAGAGGAACTGAGTGGAAAGGAGTGAGGGGGTGAGGGATGAGTGTGTGGGAGAGGGGAGACGGGACAGGGAGGGCGAGAAAAGCTTGTGGGAAGGTAACATATTGTAAGTAAATCGATACGCCTGGAATATTGACAAGGAGAGAGAGAGAGAGAGAGAGAGAGAGAGAGAGAGAGAGAGAGAGAGAGAGAGAGAGAGAGAGAGAGAGAGAGAGAGAGAGAGAGAGAGAGAGAGAGAGAGAGACCATGAACCAAACAGCCAAGAAAATAGAGCCAGACAAACGCAGATACATAACACACACACACACACACATACACACACACACACACACACACACACACACGTAGTACACACAAACACACATTCACAATTACAAAAGTTCCCCCTCCCCCCTCACACACACACACACACACACACACACACACACACACACACACACACATACACAAAACACTACGCCCGGATAATCCCACTCGATCATTACATTAATTATTCATGATTCATCGTCAACTATTCACGCAGCATTTGCACCATTCACTGCCCACATTAACGCAACACAGACACTCAACACCAACTAACCTGCGTCACACCTCTCCGTCACACACACACACACACACACTCTCTCTCTCTCTCTCTCTCTCTCTCTCTCTCTCTCTCTCTCTCTCTCTCTCTCTCTCTCTCTCTCTCTCATGTGTGTGGGGGAAAAAAAAAGTTTGTGTGTGTAGAAAGTTTGTCAGTGTGCCGGCTATGTATGAATGTATATAGGTAAAGGGATGCAGGTACAGGTAGATGTGCAGATGTGTATGTATGTATGTATGTATGTATGTATGTATGTATGTATGTATGCATATGTGTGTATGTGGACTGTTTGCTTTTGATGATTGTGTGTAAAAGTATATTACGTATTTCTGTGAGTTGTTCGCAGGTATGGTCTGTGTTATTAATGCTCTCTGTATGTACCTATATAATGTCTGTCTGTCTGTCTGTATGTATGTATGTCTGTATGTATGTACGTATATGTATTGAAATTATTCAGATGTAGAAATTAAGTGAATATGTATGTATGAACGTATGTCTGTCTGTCTGTATGTATGTATGTCTCATATGAGCAAGAAAATATATGAATATATATAAAGATACGTATGTAATGAATGTATTTATATATGTATGTTACGAATGAATGAAGGAATGAAGGAATGAAGGAATGAATGCAAAAAAAAAAAAAAAACTGTACAACATTCACTCGTACGTACGTCTGTATGAACCACCATTATTCATCCACACTTTTCCCATTTCCATGTCCAGTACGTGCTGCAGTGTCATAACTATTCATTAATGCATTACTTTCTTCTACTTCATCCCTTGAAATTTCAGGCAGTTGCTCGCTGTATCGTGAAAACCTCTCTCTCTCTCTCTCTCTCTCTCTCTCTCTCTCTCTCTCTCTCTCTCTCTCTCTCTCTCTCTCTCTCTCTCTCTCTCTCTCTCTCTCTCTCCGGGGTCAGGGCGGTGACCTTCAAAGCACCGCCACTTGGCTCTGTTCCACCGAAACCATGCATGAGGGGGAGAGAGAGAGAGAGAGAGAGAGAGAGAGAGAGAGAGAGAGAGAGAGAGAGAGAGAGAGAGAGAGAGAGAGAGAGAGAGAGAGAGAGAGAGTTTTGTTCTGAAATATGTTTACAAGAGTTCGAGGAAGAGGAGAGGGAGGTACGGAGGGAGGGAGGGAAGGAAAGAAGAGGAGGGAGGAGAAGGAGGAAGAGGCAGATAGACACGAACACATCAGAGAAAAATGACACACGGGAAAAGATTTAAAGATAGACAGACAGACAGATGGACAGGCAAACACAGACTGACAGGGAGATATAAAAGCAGAATACAAATATAGATAAACAAAGTGATTCTTTCTCTCTCTCTCTCTCTCTCTCTCTCTCTCTCTCTCTCTCTCTCTCTCTCTCTCTCTCTCTCTCTCAAAAGTAGTCCCTCCTTCCTTCCGTCCTTTTCTCCTTCTCTTCTATTTATCTTTTCTCTTTCAGTAAACATCTTCCTCCTCCTCCTCCTTTCTTCCTCTTTCCCTTTAACCTTTGAGTCTTCCTTCCTTCTTTATTCCTCGCTTTGCAGTTTCAGTATCCTCTTCTCTTCCCTCACCTCCTCCTCTTCGTCCCTTTTCTTATTCCTTCTCCTCCTCCACTTTTCTCTTCCTCCTCCGTCATTCCTTCTTTCCTTGCTTGCACCAACACACCAATGCATTCTCTCTCTCTCTTTCTCACTCTTGTTTAACATCTCTCTCTCTCTCTCTCTCTCTCTCTCTCTCTCTCTCTCTCTCTCTCTCTCTCTCTCTCTCTCTCTCTCTCTCCTGCCTCCCAACCTCTTCTTTTTGTTTCTCTGTTCTCACTTCCATCTCTTTCTTTACCTCCTCCTCTTCCTTTCTCTCCATTCTTCTATTCTTCCTCTTCTCTCTTTCTCTCTTCCATCTCCCCTTCCTTCTATCCTCTTCTCTCTCTCTCTCTCTCTCTCTCTCTCTCTCTCTCTCTCTCTCTCTCTCTCTCTCTCTCTCTCTCTCTCTCTCTCTCTCTCTCTTTTTTTTTATTTATACCAAATACATCATAATTTACAGAGGGTGTCACCACTACATTACATAGAATATCGTGACAACTTAGAGACTAAAGGTTACATAGTTAATGTTACCTATCTAAAAGCCTCACTCTGTTTTTATCACTGCTGTCTGTATTGTGTCAGCCACTCGTTCACTTTACATTTAAAATTTTGCGTTGTCAAGTTCGCAATATTTTCAATGTTTTGCTCACTGGCTATGAGTTTATTCCACCAGCTCACATAAGTGTAAATAAACTGTCTTTGGTGGTGCCATGTCCTGCACCGGGTTTGCAGCAGTTCCTCCGGGGCTGAGGTGACGGCTCTGGTAGCGACCTGGGCCAGTCGGGGAGGCTGCCGGAGTGACTGTAGGTGCGGCACACACTGTAGTTGCACCTTGAACATTACAGTGAGTCCCGCCACGTCACGCCGATGTTGGAGACTCTGTAATGCTGGTTGGTGTCCTGCCTCTCTGATGAGCCTTGCCGCCCTCTCCTGTACCTTGTCCAGTAGAGACAGGTGCTTGTTGGCCGCACCTCCCCATGCCAGGCACGCGTATTCCAGGGACGAGCGAACCTGGGCTTTGTAGAGGACTTCCATTCCCCTACTGTCCAGGAGAGGTGACATTCTCCTCAGGGATGCCAGCTTCCCTGAGGCCTCCCTGGCGAGCCGCTCTATGTGGGATCTGAAGGACAGCTTTCTATCATATGTGACCCCCAGCACCTCCACCTCGTCCTGTGGGGTCAGCGTGTCGCCTTGGAAGACGAGGCGTGGGGCCGTCCCGAGTCTGGAGATGGTGAGCAGCTGCGTTTTTTTGTGCCGCAAATTTTACTTTCCACTTTTCGCCCCACGCTGCTATGCGGCTTAGAGTGGCGTTCAGCGTGCTGACAGTGGCGTCTTCCTCCTCAGGACCGTAGCAGAGAGACAGGGTGAGGTCATCCGCGTATGCTCTCGTGCTCGGGATAAGGTGCAGCAGGTCATTTATATAAACATTCCAGAGCAGAGGGCCGAGGCAGCTACCCTGTGGGACCCCCGCTCTGATGGGATGAAGCCTGGAATCACGCCCATTGACGGTCACTTTGAAATATCTGTCCCTCAGGTAACTCTCGAGGAGTTTGAGGAGCGGCCCGTCCACGCCGGCAGCGTAGAGCTTGGTGACGAGCGCCGGATGCCAAACTTTGTCAAAAGCTCCCTCTATATCGAGAGCGACGACAAGGGCGGCCTTGCCCCTGTCCAGGGCAGCGCTCCACTCACTCGTGAGTTGCAGGTGCAGGTCTCCCGCCGACCTCCCCTTCCTGAAGCCGTATTGTCTGTTGCTCAGCAGGTGGTGCCTATCAAGGTGCTGCGCGAGTCTCGAGGCCACTATCGTTTCCAACACTTTACTGAGCACCGGCAACAAGGACACAGGACGGTAATTTTTTGCTTCGGTTTTTGAGCTTTTCTTGTGAATTGGCACCACACTGCTCACTTTCCACAAGTTGGGCCAGGTGCTGCTCCTCAAGCTATTATTGAAGATGGCGGCGAGAGGGCGCGCCAACTCCTCAGCACACTGTCGAAGCAGGCGGGGGCTGATGCTGTCAGGCCCCACCGCTTTCTTGTCGTCCAGGTCTCGGAGCAGCACTTTCACTTCTTTTTCACTGGTTTCTATGCTCATTATGTTTTCACTCACTATCTGTGGTAGTATTTGTGGCGTTTTTTCTGGTTCGGAAATGCACATTTTTGCGGCGAAGTGGGCGGCCAGGAGATTCGCCTTGTCTGTGGCGGTTTGAACAACACTACCGTCTGGCCGGATGAGAGCAGGCACCGAACATCCCCGCGTGTCACCCTGTTGTTCCTTAATGAGATTCCACCAACGTTTGCTGCCGACCTGACCACCCCTCAGTTTGCTCCTGAGGTTCGCCTTCCATTCATCCATGGCCCACTCCTGGGTGGCTGTCATGCGCGCTGTAGCCGCTCTGTGCCTTTGCCTGGTTCTGACACTGGGGTGCCTCTTCAAAGCACGCCAGGCACGATACTTGGCATCAGCGGCAGCGCGGCACTCTGGGCCAAACCAGGGCTGGTCCGATGCCTTGGTGGTGTGGTTGGAGTGAGGCACCCATCTGAGCTGGAGGGCGTGGAGCAGCTCGCTGAGTCGCTGGACCTGCTGGTCAACCTCACCACTCAGCACTTCCCCCCAGTCTGTGTTCCTCAGAGCAGCCCGGAGAGCGTCCCAGTTGGCCGCCTCCCACCGCCAGAGATTGCGAGCTGTTGTCTCCTCACTTGGTCTTCTGAACTGGATCTTGGTGAAGACTGCTATGTGGTCCGAGGTGCCAACAAAGTCTAGGGGAAAGCACTGTATGGAGTGGTGAGGGAGGTCCGTTACAACGGGGTCTCTCTCTCTCTCTCTCTCTCTCTCTCTCTCTCTCTCTCTCTCTCTCTCTCTCTCTCTCTCTCTCTCTCTCTCTCTCTCTCTCTCTCTCTCTCTCTCTCTCTCCTGCCTCCTCTTAGTAGAAATCCTGGTAAGTGTTTGATGGTAAACTTGTACCCTGGGATTAAAACAACAGAGAGAGAGAGAGAGAGAGAGAGAGAGAGAGAGAGAGAGAGAGAGAGAGAGAGAGAGAGAGAGAGAGAGAGAGAGAGACACGTTCATGAATTTTGTATTTCGGTTTCTTTTCAAAATACAAATTGTTCTCTCTCTCTCTCTCTCTCTCTCTCTCTCTCTCTCTCTCTCTCTCTCTCTCTCTCTCTCTCTCTCTCTCTCTCTCTCTCTCTCTCTCAGTCCATCCATCGCTGCAAGTGACACACAAGTCTAATCTACATGCAGGAAGGCGATGTCTCTCTCTCTCTCTCTCTCTCTCTCTCTCTCTCTCTCTCTCTCTCTCTCTCTCTCTCTCTCTCTCTCTCTCTCTCCCTTACCCTTCCTATTTCCCCCTCTCTATCTTCTCCTCTACTCTTCTCTCCCTTTTAATACCCCTTCCCTTCTTTTCCCTTACACTTGCACTCTCCCCTCTTCTCTTCTCCCCATTTTTCATTCTCTTCTACTCTTATTTTCTTCTCCCTTCTTTTACCCCCTCCCTTTTATTCCCCCTCCACTTCCACACTCGCCTCTTCTCTCCTCCCCGTTTTTCATTCTCTCCTATTCTTCTTTTTCCCTCCTCCCCTCTCTCAACACCCGATTTCCCCTCCCTTCCCCTCTCTCTCCCCTCTCCCTTGCTGCCTCCTCCTCCGCTCTTCATCACCATCTCGCCTTTTGCTTGAAGAAAAACCAAAAAATGAAGAAAAAAAAGCAGCATGGTCTTTTGTTCAGAATATGCCAAGAATCTGGATGGAATTTACATTGGGACTGTGCCAGGAGAGAGAGAGAGAGAGAGAGAGAGAGAGAGAGAGAGAGAGAGAGAGAGAGAGAGAGAGAGAGAGAGAGAGAGAGAGAGAGAGACTAGATGTTATGAAATCAAATAAAAATCCACAAGACAACATGATTAAATTTATGAGAGAGAGAGAGAGAGAGAGAGAGAGAGAGAGAGAGAGAGAGAGAGAGAGAGAGAGAGAGAGAGAGAGAGAGAGAGAGAGAGAGAGAGAGAGAGATTACGCCTAGTATTACCACCCCGAGGAAAGAAAGCAACTAAAAGTATTGGGAAAAGATTAGCCGGAAATGAAGGAGAGATAGAGAGAGAGAGAGAGAGAGAGAGAGAGAGAGAGAGAGAGAGAGAGAGAGAGAGAGAGAGAGAGAGAGAGAGAAAGAGAGAAAGATATAGAAAAAGAAATAACAATAAAAATAAAAATAATCAAGGAAGAAACAATGCAATGAGAAAACGAGCGACCGAGCCAGAGAGAGAGAGAGAGAGAGAGAGAGAGAGAGAGAGAGAGAGAGAGAGAGAGAGAGAGAGAGAGAGAAATTAGGTTAGGTGATCGAGGAAGCAAGAACGAGGGAACGGTTTGATTAGGACAAGCAGTTGGCAGAGAACCATTAAAGGGGGAAATAAAAGGGAAAGAAGGAGATAGAATGGGAATAAAAGGAACACAAAGATATAAAAAAGGGGAAGAAAATGGGAGATTGACCAACTGATAGAGAGAAGACGAGGGGAGAGAGAGAGAGAGACAGAAGAGGAGGAGTACGAGGAGCAGAAGTGAGTGAGAGAAAGATGGAAGAAAGATGGTGAAAGATGAACAAACAGAGAGAGAAACTGGAATAGAGATCGGAAGGGAAAGGAGAGAAGGATGAAAGAGATAGAGAGATAGAGAGATGGGGTGGGAGGGGAAGGAGACAGGCAGAGATATGAAATGGAGGGATGGTGAAAGATGGAGAGGGCAGAGAGAGAGAGAGAGAGAGAGAGAGAGAGAGAGAGAGAGAGAGAGAGAGAGAGAGAGAGAGAGAGAGAGAGAGAGGGGATGGAGAAATGGTGTGAGGGTAGATTAACATTGCGATAAATAGGATATGTTATTATATTTTACCACCGAAACTGCCTCTCTCTCTCTCTCTCTCTCTCTCTCTCTCTCTCTCTCTCTCTCTCTCTCTCTCTCTCTCAGTGGCAATATACAACACTGAATCTGAATTAATGGAACGCATTGGCATTTCCACTCAATTGTTCCCTCCTTCCCTCATTTCCTTCTTTTATCTCCTTCTTTCCTTATTCCTCTTCCTTCTCTTCGTTATGCTTCTTCCTCCGTTCTCATGGTTGTTAAATGTTTTCTTTTGTTCTTTTTTTCTTTTTCTTTCTTTTTTCGTTGTTGATTACTTTAATTTCTCTGTTTGTTTGTATTGTTGTTCTTGTTTTTCCTCGTCTTCTTTCTACTATTTTTTCTTCGTTTTCGTTTATTTTATGCCTTACATACTTTTCTTACACGATTAATGTGTTTTTATTATTTTTTCTTCTTCCTCTTCTTCTTTTTGGTGACTCTTCTTTGTCTTCTTTTCCTTTTTACTACTATTATTCTTATTCTTCTCACAGTTCGTCTTCTTTTTTTTCTTCTTTTCTCTCCTCGTCCTCTTCCTTTCCCTCCCTCCCCTTCGCTTTCGTCTATTTTATTGTTTATTTATTTCACTTACATAATTCACGTTCTTCTTATATATTGAGCGGTAAGTTAAGTTTATTTTCCTTGCATATGCACTTCCTTTTGGTGACTCTTCGTGTAAATATACCTAAATCACTTTCATTCACTTATTTACACATTCGATCTGTAATTTATCATAGTAACTTACTCAGTCGGGATTTGCAACGAACAATAACTTCACCTAATTTGTTTAAAATATTCTTGATCTCTTCAGTGACTGACTGACTGACTGACTGACTAACTGGCTAACTGGCTGGCTGGCTGGCTGGCTGGCTGGCTGGCTGGCTGACTGGCTGGCTGGCTGGCTGACTGACTGACTGACTGATTGACTTGCTGACTAACTGACTGACTGACTGACTGACTGACTGACTGATTGACTAGCTGACTAACTGACTGAATGACTGGCTGACTGTCTGATTGACTGACCGACTGGATGACTGATTGAGTGAATATTGACCCAACTACACCATCAACACTTGTGAATAATTTTTCATCTCGTAAATCATTATAATGTCGCTTTCATCTCCATAAGTCACTAAAATTATGATGTTCAATTTACTTAACCATGTTAAGCAGAAATGAATAAATACAATAAATAAATAAACAAATAAGCAGATAAATAAATAAATAAAAGTTATCAAAAGTAAAGGATCGTCTGAAATCGCTACGTTACATTAAATTAATAAAAAAAAAAGTAAATAAGTAGATGTACAGAAAAAGTCGCCCTAAATCACCACATACCTTGAAATTAGCAATATTCACCATCACATTCCAAGTCACCAGGCATCACAGAATCACAATAAGTCACAGAACGTTGACAAAGTAATCACCACGTCACTCTTCACCTTAGTCACCAAAAATTCACCATCAAATCACCTCGTCACCATACGCCACTAAACCACCACAACTCACCATCTATAAGACACTAAACCTCACCATCAGATCACAAATAACCACAAGTCACCACAAGTCACTGAATCATCATCCATATTGAGTCACCATCCAATTTAAACTCACTATAAGTCACATAATCACCATACATATCACTAAAATTAACCATCTGATCCCAACTCACCATAAACTACCCAATCACCATCACATCAAGCCCCACCCTAACCTAACACAGCCCCCAAGTCACTGTAAGTCACCGTTATCGCCATCAGTCAGCCTCCATCAGTCACGCGGCCTCACCACTTAGGCGTCTGCGGTAATCCGTGACGCCCCGAGCCGCCTCAGCCAATCACTGCGGCGGATTCGCGTGCTGAAACCCTTACCGCGTCCCTGATTGGCTTAGCGGCCCCGACACCCTGCCTGAGGGGCCGCGACGTGGCGTGTTTGGGAATAACAAGGAGGAGGAGGAGGAGGAGGACAGGGAGCAGGAGGACGGGAAGGACAGGGAGGAGGAGGAGACACGCACCCTGAGTTCAGTTTCAATTAGTCACACACACACACACACACACACACACACACACACACACATTCTTTCCACGATATCATACATGTGTACATCGATACCTAACAGAGAGAGAGAGAGAGAGAGAGAGAGAGAGAGAGAGAGAGAGAGAGAGAGAGAGAGAGAGAGAGAGAGAGAGAGAGAGAGAGAGAGAGAGAGAGAGACGTAGACGAAAACAATACGCTGAATAGGAAGAAAAGAAAGACAAGAGAGAGAAGAAAAAGATGGAAGGAAGGGAGGAACAAATAAAACACGGGAACAGAGGGAGATAAAATAAGAGGAAAGGACAGGTGGAGGGAGGGAGGGAGGGAGGGAAGGAGGGAGGGAGAGAGCGATAGAGGGAAGCGGAAAAGAAAAAAAAATAAGAAAGGGATGGAACCACCGGAGAGAAAGGACAGTGGGAGGGAGGGAGGGAAGGAGAGAGAGAGAGAGGGAGGGAGGGAGGGAGGGAGGGAGAGAGAGAGGGAGGGAGGGAAGGAAGGAAAGGTGAGGTAGAGGTAATGACAGGAAGGTAAAGGAAGCGTAACGAAGATGCAATAAATCTATCACTTTAATTATGAGAGAGAGAGAGAGAGAGAGAGAGAGAGAGAGAGAGAGAGAGAGAGAGAGAGAGAGAGAGAGAGAGAGAGAGAGAGAGAGAAGCAAGGTCAGATGCATAAAGTATTGGGAAAAATTTTACATAGTGAGAAAGAACGAGAAACCAAAGCCAGAGAGAGAGAGAGAGAGAGAGAGAGAGAGAGAGAGAGAGAGAGAGAGAGAGAGAGAGAGAGAGAGAGAGAAAGAGAAACACGGGGGAGAGAATATTTATGTGAACCCGCGCTGTTTGGGAATAGCAAAGACTTACCGCCGCCACAACCACCACAACCACCACCACCAGCACCACCACCACCAGTCACATCCACCACAACTAAAACACCATCACTTCTATTATATAACCATTACCTCAATCAACCACCACCACCACCACCACCACCACCACTCACATCTACCACAACTTGTACACCATCACTACAATTATACAACCACTACCACCACCACCTTCACCTCTTTCCACCACCACTCATCACCATCATTACCACCACCAACACCGCTGCCACATCAACACCACCATCACATCTACCACCATTCACCATCAATAAAATCATCACTTCTTCCACAAAGCACATTACCACCACCATCACCACCACCACCACCACCACCACCAGCTCCCTATGTAAAGGATTAAATCAAGTGCCACAAAAAGCCTCATTACGTGCACAATACACTCATGATACTCGTTTATGCCATGGAAATCGTGCACTACATAGTTTTAAGAGTGATATCAAGTGCTGCATATGATTTGACTTCAGCAGGAATTCCATCAAAGGAAAAAAAAACGTACATGACTTGGAAGATTATTATAATTAGCAGATTTGTGTGCCCAGAGATTTTTTCTGTCTCAATTTCTTTAACCATTTCACTGCGATAAACAATTCACGACAATAAAAAACACTGTCCTAGATCTTTAAAGCACGAGCGAGAAAGGAAAGTGAATGAAACTGGATTAAAAGAATAAATTTTCCATAGTCTAGGCAGTGTAATGTTTAGAATTGACTGTAGAACAAAGAAATGTCTGAGTGGTTTATGATTCAAGGAAAGATGTGCCAAGTAGCAGCGAAAGCAAAGTGAAGATACGTTGCCACTTAACTCAGAGTGAAGTGTGTACATTACTTCACACACGCACTGAGGACCGTATTCTTACTTTCCTCTCTCATGAGGGTTATTTTCAAAGCTTACAAAGGTCGTGAGTTGTGTTCTTGTGAGTGCTTTTCTTAGTTATGATGCAGAGTCCTTTTTAAACGATCACTTCGGGTGGTATTCTTAAATGCTTTGTTCTCTCGTCAGAATTATTTTCTAAGGTTGCAAAAGTGATGATTCCTCCTTTTTAGTGTTCTTTTTTTATGTTATGATGCAGAATTATTTTTTAACCTGTCGTTATACCGGACATTGTTTAACGCTTTGCTCTCTCGTTAGGAATATTTTCAAAGGCTACAGAGATGACAGGTCGTGTTTTTACGGGTGTTCCCTACTAATGGTGCTCTATTTTTTATACTATCACTAAGGTTGGTAATCATAAAAGCTTTGCTGTCTCGTCACGACTACTTTAAAAGGCTACGGAGATCAGTGTTGCTATGACTGTGGCTCCCTACTAAGGATCAAATTCCATGTTAAACAATGACTTGAATCACGAAATCACCCTTGAAAACCTCATTCCACTAGAGACTATTCAAAGTAGTGGAGATAAGACGCCCAAACGTTCCAGATGGTGATGATAATGCCTTGTAAAGTGTTATCCTCCACTCTCTTCTATTTCAACTCCTTATGCTCTCCATCTCAAGCCAAGACTTCTCAGTTGAATTCTTGCAGTACTTTTTGTCCTAGTCTTAATCCCAGTCTTACTTATTTCATCCCACTTTTCTTTTTACGTTTTATGTTTGCTCCGCTTTTAGATTTCTTTCAACCACGCTGGTGTTGAGGAATGCGAATGCTGTGCTTAGTGTGAATGAGGCACTAAATGATAATGTAAGCAGCGGTGTCAGGGATGAATTCATTGTCGTGATATTGAGTCCTGCTGCGACATGACTTTTTTCCTGTTGTTTTCGTTTTCAATTTTTATTATCATTATTATTATTATCATTTTATTTATTTATTTATTTATTCATTTTTTTGCCGAATATCAAAAAGCCACCAGTCGTTTAGGTACCTGTTACACACACACACACTCACACACACACACACACACACACACACACACACACACACACACACACACGAGAAGTATGAAGACACCCCAAAAAACTAAACTGGCTGACTCTTCCGGTTCTCTCTCTCTCTCTCTCTCTCTCTCTCTCTCTCTCTCTCTCTCTTTGCGGTGGTGAGTGACATGAGCGCTTTTATTATTATTATTTTTTTTTTTGTGGCCTTAACTGGAATCTCTGACGTAAACACACTCAGTTTCTCTCTCTCTCTCTCTCTCTCTCTCTCTCTCTCTCTCTCTCTCTCTCTCTCTCTCTCTCTCTCTCTCTCTCTAATGCATGTGCAGTCTCATGTTTCACTACAGTAATAAAAAACAATGACATCCTGGTACACAAAGCAACTCGCCAACGTCCATCATTCGTGACAAACTGTGATTATGTGCAAGCTTCTCTCACACGTGATTGAAGACTTTATCCTTTCCAGAGACATTAGGATTAAACATTTCGATGCCTTACTTAACTATTTTCTAACAGGCTTTTATTGAAGGTATGGCGGCTTTCAGTGACGTTTCTGTAATTCAAGTGATAGTTTAACACGAATTCTAAATCATCAGAAAACAACGTAATAAGGTGATTGATTATATTTATGGCCTTATGCAAAATAGTCCTAATGAAATTTGAAAGCATTTTCTTGATTACAAATACTCGTTGATTCCTTCCTTCTAAAACAAGAGTTGAAAAAAAAAAACATCGTGAAAAGCTGATTAATTACATTCATGACCCTTCAAAACGGTCCTGAATAAATTTGAAAGCTTGATTACAATAAGCCCTTTATTCCTTACTTCGGCATCAAGAGTAAGAAAAAAAAAAAAAGGTGAAAAAACAACTAATTATTCAAAGCGTCCTACAAATTACTCTTGATTAGTAAAGGGAAGACCAAAAACCTTTCAGACGATGAGCATTACAGAGCATTCAGGAGCACCAGAAGGCGGCTGGAACCTATACAAACCTATTAAAAGTCACCCGAGTCTCCTTAGGCCTACAGTAACATGCTAAAGACTGGAAACACCATAAAAATCAGTATTCAAGTAATGTCATCAGCACCATCAATACATCATTACATCATCACCACCACCACCACCTCGCCGCCTCGAGAATGCCTCGTCATCTGGTCAACTTTCTACATCAATCAATCTCAATTGTTTGGCTTACTGAAGGCTGCACAGAGAGAGAGAGAGAGAGAGAGAGAGAGAGAGAGAGAGAGAGAGAGAGAGAGAGAGAGAGAGAGAGAGAGAGAGAGAGAGAGAGAGAGAGAGAGAGAGAGAGAGAGAGAGAGAGAGAGAGAGAGAGAGAGAGAGAGAGAGAGAGAGAGAGAGAGAGAGAGAGAGAGAGGTATACATGGGTGGTCGTAATAAAAGAAAATGTTAATAACTACGTAGTATATCTCGACTTGTACGCGGAAGAGGTGAAAGAGAGAACATTACAAAGGTTACGGGGGAAGAAAAGATGAAAAGAAAAATAAAGAAATAAAGGGCTGGGAAGGGACAAGAGATTAGAGTAGTGGTGGTGGTGGTGGTGGTGGTGGTGGTGCAGGAAAATAAAATACGTGAAAAAGAAAATATCATAATAAATTTCGTGTCCTTTTCCTACCTTTTCTTGCCACCTTCCTCCCCCCCCCTACTCTCTCTCTCTCTCTCTCTCTCTCTCTCTCTCTCTATGCCCGGCGGTCAGTCTTGGCTCGCATATCGCCTCTTTTATTTACACTATCCTTTCACACTGTAGCGATTATTCTTAGCTTATGTGCCTCACCTGTCCGTTACCTTGCCTTGCCTTGCCTTTCTATTCCTCTCCTTCCCTTGACGCGTTGATTCAGTATGGGTGAGTGTAATCTTCTGCTCTGATGCTTCATATTTTATCTACTTTTTTTTTTTTTTAATTATTAGTTCGATTTATTTTGTTTAAGTTGATATCATTGTTTTGTTAGTGTTTTTTTTTGTCTTCATTTTTTTTTTTACTTTATCTCTTTTTGTATATTTTTCTTTTCTTTGTGTTTTTGTTTCTTTCTTCTTCTTCTTCTTCTTCTTCTTCTTCTTCTTCTTCTTCTTCTTCTTCTTCTTCTTCTTCTTCTTCTTCTTCTTCTTCTCCTCCTCCTCCTCCTTTTCTTATTCTTCTTCTTTTTCTTCTATTTCATCACTTTATCTTCATTTTAGTTTTTCCTCCTTTCTTACCGTTTTTTTTTATTATTATTTCCCAGTTTTTACCAATAACCTCTTGTCAGTTGTTATCTTTCTCTTATTTCCCCTTTTTCTTTCTTCTTATCTTTGTCATCTACATCATTCACCGACTCTTGTATCTGCTTTTTCTCCACCTCTTCCTCTCTCCTTCCTCCTCGCCGTCGTCATCCTCCTCCTCCTCCTCCTCCTCCTCCTCCTCCTTCTCCTCCTCCTCGTCTTCTTCCTCCTCCTACTCGTTAAATAAGTCACGCATCATAGTTAAATACAGCGTGTTTAATGAAAGAACCCACCACTTAAGGATGCAATATCATTAATTCTTGTCTCCTTCGTATAAAAAAAATAGATAAATGATGAAAGGTTCTGCAAATCCCTTCTTAAGATTAATGTCTCTCTCTCTCTCTCTCTCTCTCTCTCTCTCTCTCTCTCTCTCTCTCTCTCTCTCTCTCTCTCTCTCTCTCTCATTCTTTCTTGCTACTACAACTACTTATTACAACTGTAGTGGTCTGTGTATCCGTACTGCAATCACCACCACCATCACTTCTGTTATCACCCATACTACTACTACTACTAATACTACTACAACTACTACTACCACTACATACTGCTATTACCTTCCTCACCACCGCCACCATCAGCACCACTACTACTACTACTACTACTATTACCACGACCACCACCACCACCACTACTACTACTACTACTGCTGCTACTACTACTACTACTACTGCTATTACTACTAGACCAATCAAAACTCAAACTCGTAAGTCTCAGCTAAAGAAAACGAGGGAGGGAAGACGAGGGTAAGTTGGAATGGAAGTTATGACTGGCAGGGGCCGTAAACCGAGGAGGAGGAGGAGGAGGAGGAGGAGGAGGAGGAGGAGGAGGAGTCTCACTGGCCAGCCCGAGCCTCCATCTACCTCATAGTTTAGGGAGAACTTGTTGAATTTCCTGTCGTGGAAGTCAGACCGGCGCCTCCACCTCCTCCTGCTCTTCTTCTTCTTCTTCTTCTTCTTCTTCTTTATCCTCCTTTTCTTCTTTTTTTTTTTTTCCGAATCCTGTTCTGGTTCTGTTGTTATTGTTGTTGATGTCGGTATTGTTATTGTTGTTGTTGCAGTTTTCCTTTTTTCTCCTTGTTCTTGTTCTTCTTGTTTTTGTTCTTCTTCTTCCCCTATTTCTTCTTTTTCTTCTTTTTCTCCTCCTCCTCCTCTCTCTTTTTTTTTTCTTCTTTTCTCCTCCTCCTCTCTCTTCTTCTTCGCCTT
>NC_087157.1:27693115-27703115 GCF_035594125.1 Scylla paramamosain
GTTCTTTCTTTCATTCCTTCCCATCTTCTCTTATTCCTCCCCCCGGCATACCTTATTTAACTAGATTTCTTTTGTCTTTCATTTTTTTCCCATCATCTTTATCCCCCTCCTGCTCTTCCTTGTTTCACTATTTTTCTCCTTTCAGTTCTTTTTTCCATTTTTTTCTATGAATTCATTTTATTTATTCTCTCTTGAATTGCCCCCTTTTTTTCTAATGTATATTCACCTTTTTTTTTATTATCTATAACATCATTTCCATCTTTATCCATTATACGAGTTTCCTGCTTTTCCTACTCTCTCTCTCTCTCTCTCTCTCTCTCTCTCTCTCTCTCTCTCTCTCTCTCTCTCTCTCTCTCTCTCCTTAATTCCATCCACGCATCTCTCCTTGAATTAATTTCCCTCTTGTTTTTGTTTCCTATTCATTTAACTCTCCCTTCTAATATCCCTCTCCTCATCGTCTTATTCCTCTCTTCCCTTCCGTCTTTCACGTTTCGGTAGTTATCCTTCTTTTTTTCCCTTTCCATTGTTACTCTTTCGTTTCCCTTCATTTAGTACCTTCCATATTAATTTTTCCTTCATTTCATCACTAGTTGTTACTCCTTCTTTATCATTTATTTCCTTCTTTGATTATCCTTTTTACTTTTGTTTTTTTTTCCTCTTATATTTTTTCACTGTCTCGCTATTCATGTTTTCATTATTTCCATATTTTTCTTCATTAGTGTTTCTTTCTTTTCTTTCCCTCCTTGTGTTTATTTTCTTTTCCCATAAACTCTCTCTCTCTCTCTCTCTCTCTCTCTCTCTCTCTCTCTCTCTCTCTCTCTCTCTCTCTCTCTCTCTCTCTCTCTTCACTGCACCATTATTCTCTCCCTGTTTTCTTCTTTTCCCATTTCTTTCTGGTTTCCTTTACTTTTTTCCACATATCTATCCGTAAACCAGTTTCCTTATTTTTACTTTTCTTCCTTCCCATTCCTTACTTTCATGCCCGTTTCCATTATCCCCCTTTTTCCTCTATCACTGAACTCTTTCTCGCAACCCTTCCTTTTCCCTTCAATGATCAGTTATATATATTCTTCCTGTGATACTTGAAGCGTTTCGTTCCTTCTTAAACACTTCTTACCTCCATCTTGTGTCATCTTTTCCTTCCTACTCAGTTCTTCCTCAATCGCCCCTTCCTTCTCCTTTGAAGTCCTCGCTCTTTACCCTTCCTTCCTTCCTTCCTTCCTTCCTTCCTTCCGTGTGTGTGTGTGTGTGTGTGTGTGTGTGTGTGTGTGTGTGTGTGTGTGTGTGTGTGTGTGTGTGTGTGTGTGTGTGTGTGTGTGTGTGTGTGTGTGTGTGTGTGTGTGTGTGTGTGTGTGTGTGTGATAGGTATTTGTAAGTCTTTTTAGGTATCTATGTTTTGATTCTCTCTCTCTCTCTCTCTCTCTCTCTCTCTCTCTCTCTCTCTCTCTCTCTCTCTCTCTCTCTCTCTCTCTCTCTCTCTCTCTCCCTACCAATCGTACTTTCGAAGGAGAATTCAATAGAGAAAGAATGGTTTCAATTAATGAGATTTCTTCGCTCTTCATTCCTTACATATTTGTAGAGAGTAAGAGAGAGAGAGAGAGAGAGAGAGAGAGAGAGAGAGAGAGAGAGAGAGAGAGAGAGAGAGAGAGAGAGAGAGAGAGAGAGAGAGAGAGAGAGAGAGAGAGAGAGAGAGAGAGAGAGAGAGAGAGAGAGAATTCGTAAAAAAAATCAATTAACAGACAAAAACTAGAGATTAGCCACAAAAGTACGTATAATATACAAGGAGCTTACAAAATAAAAAAAATAATAAGAATAAATTAACAAGAAAAAAATAGAGAAAAAACACATTTCACCCTCTGTAACATATCCAATACAAATTAATACAAGAATGTAAACATATTGGTTATGAATATTGATATCTGTCTCCCAGTCTGTCTGTCTGTCTGTCAAACTGTCAAACCGTCTCGTACTCATGAATACTTGCAGCTTTCATTACGACTGTTTCCAAAAGCGACAATGATGTTTAGTGTGTTTCTTTAGCGTGCTTTTCCTATTGGTGATACATAATCTTTGCTAATCTATACATAATCTTTGTTAATCTATCACTAAAATCACAAAATCACCTTTAAATCCCTATTATTGTTTACTTACTTCTGTTAAAGGTGCAACATTCTTACTATACTAACACGATTTGAAGAACACACCTTTGGAAATTCAATTAGCTTTTACTAGAGCCAGTTGAAAATATTTAAAGGATTTTATCAAACAGTCACTCGTCACAAGAACACCCTTGAAAATCTTATTAGCTTCTACTAAAAGACGATAAAAGGGTCGGAATCCTTAATAAACCATCACTACAACCACGAAAGAAATGTACCCTTGACAATTCCATTAACCTCCACTACAGCCGGTGAGGAGTTGTCAAGATGAGACCAAGTGTTTGAGTCATCAGTATTAAAGTTGCATGAACGCTTCTACACAAACAGGTAAACAAACTAAACATATTTGAGTTTATACCTAATCCGTTAGGAACTTCTTGAGACAATGACGCGTTTGTGTTCAAGTCCCCTCTAGACAAACAGACAAACTGACAAAACACGCATAAAAACTTACTTAATCCATAAAAAAAAAGCTTGAAACGGCGAAATGTTTGGAAATATAGTCAAAGATTTTAACATTACAAACCTCTCTGTACAAACAAAACAGACAAACAATCTGGCAAAACACACATGAATAATAACTTAGACCATTAAGAAAAAAAAAAAAAAAGGCTTAAGAAGACGACGTGTTTCCAAATACTCATAAATAATAACAGCAAAAAAAAAAAAAAAAAAAAAAAAACAGACAGAAGTAACACGAACACATACCCATCTCCTTGGAAACTGCCTCATAACACCACAACACCACCACTACAGCTGATGATGGCGGTGGTGGTAGTGGCGGTGATGATGGTGGTGACGGTGGTGGTGGTGGTGGCGGTAGTAATAGTAGTAGTAGTGGTGGTGGTGGTGGTGGTGGTAGTCCCGACTCACTCACTCACTCACAAACCCCTGAAATTTAAGAGCATTAGATTCTGATCGCATTAATGGTTCCGCTGAAAGACGAGGAGAGATGAAAAAAAAAAAAAAATGGTGTTTTTAAAAGGATCCCCTTCCAACCACTGCCTTCCAATATTCGACGCGTTATAGAAAGAGAGGAAGGGAAGGTGAGGGGTGGGAAGGTGGAGGTAGAAGGATAGGTGGAAGGGAAGGAGAGGGAAGGTAAGTTGAAGGGAAGAGAAGAGATTATTATGTAGGTACCTGTGTTTTAATCTCCCTCTCTCTCTCCCTCTCTCTCTCTCTCTCTCTCTCTCTCTCTCTCTCTCTCTCTCTCTCTCTCTCTCTCTCTTGTTAATTGGTGGTTTTATCTATTTTTTGAAGAGGAAGATATGGCAGGAAAGGAGGAGGAGGAGGAGGAGGAGGAGGAGGAGGAGGAGGAGGAGGAGGAGGAGGAGGAGGGAAATAAAGAGAAAGAGAAGAAAAATCAAGAACAAGAACAAAAAAAAGAACAAGATAAAAAAATAAATAAAAGGAGATGGAGGGAGATTATGACAAGAAAAATATTATTAAAATATAACGAATGAGATGAACAGAAACTGAGACCCGAAAAAAATATAAAAAACAACATAATTAACGCATGTCTTATTCTTCTTCTCCTCCTCCTCCTCCTCCTCCTCCTCCAGCTTGACACTCATTACTGCCTCCCTAGAATGTCACCTGCCACCTGTCACCTGTCCAAGTCTCGCCTCACCTTGATACCTTCCCGCAGACGTGTTTATGACTGCCCCTGAGAGAGAGAGAGAGAGAGAGAGAGAGAGAGAGAGAGAGAGAGAGAGAGAGAGAGAGAGAGAGAGAGAGAGAGAGAGAGAGAGAGAGAGAGAGAGAGAGAGAGAGAGAGAGAGAATTAATGTATTTCTCCTTTGAAATTATCATCCCCTCATTTTTAATATTGCTGAAAGAAAAGATTGAAAGATGGAGAGATAAATAGATAAATACGAGTATATAGATAGATTGACAGACAGACAGAGAGATATATAGATAGATAGATAGATAGATAGATAGATAGATAGACAGACAGATAGAGACAGACAGACAGACAGACAAACAGGTAGGTAGATAAATAGACAGATAGATAGATGGATGGATAGATAAGTAGATAGGTAGACAGAGACAGACCTATAGTAACATATAGATAAACAGTCACAGAGAGAGAGAGAGAGAGAGAGAGAGAGAGAGAGAGAGAGAGAGAGAGAGAGAGAGAGAGAGAGAGAGAGAGAGAGAGAGAGAGAGAGAGAGAAAGCTTTGTTTAACTCTTGTTCACAGACACAATTGTAATTTTCTTCAGTGCCTTCAGTGCAAATGTTTTCCTGTTTGCTTAGCATATTTCCCTCTTCGTTCTGAAAAATCATGGATAAAAGGAAGAAAGAAAGATTGAGGGAGAGAAAAAGGAAGGAGAAAGAAAAAGAAAGAAAGAAAAGAAAGAAAGAAAGAAAGAGAAAGTAGTCACATTTGCCTCTCATGTAACTCTATTTCTATTCATTTATTCATGTTCTCTCACTTTTTTCTGTATGCCTCACTTTTTTTAGTGTCGTTTTACATAATTTACTTTCACTTCTGCAATCTTTCACTAATTGTTTCTTGTTTTCTTTGTTCACAGGTAAGAGTCCGCTACGTGACGAGTGTGAGGAGGACAAACTCAAAAAAAAAAAAAAAGAAAGGAAGGAAGGAGGAGAGAAAGAAAGGACCCGATATACAAACGTAAGGTAATGAATAACGATAAGAATGTTAAACAAGAATAAAAAAAAAACAGGATATGTAGTTAAGTATTGATATCAAATACAAGACCAATGGATGAGATTTTTCAAACTGAATCACAGCTCTCTCTCTCACACACACACACACACACACACACACACACACACACACACACACACACACACACACACACACACACACACAAACATGCCTCTACATAAAACAGAAGTTATAGCACACAATCAAGAAGAAATAAATAGATGAATCGATCAACACAAAGAAAATTACGAAGCAAAACAAACAAAAAATAAAAAGAGCTAAATAATGTAAAAAAAAAAAAAGAAACAGCAGAGACATCATAAATAAAACTACTACACGTAATAAAAAAACACAAAGCAAACCTCATTCCTCACAAGCATTAGCCCAGCCAAGCGTGCCAAGAAACAGCCTAGAGGTGACAAGGAATAGCCCAAATGTGCCCAAGAATAGCCCAATCGTCTTAAAAAATAGCCCAATCATGATAAAAGCCAGCCCAATCATGCATCACAGCCAGTCATGCACGGTAACCTTCAAGGCCACTTAAATTAAAAAAAGAGACCGCCATTATGAGCGAGTGCACTTCATGGCCAATATTTACCCTCATAAACCCGCTGAATTTATGAGTAATAGAATGTGCTCTAAGTTCCATGCACGCAGAGAGCAAGAGAGAGAGAGAGAGAGAGAGAGAGAGAGAGAGAGAGAGAGAGAGAGAGAGAGAGAGAGAGAGAGAGAGAGAGAGAGAGAGAGAGAGAGAGAGAGTTATTAGATAGGCACGTAGGTGGAAGTAGAAAGCAGACTGATAAAAAGCATGATAGCAAATAAGAAAGGATGTGGAGAGGAGAAGGAAGAAATGAGAGGAGGATGTGATGGAAGAATGAGTGGAGAAGGATTTATGAAGGAAAGGGTGGAAGGAACGGTTAGAGGAGACAGAGAAAACGGGGAGAGTAGGAGGAATTGGGAATCGGAAGAATGAAGGAAAAGAGGAATAGAAGGAGAAGAAGGAGAAGGAGAAAACAGGAAATGAGGGGGAGGTGAGAGGAAGGATTTGAGAAGAGAGCCAAGATGAGACCAAGAAAATAAGGAGGTATAGGAAAAATAGGAAGGAAAGGAAAAGAGATAGATAGCAAGAAAGGAAAGATAGAAAAAAGATAAAAAGGATGAGAACAAGGAGAATGCTAATACCAGGAAAATATGAAACCGAGGAAAGGAAGGAAAAAAATAAAAGGGAGAGATAAGAAAAAGAGAAAGGAGGAAGCAAAATGAAAATAAAAACGAAAGAATAAAAGGAAGAAGTAAAAGAACAGAGTATAAGAAGAATCAATGTCATGGAAAGAAGGAAGAAGAGGAAGTGAGAGTAAATTAATGATACAAAATAGAGAAGGGAAGAAAGATGAGAGGAAGGAGAAAATAAAAGAATGAAAGGACAAAGGAACGAGAGAGAGAGAGAGAGAGAGAGAGAGAGAGAGAGAGAGAGAGAGAGAGAGAGAGAGAGAGAGAGAGAGAGAGAGAGAGAGAGAGAGAGAGAGAGAGAGGAGTCTTTTCAAATGTTAATGAGATAAATAAATAATAACAATACTTTCACTCCTCCTCCTCTCCCTGCCCATCCCCTCGCATCTCTTTTATTTATCCTATTCTTATTCTTCAACCTCCTCCTCCTCCTCCTCCTCCTCCTCCTCTTCTTCCTTTTCCTCCTCTAATTGTTTTATTCCTTTCCGATTAATGAACGGTTTAAAAGGCGTGAAGAAAATTGCATTTCATTTCCTAAATCTACAAGTTTGCCCATAAATGTAAGCTCAACCAAATGGAATTATAACTAGTACTGGATCTAACTGAGTTCATTAAGAAGTTTACAGTCTTGGGAGGAGAAATGATGAATGCATTGTATCTATTACGAATTATTATCATTACTTCTGATGTCCTTTTTTTTTTTATTATTATTATTACCAGTAGTAAAGACATCCAGTACAGTCGAGGTCAAGGAGACTCAAGTTCGCATTATCATATTTTGGCAACCTAATCGTCTGAACCAATGTATTCGTTTCGCTATATGAATACTAACCGTTGTTGACAATATAGAGAGCCAGCATTTCCTTATTTCTAGAGTTAAAAATGTGTGCTGTTTTTTCTTTTGACAGTACTCGCCATTGGTGCTTATAGATATTATTAGAAATGATACATATTCTTTAATTAAGCGCAATGCAATCATGGGTTAGGAATCAGTGTTGTCGGGAGGGCTGCCAGAGTACGATAATGCAATCTTTACTTCCGGTGGCGGCATCTATCGTACTGCTACTGTCACCATTACAACAACAACAACAACAACTACAACTACTACTACTACTACTACTACTATTATTATTGATGCTCATTTTATTGTCTGACTCTCATACAAAAGGCCAAATTTATGAAGTACCTTAGGATTGCTTTAATAGTTTATCAGCCTTGAACATCATTTATTTACTCATTTATTTCAAAGGTACAATATATTGGCAGTACTGTTCATCATTGCATATCTAATAATAAAGCGAACATTCTCTCTCTCTCTCTCTCTCTCTCTCTCTCTCTCTCTCTCTCTCTCTCTCTCTCTCTCTCTCTCTCTCTCTCTCTCTCTACTGTCATAGGCACTCGCGCAACGATTTTCCGATATTATGTGAGATGAAACTGCCACAGCTAATACTACGCTCCATTTAGAACTAAGTCTCTCTCTCTCTCTCTCTCTCTCTCTCTCTCTCTCTCTCTCTCTCTCTCTCTCTCTCTCTCTCTCTCTCTCCTTTCTTCCATTTCATCATTCCCTAATTCATTTCCTTCTCACCCTCTTCGTCTTCGTCTTTCTCTCCTTCCTCATTCTAATTATCACTCCTCCTCGTCCTCCTCCTTCTCCTGGTCCTTCGTTCAGCGGAGTATAAGTCCATGTCCATCAATCATTGTGTCAGTCAATCATTAATTGCTTTATTAATACAAAGGGCCATTGTCAGTCACTTCATTTATTCAGCCAATCACGTGAATCGCTCAAGCCAGTCAGCAGTTACTCAATTTAGGGTAGGATTTAGACACTCAGCTCGTCAGTCAGTCAATCAGTCAGTCAGTCAGTCAGTCAGTCAGCCAGTCAGTCAGTCAGTCAGACAACCCGCTAGCCAGCCAGTCAGTAATACCAGCTGCCCATACATCCAGCCATCCATTCAGTCAACCACCCAGCCAATTAGCCAGACCAGTCACCCAGTCAACCAGTCACCCAGCCGACCAACCACTCAACTAACCAACCAGCCAGCAGGCCATCCAGTCAGCAATCCAGTCAGCCACTTAGCCACCTAGCAATCCAATTAGCCAGCCAATTCAATCATCCACCCATTTAGACAGCAAACAAGCCATCCACTCAGCCAGTCACACAGTCAGCCAGCCACTCAGCCAGCCAACCACACAGCCAGTCAGCCTATCATTCACCCAGTCAGCCAGCCACTCAGCCAGTCACACAGCCAGCTATCCATCCACTTATTTCCAGAAAGCATATTCCGGGCGAAGCGAAATTCACGGACAGGCACTATAAATAAAATTAATTGATTTAAACTATAGGCCGATTAGATTTGCATAGAAATGTATGATAAATTGTGTAAAAAAACATAAAAAATAACACGGCAGAAAGCGTGGCAGAAAAAAAAGAAGAGAAACTCATATTGTCGAGGCAAAAGTTATGTAAAAAAAAAATGATGCAATGGATTTATGCTTTTGAAAAATCTAGAGAGAGAGAGAGAGAGAGAGAGAGAGAGAGAGAGAGAGAGAGAGAGAGAGAGAGAGAGAGAGAGAGAGAGAGAAACTACCTCAATACCGGTAAATCCTTCCTAAATCTACACCTTCCCTTCCCATCCCAGCCCACAGCACCCGCCACCCGCTTCCCTTCACCCATCAAAAGAACACACCCTTGCTATCGCACACTCCCTCTAACTCTCCCTTTCCCACTCTCCATCCCTCCCACGTAACAGTGAAATAATAAACATATTGACAAACAAAAATTCAATCAGCTACATAATCCTGCCGCAGTGAAAAATACTAGAGGCTGCAGACAAAAAGAATATGCTGGGAAAGGTAATTTTTATGAAGGAATACAGCGAGGATGTGGCCAAATCAAGGAGTATAATGCTATAACAATAAAGAAGACTAGGTAAAAATAACATAGAAGTGTAGAAAGAAGGAAATATAAAGCGCAGATCTCAATGAATAGTGGAATTGAGCACCTCTTATAATATTGTTCTTAGCATGTAACCTTCACCAGACATGATGCAAAACGAGTTAAAATCAGAATACAGTTCACTCCAAGCTACCTTAGAGTTCAGTGAGTCAGTGTTCGGTGCAGTGTTGGCATGGTACAAACTTGGTCGGAAATACAGTAATCTTCTGCATTAATTTTAAATGTATTTTGTTTGTCTTGTTTTTCTTAATTTCAAGTCCCCGAAACTACTGAAAGTCTCTTTACACTTGGCGGATTCTTAGAAGTTGAACACAGGCAGGCGAGGAGAGACCCATAAAGCAACCTTGTCGAGCAAAACAATACAATCAAATAAAACGAATAAATAAACTGATAAAAAAACAAACAAACAAATATATAACCCCCAAAAAATAAACAAATAAATAATAATGACAAATGAATTAATAAATGAATAAAAACGCCAGTGTGGACTTAATCTCGAAACCAAACTGTGTAACTTCCCAACACACACTCGGGCGTCAGTACTCGTCCTTCCTCACTTCCGTCCCACCAGTAATGAGTTTCAGAGCGTCACATCAAAGGCGGAATGCGTGAAAATTTCCGACGCGACGAGGTTCAGTTAACACTCAACACCCCCACGGCCATCCATGCGTACCCTCGTCACGTAGCACGCCCTTGTGACGCTACGGTGTTCTGTTCGCGTGCCTGTACCCAGAGAGAAAATAAAAACACTGCCAAAGTTAGAACAGTATTTTGAAAGACCTGCGCCGCACCTCCCCTGCTTTCTCTACTCTACTTAAAGTTACACGGTTTTTAAGTGAGTTTTCATAGTTCTAGTGCCAGATTAACTACATTTTTTTTTCGCTTTATTGACAGAAACACCGTTGAGAATCCGGCTACCTCTATGCGGCCTTGGAAAATAGTCGTGGTAAGAAAGCAAAGCGTTTCTGAATACAAACTCAAGTCA
>NC_087157.1:27710615-27730615 GCF_035594125.1 Scylla paramamosain
AGAAGAATTAATAAAGGACAGGAAATGAGGAAACACAAAGAAGAGGAAACGAGAATATGAAGGGATAAGGAAAAATAAAAATCGGATAAGACAAAAGGGAGGGAAATGAATGGAATAAATGCGGTGAATGAATGAAGTGGAGAGAGACAAAAGGTAATGAGGAAGGAAGGAAGAAAGGAGGGCGAATAAAGGAGGGAATGACAGAGGAAACGAGAGGCGAAAGTAGGCAATGAGGCAGAGGAAAGAAGAGACGGAGGGGAAAGGTAACGAAGGGAATAAACGGAGGAAGGAAGAAAGAAGAGAGTAAAAGGAAACCAGATTAGAAAAGAGGAAGAAATGCGAAAAAAACTTGAGTTGTAGAATATTTGAGTTTTTTTAAAATTACTTTCATAATCAACACTGCTATTATTGGTTGTACTATTGCTACTACTTCTATTATTATTACTACTACTACTACTACTACTACTACTACTACTACTACTACTACTACTACTACTACTACTACTACTACTGCTACTACTACTACTACTACTACTACTACTACTATTGTCATTATACCATTATCACGACCAGGAAAAAGAAGAAAATGGGAGATGGAGGAGGAGGAGAAGGAGGAGGAGGAGGAGGAGTTATTGAAAGTTGAAAGTTATTAATGTTTGATATCATCTGATCATTAGATGAAATAAATTATGTCTCGTAGATATTGTGGATGGGAGTGCATGGAGAGTGGATGGGAGTGGATGGAGACTATATATCTGAAGTGGATGAGTTAGAATGGAAGTGAATGAAAGTGGAATAGAGTGGATTAATGAAGATATCTTAGAAAATGAAAGGGGAAAGATGAGAGAGAGAGAGAGAGAGAGAGAGAGAGAGAGAGAGAGAGAGAGAGAGAGAGAGAGAGAGAGAGAGAGAGAGAGAGAGAGAGAGAGAGAGAGAGAGAGGTAACTAAGAGAGAGGAAGGGAATGAAGAGAGGAGAAAGTTGCGGGGGGAAGTGGTGAGAGGGAGGAGGGAGTGCAAGGGAGAGGGAGAGTGATGTATAATAACAAACAAAGAAACAAACACACACATACATACACACACACACACACACACTAAATTAAGTAAACATAAGAAAAAACGCAGAAA
The DNA here is from genome assembly GCF_035594125.1 of Scylla paramamosain. Lineage (NCBI taxonomy): Eukaryota > Metazoa > Arthropoda > Malacostraca > Decapoda > Portunidae > Scylla > Scylla paramamosain. The sequence continues at coordinate 27,711,742 of NC_087157.1, forward strand.
AAGAAAGAAAAAAATCAGAAAGCAATTAATTCAGAAAGGTACAAAAAATATTTAAAGAATAGAAAAAACAAGAAATTAAAAAAAGGAAAGCATTTACATTCGATGACACTGCACAGTAAAAAAAAAAAGAAAAGAAAAAAACAAGAGAGAAGCGATTGCCCATGACCTCCACACACACACACACACACACACACACACACACACACACACACAGGAAACGTTGTAGTCTGCCTGCACTGGAAAATCATTGCCTACAGAAACACTCTTAGCAATCTCTCTCTCTCTCTCTCTCTCTCTCTCTCTCTCTCTCTCTCTCTCTCTCTCTCTCTCTCTCTCTCTCTCTCTCTCTTGCTTGCACGTTCTCTAATAATTCTTCTTCTTATTCTCCCTCTTCTCATGCTTTCTCTCTTCCACTCCTCCCCTTTAATTTTTCAGCCTCCCTCTCTCTCGTTCCAATCTCTCTTATATTCTCCTTTTCCTATTTCCTCTCCACCTTTCCGTAATTTCCTCTCTTCTTTCCCGGTTGTCCTCAATTCCCGCGGTCCTCTTCCCTCACCACCACCACCACCACCACCACCACCACCACCACCACCACCTCCTCTTGCTTTCATCGTTCTACCTTAAACCTCAGTTGAAATTCAAGAGTGTGTGGAGAGAGAGAGAGAGAGAGAGAGAGAGAGAGAGAGAGAGAGAGAGAGAGAGAGAGAGAGAGAGAGAGAGAGAGAGAGAGAGAGAGAGAGAGAGAGAGAGAGAGAGAGAGAGAATAGTAAGCTGGTGCAGGTAGGAACAGATAATGCTATATTGATTCGTATTCAGAAACCCTTAGCTCTTACCTCGACTATTTTCAAAGGCCACGTAAATGATTAGCAAGGTTCTCAAAAGGGTTTCTCCTGTTGTTAACGTGGAAATGTTGATCTGTCACTAGAACTATAAAAACACCCTCGAAAACCTGCGCAACTTGAACGAGAGGGTCTTGAAAGTAGTGAAGGTGCAGCCAGAAATGTTTCAGAGCATAGTCCGTTGCTAGAGGTCCAGGGCGCGGCGCTACTGCCAGGGTCGCGGACAGCCAGGTGTTTGCACGCTTACATGGCGGAATAAGTAAGAACGTATGATAATGTACACTGACTCTCTTTCTCTTTATCTTAATTCTTATAATTTTCTCAGTTTCATTGCATTCGTCTCTCCTTTTCTCTCTCTCTCTTATCCTTTTATGGTTCTTTCTCATATTCTTTTTTCTACATTATCTCCTTTATGATATCTATCTGTACTTCTATCTCATTCTAGTTTACTTATTATTCTTTTTGCATCCTACAATTTTCTCCCAACCTTCCATTTTTTTTTCGTGCTAAGGATCAGAATTTCCTTGTTTTACTATTTAATCTTTGCACTCTTTTTCTATGCTTATATTTTTACATCGTTCTTTCCTTCATTTATTATTATGTTTCTTTTTTTCTGGTATAACTGTCTTCAATTCTTTTCCTCTCTCTCTCTCTCTCTCTCTCTCTCTCTCTCTCTCTCTCTCTCTCTCTCTCTCTCTCTCTTGCTTTCAATCTCATTATTATTATATTCTTATTTTGCTTCAATTCTCTCTTGTTATCTTAGCACGTATGATCTCCGCTGTTCTTTCTTTGTTTTCCTTTCTTATATTTTTCTCTTATTTAATTTTCCTGTTTTTCTTTCTTTTTTCCTTTATTCCTTCTCTTTCCTGTCTTTCCTGCTTTCTTCCTTTCTTCTTTTATTTTTCTTCGTTTTGCATTCCCCCGTATGAACGTACTGTCCTTCTGTCTTTCTTTCCTACCTTCCTTCTTTCCCTTTTCCTTCCCTTCATTCTTTCATTCCTTTTAAAAACCTTCCTCTTTTTTTGCCTTCCCAGTACGAACATTGTCTTTCTTTCTTCCTTCCTGGCTTTCCTTCTTTCCTTTATTTTTCTTCAATTTTTACCCCTTCCCCGGTGTGGCCGTTCAGAACAGCCTCGCTTCAAGCTTCACGTTCCCCTTTACTTGGGCAGTTACTGTACATTCCTCTCAAAATGTGGCAAACACCCGATATTGACTCCTATTCTCTCTCTCTCTCTCTCTCTCTCTCTCTCTCTCTCTCTCTCTCTCTCTCTCTCTCTCCCTCAGTAAAGCTCTTTCTTGCATTGTTGGCCTTACGGGGTGCAAGAGAGAGAGAGAGAGAGAGAGAGAGAGAGAGAGAGAGAGAGAGAGAGAGAGAGAGAGAGAGAGAGAGAGAGAGAGAGAGATTTGGTATTTATTATTTCTCACCTCCACCATTTTTATCACCTCTTCCACTCCTGTTTTCAATAAGTCGTATAGGAAACTTGCACTTATTCGCCCTTTGTGTTGCTGCTTTCCCTCCCCGTCTCATTCATACTGCACCTGATGTTCACCCGGCATGTCAGTTACCCATTCAATTACCACAGACAGCTGCTCTTGTGCCGTCACTGTGTGTTATACTACTTTAATGTTCATCTACTACTATTTTTTTTTTTTCTGAATTCGCTATTATTTTCTGGTTCCGCTACTTTTTCTGGCTCCGCTACTTTTCTGACTCTTCTGGCTATTCTTCCGCTACTTTTTTTTTTTTTACTCTTCTTCCCCTACTCTTCCTCCGCTACTCTTTAGCTACTGTGACGAGCTTGTGGGGTCAAGAAATTAAGCTATTGCTCCCTAAATGATTGTAAGTCTTTTTTTTTTTTGCTTCCACAGTATTGCTACCTTAAAAAAAAAAAGAACACAAAGGAAGAACGAACGCCAACAGAACTACTATACAGCACACGAGTTAACCATCACAATCGAACACAAAGGAAGAACGAGCACCAACCAGCAAAAGCCTTATTGTATTGCGTCTCACGAAGTTACCTGTGATAAGCTGCACTGCCTTCCTTCGCATTTCGCCTCATTCCAGTTCATTTTGCTTCGTTCAGTACACCTGTGGCTCGCCCTGATTGGTGCAAGTGAGAGGGAGAGGGAGGAAGGAGGGATGGGAAGGGAGAAAGAGGGAAAGGGAGGGAGAGAGGGAGGAAGAGCGGGGGGAGAGAGAGAGAGAGAGAGAGAGAGAGAGAGAGAGAGAGAGAGAGAGAGAGAGAGAGAGAGAGAGAGAGAGAGAGAGAGAGAGAGAGAGAGAGAGAGAGAGAGAGAATGGACAAACAGACAGACAGACAGACAGATATAGACAGAGACAGCCGCACAGAGAGAGAAAGACAGACTGACATAAGCGAATAAGTGAGCGCGTGGGTGTCTATTCGTGCGTGTGTGCGTGCGTGATGGCAATCAAAGTAACCAGTAAGCCAATGAATGCGTGTGTGTGTGTGTGTGTGTGTGTGTGTGTGTGTGTGTGTGTGTGTGTGTGTGTGTGTGTGTGTACGCCCACTCTTGCACACACACACACACACACACACACACACACACACACACACACACACACACACACACACACACACAGAAATCACTTCACACCCTCTTTCCCCAGAAAAATAATTACTGAAATTGACAAAAAAGAAAAGAAAAAAAAGAAAAAAAGAGGAAAGAAACAAAAAACTAAGAAAATACACTACACTACTATTATTACTACTACTACTACCACTATTGCTGCTACTTCTTCTACTACTTCTACTACTACTACCACCACCACCAACTACTACTACTACTACTACTACTACTACTACTGCTAATAAAGAAGATAAACAAAATGACATTGCACACCCACACTAGCCTAACCTAATCCACTGTAACCTTAACCTTACCTTCACCTCCCACTCTCTCTCTCTCTCTCTCTCTCTCTCTCTCTCTCTCTCTCTCTCTCTCTCTCTCTCTCTCTCTCTCTCTCTGTCTGGGATATGCCTCGTACTGGTCTCATTTTCTCGCCAAATTCCTACACATACCACGTCTGGGAGCGCCGCCCCCTCGTATCCTAAGGTGCTCGCAAACCACTACAATTTTCCAGCTCCAAGTCTCCCTCCTTCCCCTCCTCCTCCTCCTCCTCCTCTTCCTCCTCCTCCACCTTCTCCTCCTCTTCTTCCTTCCGTCTCGGGTTAGCTTTTCCTCATATCCTCAAGAAGTCCTCCTCTTTCACCTCCCTCCTCCTCTTCCTCTTCTTATGTCTCTTCTTTTTCCTCCTCCTCTTCCCTTGCCTCCGCCTCGTTGTTGTTGTTGTTGTTGTTGTTGTTGTTGTTGTTTTGTTGTTGTTGTTGTTTTCTTTTTTCTTCTTGTTCTTCTTATTCTTATTCTTCCTCCACCTCCATCACCTCCACTACCACCACCATCACCATCTTCATCACCACCAACAACACCATACTGTCACGAATGAACCCTTCCTAACCCTTCCTCCTCCACCACCACCACCACCACCACCACCTTCTCCTGTCTCCCTTTTTACGCGTGGAAATCCTTCACTAATCCTACTCCTTATGCGTGAGTTTATAACAAGGATACGCCCCAAGGTTATCGCCATTACGTGAGGGAGCGCGCGCCCCCTCCTCCCACACTCCTTGCCGCCTACGTGCTGCGTGTTGGCAGGGGAGAGGGAAGGGATAGGGGAGAGAACCGAGGAAGGGGTACTGGTGGAGAGCAACGCTGGAGGTTAAAGGGGAAGAAAGGGGAAAGGTGACATTTTAAAGAGACAGAGGAAAGGGGAAAGAGAGTTAGGGTGAAAAGGGAAAGGTGGGGTAGAGAGGGACAAAGGGTGAGAGAACACGAAAGGGATTTTTTAAAGGTTCGGAAAGGGGAAAGCTGTGAGAGTTTAAGTGGCTGGGAAGAGGGGAAAAAGGGTTTGAGTGAAGGGAAGAAAGGGTTTGCGTGAAGGGAACAAAAGGGAAAAACGGTTTAAGTGAAGGGAAGAAAAGAGAAAAAAACGGTTTGAGTGAAGAAGGAAAGAGGGAAAAAGTATTTAACTGAAGCTGAAGGAAAGAAATGGGAAAGAGAAGAAAAGAGAAAAAATTGAGTGAAGGGAAAAAAGGTAAAAAAAAAAAAATGAAAAAAAAGTTGAGTGAAGGGAAGAAAAGAGAATGGGAATAAAATAAAACAAAAAAAGTGAGTGAGGGAAGAAAACGGAAATGGAAAGAAAACAGAAAGGGAAGAAAAGTGAGGAACAGGTAAAAAGTGAGAGGAGGAAGGTGTAGAGATGGATAGGAAGTTTGGGTTGAAGAATGAGAATGGTAAGAGTTTTAAAGGAGACCCGAGAGGAATGAAAGGATAAAGGTTAAGGGGAAAAAATGGGAAGAAGATAGAGATGGGGTGAGAATGAGGTAATACTGCAGGAAATCAAAAGAGAGAAAAGGGGAGGGAAACAATTGAAAAGAACAGATAAGAGGAAAGAGAGGGATAGAATGAAGGAGAAAAATGAAATAGGGGAGTTTTTTTCTAATTTAAAGAAGGAAAAGATGAAAGGAAAAATGAATTGAATAATAGTGAGAGAACACGCCAGTAAACTAACGGCAAAGAAAGGGGGAGGTGAACGTTTAAAGGGACAAAGGAGAGAAGGAAAAGAAGGTTAGGGTGAAGGGAAACAAGTGGAGAAAGAGCAGAGATGACGTAATGGTGTAAAAAAAACAAAAAAAAACAATACAGGAAGTCAAAGGGGAAGAACAAGTGGAAAGATGAGGGTTTAAAGGAACAGAGGAAATGGGAAAAAGGGTTACAGTGAAGGGGAAATGATGGAAAAGGGTATTTTTTTCACGTTTAGGGTAAGGAAAGTGTGACACAGGTGAAAGAAGGAATGATAGGAGCTTGTGATGGTAGTAAAGGGAATGGATTTAAGTTAAGGGAAATTATTTAAAATGATGGATGCTTGTGATGAAAATAAAAGGGATAGGTGAAGGTGAAGGGAAGGAATCGTGTGAAGGAAAAAAAAAGGAAAAAAAAATCATTAAAATGTCTATGAGTTAAGGTAGGAAAAATCAATTACAAGTGAAAGGAAAAAAGATGGATACTTATGGAAAAAAAAGTAAATGGGGTAAATGAAGGAAGTAAAGGAAATAACTGGAGAGAAGAGAAAAAAAGTAATGTACAAATGGAAGGAGGAAAAAAATAAGAGATGCAGGAGGTAAAAGGGAACAGAAAAAGGAGGTTCGAGAAATGATTTAAATGAAGAGGGGCAGAACGGGGGAAAAAAGGGAAAACTGAACATCTCCCTGGGTTAAAGACAAGACAAGACAGGTACATGTTTAAGGGAGAAGGATGATAATTAGTGAAGGAGGTCAAGGAGAAGAATTAGAAAGGTAAAGGAAAGAGGATTTAGACGAAGGAGGGAAAGAAGAGAGAGAGAGAGAGAAAAAAAAACCCGCATCTGTTTGGGCTACGATAAGAAAACGATGGTAAATGTTGCAGGGGAAACAAAGAACGAAAAAAAAGAAAGATGGACATTTGTGGAGGAGGAAAAGAAGATGGATTCTGGAAAGATTTGAGAAAAGTGAGAGGGGACAGTAAAGGAAAAGACGGAGGAGAAGAAAGAGGAGGAAGAAGAGAAGATATACTGAAGAGAAGAAACTTAGATAAAAAAAAAGAAGGAAAGTTAAAAATAAAACCTTCAAGAATTAAAGTAGAAAAAAATGAGTGCAGGTGGAGGGGAGTGGATGAGAGAGATGAGGTGTGGAGGCGTTTAAAGAGAAGAGGTGGACGAGTGAAAGGCATTGAAGAGGGTGGCAGGAGTGGAAGGGAGGGTCTGAAGGGGCAGTGAATAAGAGGTCGAGAGAAAGGAAGGGGCGAGGGAGAGAGGGTGTCGAGTGGGGTCAGGGAGAGTGTGAGGAGGAAGGGAGAGGCTGGAGAGGTAGTGAATGAAGGTCAAGAAGGGAAGGGAAGGGAAGAGAAGGGAAGGAAAGCGATTGGGATGAAAAGGATGGGGAACAGAAGGGAAGCAACTGGGAAGTAAAGGAAAGGGAAGAGAAGGGAAGAGAAGGGAAGGGATGGAAAAGGAATACAAAGAAAGGGGAGGCAAGGAGGGAGAAGGAAGATAAGAGGAGTGAATGGAAAGGAAATAAAAGGGAAGGGAAGGGAGAAGAAAGGATTGGAAAGGGAAGGCAAATGAAGGGAAGAAAAGAGAAAGTAGAGTAAGGGAAGTCATAATTATATATGGAGTCCAGAAAGAAAAGAATAGGAAAAGAGGGAAGGGTGGTGAAGTAAATAAGGTAGAAGCAATGAAGGGAAAAAGAGAGAAAAAAAAATAAGCTGAGACAGAATAAATGAAAGAAAACAACGAAAAAGGAAAGGAAGATACAAAATATAAAGAGTTCAAGAGGATAAAAGGAATGAGAGGAGAGAAAAGTAAACAAGAAAATAGGATATTGAGAAAAGGGAAGAAGATTATGCAACTAAGTTAGAGGGGAAGGTAAAGATGTGAAGAGGAAAGGGAGAATGAAGGTAGGGACGGAAAAGAAATGGGAAGACAATGCTGCAAGGAAGAAATGTAAGAAAGGCAAGGCAAAAAAAAAAAAAAAATCAAGAAATTAGAGCCTTGTTGAAATATGAAAGCACAGCACGAATTTCAAGCAGCAAGCCAGTAAACAGCAGACTTAGCGGTACCGAGTGTACTGTATAGTGACGTGTGTGTTAGGTAAGTCAAGTGAGGTCTGAATGGAAAGGTGATAAAGGTCGATACGGAGGAGGTGTTATGAAAGGGCATGAAAGAGGGAAGGGGATTTCTTTAGTTACGAAGCACCAATATATTTCTGAAACTAAACAACTGAACTGGCTTACCAGTTTGGCAATCTATTATTCTATTATATTTTTTTAGTCTTTTACTGGTATTTGTACATCTATCCTTAATTGCTAGTCACTCTGAGACATATTTACATATTCTATAGTCACTACCAATCTTTAAACTAAATAGAAATGACAAAATTTCATATATATATATATATATATATATATATATATATATATATATATATATATATATATATATATATATATATATATATATATATATATATATATATATATATATATATATATATATATATATATATATATATATATATATATATATATATATATATATATATATATATATATAGTCCCCTTCTTTCTTGCAGATGGTTATAAGGATTTTATGTATTATTTCTGGTGCTGTTAATTGTTTCGTATCCCTGTGAAAGAGTTAAATAACAATTATGTATTTTTCTCATTTTTAACTTTTTTTTGTTTGCTTTGACAAGTCTTCAAGAAAAAAAAAACAACAATTACAATTGATTACACGAAGAGTAAGGAATGAACATCACCTAGGCACAATGTATTGCGGGAAGCCAGTTAGGAGAGCGTTTCAAGTCAGTTATGCCACAAGTCAGAAAGCACGACAACAAGATTACAAAGCATAACAAACATTAATATTATTTTTTCTCATTAATTTCGTCTAACTAATGAACGGGAGAAGTTGCACCATTAAAGAGAAAAAAATTACTAACTTGACTTGACTTCTACTTAACGCGAAGCAAATTAAACGTGAAAACAAAAATACGATCTACATCACTACCAACTATCATTATTTTTTTATCTATTTTTTGAAGGTGCATTGAGTAGATGAAGGAGTCGTTCAGCAGTTTCCTTATATGTAGTGGCATAAGAAGTTACATAGTAAAAAATTTCCACTTAACACGAAGCAAACTGAATGAAAAAAAAAAAAAATGCCAGCATCACTATCTTCGATCACTATAGATTTAGGTGAATATAGCAGATGAAGTTCCCCGCTGGTTCCTTCGTAGCGGCGCAGCAAAGGTGGTTTTACTAATCAGGTTATGCAGCGCACTGACCGCCGGCCTGCCTCGACCTGACTTCCCGGGATGCGGTCGGCAGTGGTTAAGACACGCTGCTATATAGAGAGAGGAGGGATGACAGTTCAGGTCACGCCTTCCTCAGCTCAGGTCACGTCCTCCTTTGTGTGCGGACGTCCTCAGTCATGGTTCATGTGTGTGATGGTGTTGAGGCTTCTGCTGTGGAGAGCGAGGGCTTGCGAGAGGCCTCTCCTGTGGACAATGAGACTCTGCAAGAGGCTTCTGTTGGTGCTGGTAGTGTGGAGGGTGTTGGCCAGTATTTGGAGATAATGAAATCACTTCTTAGTAGAACTGCATCGTTAGAGAGTGCAGTTAACAGTCTGACGTAGGGAAATTGACTTCTCCGTTTTAAGACTCAGACAGCAGATGCCTTACCAGACGCCTTAGCTAGTAAAACGTCGGTTTCAGGAGAGGAGTGGAGGTTGGTGTCCAGTGCTAGGCCTAGTGTTTGGCACCAAATTATAGGAAAGACCTAGATTCCTTAGAAGCAGTGCAGAGGAGGATGAGTAAGATGACTAAGGGACTGAGAGGATCACCATGTCAAGACACGCTAAAACGAGTCAACCAGCATTCACTGGAGAGAAGAACGGTGTGTGGGGACATGATAGAACTATTTAAATGGGTAAAAGGAATTAACAAAGGTGATATAAGTGACGTCCTCATAGTAAACAATCAGAACAGAACTCGAGGTAACGGATATAAGCAGGATAAATTTAGGTTTAGGAAACATTGGAAGGAACAGAGTGGTGGATGAGTGGAACAGGCTTAGCAGCCATGTGGTCAGCGCCAACACGCTAGGTAGTCTCAAGAGAAGGTTAGAAAATTATATGGATAGAGAGGACAGGTGGTAATAGGAAGGTTAGCATGAGGTGGGAAGTTGGAGGGGAGCCGAGTTCATGAGTAGTACTGGAGCCAACAAGCCTTTTGCAGTCTCTTTCTTTCTTGAGAGAGAGAGAGAGAGAGAGAGAGAGAGAGAGAGAGAGAGAGAGAGAGAGAGAGAGAGAGAGAGAGAGAGAGAGAGAGAGAGAGAGAGAGAGAGAGAGAGAGAGAGAGAGAGAGAGAAACACGCTTCCTCTTACGGGTTCCTGAAGCTATGTCGTCGACCTTGTGTAATTAAATACCCTTATGATGGCGCTGGTGGTGGTGGTGGAGGGGAGTCACCCACCTAGCCTCACCACAAACAAACCCGCCTACCCACCCACCCTTCCTCAAGCCCACCCACTTGTAACTTAGCTTCTGCCGGAAACTTGATATTTTTACCTCCTTCTCCTCTTCCTCCTCATCCTGCTCCTCCTCCTCCTCCTTCTTCTGTCGTCTTATTTTTCGTACCATCCTGTCTCTTCCACTAATAATTACCGCAGAATAGTTACCCAAACTTGTAAGGACATCAAGGGTATTGCTGTTTGGACTTCTTTTGTATTCCTTTGTATTTTTTGTAGTATTTTTTGTCGCGTCTCCTCTTTCTCCTCTTGAAATTGTTGTATTTTTTCCTCTTAGTCTGTTTTTTTTTTTTTTTAAATTCCCATGTGTCCGTTCTTTTTTTACCCTTTCTTCTCAAGTTCCCTTCGCTTTTTCTCATTTCTCCATCATTTTACTCTCAATTTATTTATTTATTTTTTTCACCTTTCTCTCTTTCATGCTCATCCTTTCTTTTGTTTCTTTCGTGTCCTTCTCATTTGTCTAACTCTTTTAATGTTTTCTTTTTACTTGTGCCCTTTTTTATTTAGTATCGTGTTTCCATTCACAATATAGTAGCAGTATTTACTTTGACCGGGTTCGTTGCGCCTGGTACATAAAAGTTAGCGACACTACGGAGAATGCAGCACTGGATGGAGGGGGCAATACACCACAACGCAACACATACATCACACACAACACAACGCAACCCAACTCAATCTAACCTTAACACAACAAAACCCAACCGAACCCAACCCAGGCCAACCCAACGCAACACAACCCAGCCCAACTCAACACAACATAGCCCAACCCAACACAACCTAGCCTAACCAAATCCAGCCCAACCCAGTCAAACACTACGCAACAGAATCCAATCCAACCCAATCCAGCCCAATCTAGCCCAATCATACCCAGCCCAACCCAGCACAACCATACGTAACACAACCCAGCCCAGCCCAGCTCAATCACAGTTCAATACATTTAAGGATAAAATGAACACTCGTAGCCATATTGCAACCTTCAATGATAAAGAAGTGGTGCTCGTTGTGTTCTTTTTAATGTGTGGCGGATGTAGGTCAAGGGCATGCGTTGAAAAAAATGATATGTGGAAAAAAGTCAGTTAATTTGACGCACCACACACACACACACACACACACACACACACACACACACACACACACACACACAGTTAGAGGGAAAACATTTTTGAAACGGTGGGCATTTTTTTTTAGCTGTACTTTTTTGTATATATATATATTTTTTTTTTAATTACGTTTTCCTTTGTGTGTGTATTTTTTCATCTCTTGTTTTTGTTTATTATTTTTTTCCGATACGATTTGTTAATTTATCTTGTTCCTCCTACCTTTTTTTTTTCCTTCCTTTACTTTCCTTTGTTATCGTTGTTGTCATCACCATTGTCATCCTCATTTTTCTTTTTCTTTCTCCTTCTACTGCTCCTCTCCTTTTTCCTCCTCCATCTCATCACCATCACTGTCGTCGTTGTCATTCTTCTTTTTTTCCTCCTACTCTTTCCTTTTATTATATTTCCCCTTTTCTTCTTCTTTCTTTCTGTCTTCTTATATCACTACTATTACTACTATTACTACTACTACTACTTATTTTTGTTATTCTCCTCTTCCTCATTCTCCTCCTCCTCCTCCTTATTCTTCTTTTTCATGCTATCATTCTAATTTTTTTCCCTCCTTCCTCCTTCAACTCTTTCACCACCACCACCCACATCCACATCCTCCTCCTCTTCTTCCTCCTCCTCGGTAGACAAAAATTAGGTTCTGATTGGATAAGCATTTCCCAGAATAGGATTTTTGCTAATGAGGGGTCCTTCCTTTTTAGTGGGTCCAAAGATTTCCTCGCCAAAAAGTTCCTATTATGCTACCACTGCATTGTCTCCCCGCTAGCTGGCTCCTCCTCTGACTGGTTGCCCTCCTCCTCCTCCTCCTCCTCCTCCTGCTCCTCCTCGTCGTCGTATTTTCCCCAATGAATTCTTATCTCGCTCGCGTCACCTTCCAATTGGTTCTCTTTTCTTTCCATATTTAATCACTGCAAGTCTTGTGTGCAGTTAGGACTTTTTTTTTCTAAACTTTCCTTGTTCCTTTCCTTTCATTTTTTGTTTTATTTTCACTTTTGTGTTTTTTTCCGTTTTCTTCTCAGTTTTCCTTTTGTTTTTATGTGGTTTTTTCCTTTTTTTCTTTATTCGTTTAAATTTTTTTGACTTTACTTTCTCTATTTTGTCTTCTTTTCTGCCTTTTATATTTTTTTTCATGGGTATTTTTCTGTGCTTTTATTTCTTCTTAGTATTTTCTGTTTTTCTCTTGATCTCTATTGTATATTTCTCTTTATCTTGTCTCTTTCTTTCATCCTCCTTTGTCTTTTTTTTATGTAATTCTCTTTCATCTACGACAAAACACTCAAATTTCTTGGCGTTTCAGCTCCTTTATCACTCCAATCTCTGTGTTTTGAGTGTGCTTGAATGTGCTTGAGGGTTTCTTAGGTGGTGTGTGCATTGTGTAAGTGTATTTGGTGTATAAGGTGAGCGTATGTGAGGTGCAGTCACGTAAAAACACAACAATAATCACTAAAGGTTGGTGGATACAGTTGCAAGATTAAATAAAGACTGTCTTCTTTTATCTTCATTTCCTTTCCTTTTTTCTCGCTTTAAATTCCTCTCTTCCGGATACCAGCTTAATTTTTATTTTCATTTTCCTTTTTTTTTTTTTAAGATTATACGATTTTTTCTTATGTATTCGTTTTTTTTTCTTTATTCGTGTGAAATTTTTGTGGGTGTACTTGTCTTATTTCAGTATCATTTTCCCCTTTTTTGTTTTGTTTTTTAAGATTACATTATTTTTCGTTTTCCTCTTACTTAGTTTATTTTTTTCTGAAAGAAGTGGGGCAGGTGGAGGCTTTTCAGAAAGATAGAGGAAGCAAAGGAGGAGAGACAAAGGAGATGACAATAGATAAATAAGTGGAGATAAAAAAAAATAAAGACGGGGAGCAGAAGTAGACAAAAAAAAAGGTTCAAAAGCATATTGGGTTTGAAAATCTAATGGAAGAAAACGTGAAGGAAAGAAAAGTTGAAAAGCTTTGTTAGTGGGGATAGAGTAAAATAATGGAGGAAGAGGAGGAGGAGGAGGAGGAGGAGGAGGAGGAGGAGGAGGAGGAGGAGGAGGAGGAGGAGGAGGAGGAGGAGGAGGAGGAGGAGGAGGAAGCGCTGACACTACTATAAATTAATCCATTGTTGTACATTTTTTTCTTTCTTCTCAATTTTTCCTCGTCTTTGAATATTTTTTTATTGGTTCTTTTTGATGCTAGTTTTTCTTCCATATTCTCCTCCTCTTCCTCCTGCTTCTCCTCCTCCCCCTCCTCCTCCTCCTCCTCTTCTTCCTCCTCCTCCTTTAACTTCCAGCTTTCCAGTCTTTTCTACTTTTTATTCCATCACGTTTTCAAATCCCAAGTGTCGTCATACTTTATTTCTCACCTTTGCCCATCCCCCCTCTCTCTCTCTCTCTCTCTCTCTCTCTCTCTCTCTCTCTCTCTCTCTCTCTCTCTCTCTCTCTCTCTCTCATTTATATTCTTCCTACATACATTTTTCCTTCTTCCGTGTTCCTGTCATAATTTTAAATAGTTTCTCTAATATTTTCGTTTCTTTTCCCATCCTATCCTCTTTCTTATTCTTCTAATTCTTTAGTTTTATTCATCTTTTATTTTGTCTGTGTCGCTTTTTCTTCTGAATCCGCCAGTCTTTTCATCATCTCTCTACCTCTTTCTCCTCCTCCTTTTCCAATGCAAGTTTGATTGGGGCCAATAGGCCTGCTGCTGTTTGGTCTTTTTCGCATTTGTTTCTTCGTCAATCTAACATCACTGAAATCTTTTCCATTTTACTTGAAAAGTCAGTTTCTTTTCTTTTTTTCTTTTTCCTTTTTTTTTTTTTTTTTTTACGAATTGGAGATAAGATGAGACCTCGAGTTTCAGCATCTATATTTTGTACTCTCTCTCTCTCTCTCTCTCTCTCTCTCTCTCTCTCTCTCTCTCTCTCTCTCTCTCTTGGAAGTTGACGCGTCAAAAGTGGAAATAAACAATCATAAAGAATAAAATTGAGGCGACAAAGAAAAATGTAGTCAAGTGAATAAGTGTCCTTCACTGAAAACTTGCTTTATTGTTCCCTTTTTAGCTCTCGGAACCGTGGAGAGTCACGTCTCTCTCTCTCTCTCTCTCTCTCTCTCTCTCTCTCTCTCTCTCTCTCTCTCTCTCTCTCTCTCTCTCTCTCTCTCTCTCTCTCTAACACGAACGTCTTTTTCATCTTTATATCTCAAGCACTTAATGTGTGAGTGAGTGTGTGTGTGTGTGTGTGTGTGTGTGTGTGTGTGTGTGTGTGTGTGTGTGTGTGTGTGTGTGTGTGTGTGTGTGTGTGTGTGTGTGTGTGTGTGTGGGTGGGTGGGTGCTAGTTTGTAAGCATATGTATAAATAAACAAAGTCAGGTAGGAGAGGATAAAAAATAAAAAGTGTCATGAATTTCAAACACGTGACAAAATGAAAGAGGATGAACAGGAGGAGGATGAGGATGAGGAGGAGGAGGAGGAGGAGGAGGAGGAGGAGGAGAGGACAGCATTGGATACGTGTTACCCTTGAGAAATGGCTAAGGATTCCAGTTACTCGTAAGTTGGCGAGGACGATGGTGTTTGTGGGACACTGAATCTGGAAATGGGCTGAGGATGATACAGGCAGGAGGAGGAGGAGGAGGAGGAGGAGGAGGAGGAGGAGGAGGAGGAGGAGGAGGAGGAGGAGGAGAAGGAAGAAGAGGAGGAGGAAGAATAAGACACTTAAACACTTAAAACAGTAATATCAGTAAATAAAAAGGAAGAAAGAGGAAGACAACGATGAGAGAGAGAGAGAGAGAGAGAGAGAGAGAGAGAGAGAGAGAGAGAGAGAGAGAGAGAGAGAGAGAGAGAGAGAGAAGCCTTACGGACCAGAACAGATGAACTATGTATTGGCCGCGCACCTAAAGGGAGGGAGAGAGAGAAAAAAATGGGAATAGAAAATGGGGAAGAAGAACTACCGAGGCACGCGTTTACAAAAGATTTTTCACCTTTCTTCTTTTCTCTCGGCCGCGTCGTTGTAAAGAGAACGTTTGGCGGCGGTCCTCGGGCGTGGGATGAGGTGATGAAGGGGTGATGACTGCTCCAGGTGGTGGTGGTGGCGGTGGTGGTGGTGGTGGTGGTGGTGGTGGCCGTGGAGGAGGAAAGGAAGTAGAGAATGAATTTCCCTAAGGACGGGGATCTCCAGAGAGAGAGAGAGAGAGAGAGAGAGAGAGAGAGAGAGAGAGAGAGAGAGAGAGAGAGAGAGAGAGAGAGAGAATGGAGAATGTATGCATGAGTGAAAATTAATGCTTTTGAAATTTGTTATACATGAATAATATATATGCACGAGTGTATATGTGTGTGTGTGTGTGTGTGTGTGTGTGTGTGTGTGTGTGTCCGCACGCTCTATTTACTGCGCAATATGTCTGTCTGTATTCATTTTGTGCCGCCACTCTATTTTAATTCTCATTCCTGGCATTCTCTCTCTCTCTCTCTCTCTCTCTCTCTCTCTCTCTCTCTCTCTCTCTCTCTCTCTCTCTCTCTCTCTCTTTCTGTGTGTGTCTCATATATATATAGTTTTCGTAATAAAACTGTGGTGCAAAAATTATTAGTAGTAAATGAGAGAGAGAGAGAGAGAGAGAGAGAGAGAGAGAGAGAGAGAGAGAGAGAGAGAGAGAGAGAGAGAGAGAGAGAGAGAGAGAGAGAGAGAGAGAGAGAGAGAGAGAGAGAGAGAGCAATATTGCGGCAAAAAAGAAGTAAAAAGAAAAAATACACATGACTACTTGTGTGTGTGTGTGTGTGTGTGTGTGTGTGTGTGTGTGTGTGTGTGTGTGTGTGTGTGTGTTGCGTGGCTCCAGGAGAATGAGGTAATGCATATCACGACTCCTGGTCATCATTTGCACGAACCCAGGGTAACCTTTTGGACTTTACCTGCGTGAGAGAGAGAGAGAGAGAGAGAGAGAGAGAGAGAGAGAGAGAGAGAGAGAGAGAGAGAGAGAGAGAGAGAGAGAGAGAGAGAGAGACTTATTGTCAGTGGAATGGAGTGGAGTGGTTAGTAAAGGAATTAATGACAGAGAATTATTAAAGGAAGGCAGATACAAGAAACCCAAAGAAACACAAATGAAGAACAATCAGCAATACACACTTGCCGTTATTGATAAGCTACACTATTCAATTTCAAGTAGCAGACGATAAAAAAAAGCAAAAGAAAGAAAACAGGATAAAAAAATAGAGAACAGCGATGCACGATTATCTCTCTCTCTCTCTCTCTCTCTCTCTCTCTCTCTCTCTCTCTCTCTCTCTCTCTCTCTCTCTCTCTCTCTCTCTCTCTCTCTCTGTACCCTGAACCATTACTCTCCCAAGGATACAATGTACAATCCTGTGAGTGACGAGTTTTCCGTGTGTGTGTGTGTGTGTGTGTGTGTGTGTGTGTGTGTGTGTGTGTGTGTGTGTGTGTGTGTGTGTGTGTTAGTGTGTGTGTGTGCCCAAAAATTACGTTGGATTGCCTACCTACCCCTTCCCCACCACTCTCTCTCTCTCTCTCTCTCTCTCTCTCTCTCTCTCTCTCTCTCTCTCTCTCTCTCTCTCTCTCTCTCTCTCTCTCTCTCTCTCTCTTCCAATATCGTTTTAGTTTCTTTTGTCCCCAGCGCCAAGTGGACAAGGAGGAGGAGGAGGTGGAGGAGGAGGAGGAGGAGGAGGAGGAGGAGGAGGAGGAGGAGGAGGAGGAGAAAGAGGAGGAGTAGGGCCCTTTTGTTGTAAGTGTTTGCTATACAACTTGAAAGGTTATTGTGGGGAAACGAGTAGCGGTGTTTGGTTTACTTTTAAGTTTACACGGCAGGAGGAGGAGGAGGAGGAGGAGGAGGAGGAGGAGAAGGGGAGGGAGGATTAATAGGCTTCTCACTCTTTTCTCTCTGTGATAGTTTGCAAGTGGTACATTTTTTTTTCTTTCTCATTTTTTTTTCCCCTTGTACGGTTCTAGGTGGATTTGCATTTATACAAGTCACTGTTTTGGAGTCAGACTTCGGATAAGTTTAGGAAAAGGAGAAAGAGGAAGAGGAAGAGAAGGAGGAAGAGAAGGAGGAGGAGGAGGAGGAGGAGGAGTACAAAGGAAAGTCAAACAGCAACAGAGCTTTTCATCTTTGCAAGGCTGTTTGGTAACTACTTCTAACTAGCTACAGGAGGAGGAGGAGGAGGAGGAGGAGGAGGAGGAGGAGGAGGAGGAGGAGGAGGAGGAGGAGGAGGAGGAGGAGGAGGGAGAAAAAGAAGAAGAAGAAGAAGATCACGATAAAAAAAAAGAGGAAGAGAAGGAAGACGAGAAATAGAATCAGAAAAGAACAGGAACAAAGGAAACACGACCACAACAAAATAAATTTTTACTCCTCGACAAAGAAAAAAAAAAAAATTCCCCACAAAAAAAACTTCCCTGTCCACAATCCTCCTCCAAATACCAATAAAAAAAAAAGAAAAAAAGGATAGAAAACCAACAAGGCTTTTCCCCACCAACCCACCTAACCCACCACCCTCTCATCACACGACTATAAGAGAAAAAGGTAAAAAAAAAAAAAAAAAGAAACTTAAGCAAGAACATCGTGATATTAACATGGGAGGAACTGATAAGGAGGGGAACCAGTCAGCCAGGAGGACCCAGCAGGAGCGGCATAACACTCTCGTCACACAGAGTTATGAGTGCGAAATTGCAAAGGCGAGGGAATTATGGGTAGAAGGAGAAACTAATCTTGTGAACTCGCTACTCGCTCCTGTTGTAAATAAAAAAAGATAATAATAATAAATAAATAAATGAATAATAATAACAATAATAAAAATGAAGCCGGTAATAGTTTTGTTGCTATGAAGAAGAAATGAGGAAGAAGAGTAAGAAGAAAAGAAGGAAAGAAGAATAAGATGATGATGATGATGGTGAAGGAGAAAAGAAGAAAAGTAAGAATAAAATGATGATGGAGAAAAAAAAAGAAGAAAAGGGGAGCAGGAAGAGTTGGAGGTGTTGGTGGAGAAGGTGGAGTTTGAGGAAGTGGAGGAGAAGGAAAAGGAGTAGGAGGAAAATGAGAAGAATGTTGATAATGAAAAAAAGAAGGAAAATAAGAAGAGGGGGAAATGAGAATTGCTTAAATAACAAAGAAGGAGAAAATGTAAAAGGAGTAAGAGAAAAGAAAACGAGGATGATGATGATGAAGAAGAAGAAGAAGAAGAAGAAGAAGAAGAAGAAGAAGAAGAAAAGAAAAAAACAAAGGAGAAAAAAAACATGAAACAATACAAAATGACAAAGAAAAACTTTTAAAACAATAAAAAAAGCGAAAGAAAAAAAAGAACAAACAAAAAAGAGAAAAGACGAATATAAACATGAACAAGACCCAAGAGAACAGAAGAACAAACAGAACAGGACAAAACACAATATGTCAGAGTTGGAGGTCAGGTGAGGTCAGCAGGGAGTAAGAGAGTGAGTGGGTCAGGTGCGTTTGGCGGCGCTCTCAGGTCAGCCAAATCACTGTGGTCACGAGGACTATTTTGCCCCGAATATTTGGCGCTCGAGGCTTGCACGCACCCTCGCATTATTTTTCGAGGTTAATGGTACTGTTGCCTGACGCTAAGGGGAAGGGAAGACGGGTAGGGGAAGAGAGGAAGGGATGAGGGGAAAGGAAGAGGGAAGGAAAGGGTGGTGAGCCGTGGGACAGAGAGGTAAAAGGGAAGGAAAGAGGGAGAAAAGGAGAGGTGAAGGGATAAGGGAAAAAGAAGGACTGAGGGAATGTTTGAGAAGAGATGATGGGGGAAGCGATGAGGGGAGGGAAAGGGAATGGAGGTTGGGGACGAGTAGGAGTGAGGA
>NC_087157.1:27738115-27740615 GCF_035594125.1 Scylla paramamosain
ACCTGGTTATACTTCCTCCCTCCCTCCCCCCTTCCACACTTTCTTTCTCTCCTATTTTTCCTCCTTTTTCCTTCACTCCTCTCTTTCTCTCTCCTTCCCTCCTTGCTCTTCCCTCATACCACCTTTCGCCTCCTTCCTTCCCTAGAGGATAATTTATATTCATTCCCTCTTCACTCTCACTCTCTCTCTCTCTCTCTCTCTCTCTCTCTCTCTCTCTCTCTCTCTCTCAGGGGGGTGTTCGACATTCTGAAGACCAAGAGCCGCAAAGCGTGAAATCATAAAAGTGAAGGAAAGTGGAAGGCGTTGGAATGAAGCCGACTTTCATTCATGCAATTAAAGCAAATCACCCTGGAGGAGGAGGAGGAGGAGGAGGAGGAGGAGGAGGAGGAGGAGGAGGAGGAGGAGGAGGAAGAAGAGGAGAACTAAAAGGAGGGCTAGACATACACAGGAATACATACGAGGAAAGGAGATGACAGGAGGAACATGATAAGTAGGAGGAAGAGAAGAAGGACAAGACAGATGAAGACGAAGAGAAGGTGAAGGAGGACGACGAGGAGGAGGAGAAGGCGGCGAAGGAGGAGGAGGAGGAGGAGGAGGAGGAGGAGGAGGAGGAGGAGGAGGAGGAGGAGGAGGAGAAAGAAGGATACAAATGACTGACAAAGGAACACAAGGGAAGAACAAACAACAGCAGTATTGTTGACATTTATGAGACTGCTTTGACTGAGTGCGCTATCGGAAGAGGAGGAGGAGGAGGAGGAGGAGGAGGAGGAGGAGGGTAAGGATATTAAGTATTATGCATAATATAGTTTTGGTCATGAAAGATGTGAAGGTGAAGGTGATGGTGGTGGTGGTGGTGGTGGTGTTTATACATAGTGTCCAAGTTTGGGAAGAAAATTGCTTCTTTGTCATGTATGTTCCCAACTTTCCACCCACCTATTCCTCCTCCTCCTCCTCCTCCTCCTTCCCTTCTTTCCCTCTTTTTCCTCCAAACCTCTTAATGCAATCTCTGTCGCCCACCGTCCCTCCATACACACCAGACAGAAAATGCAGGAAATGAATTTTTCTCTGCCGCTCCTCCCTCCCTTTTTTTTAATCGCTCCTCAAAACTGCCCCTACCCCCTGCCCCCTTATCCGCCCCTCAAAAGAAAAAAGAAAAAAGTGGAAAAATTTTTAACTCGCAGATATTCGTTTTCGAAATTGAATCCTATTTTCTCTTTCTCTTTCTCTCTCAGGTCTCCAGTCGGGATTCGCTCAAACAAACAATCTTTCCTTCATTTTACATTATCACGTATGGAATTAAATGAAGTTCGTGTGTAGCGAGAGAAAAATTTGAACGAAAAAAGTTTTATGCAAAAAAATAAGTGCAAAAAAACATGGCTTATTTCCGTATTTTTTCTTCCGATTCCAGTACACATGATGAATAGCAATACAGAGAAGAGGAGGATCAGAGGACAGGACTGAATAGCTTACTGGTGAACTAGACTCTTCCTACGTACTCTTATGCACTACCCAATACTGAGACACACAATTAGACCGCCACATGTAGGTATGATGGCTTCTTGCAGCTTCCCTTATTTTCTTATGTTCTTATACTGTATGTACGAAAAAAATGGACAAGGAAAAGTACACAGGAACATAAAGATAGTCAGTGTGTGTCATGTAAACAAGAGAAACATGGCGACAGCTGGGACACTAAAGTAACCAACATTTTTCTGTTTTTATCTTGTCACTGTACTTACATTTTTAGGTGCGGTCTTTTAAGAAGGCTATTTTCTCATATTTTTTGACCTTTACAAGATCTCCTTGAGTAAAATAATAAACAGAATAAACAAAAACATAAACAATTGAGGTTACGGTGCTAGAGGAGACAGTGGAATAAATAAAAAGAATACTAAAGAAAACAAAATAAATAAATAAATAAATAAATAAATAAATAAATAAATAAATAAATAATAGATAAATAAATCAAGCTCTAAGTGCAAGTATCATAAAATCCTAAATGACAAAAGTGAGCTAAGAAGATTAATAATATGTAAAAAGGTGGGAGAACTAGAATATGGAGGAGGAAACAAAAGGAAACAAGGGAGAGGGTGTGGTGGCGTTGGTGTGAGACTGTGTGAGGGAGAAACAGGCAGGTGGTGGGTGCTGGGAGAAGAGGGAGGGGTGAAATGTTTATTGTGGGGGTGTGTGGGTGGGTGCAGGATAAAAGGGTGAAGGAGGAAAGAAAGAATGAATAGATGGTATGGTTTTGTGAGAGAGAGAGAGAGAGAGAGAGAGAGAGAGAGAGAGAGAGAGAGAGAGAGAGAGAGAGAGAGAGAGAGAGAGAGAGAGAGAGAGAGAGAGAGAGAGAGAGACTAAAACAATTAACCCCAATTACTTTCACTTAAACCATTCTGCCTCATTGTCCTAAAATATGACACACACACACACACACACACACACACACACACAGTCACGATCCCGGTTATCTTCCTAAGAAAGAGGACGTTACACTGATCCC
>NC_087157.1:27745615-27755615 GCF_035594125.1 Scylla paramamosain
GGTCACTGGCTAAGCGAAACAAAACCGGAGAAAAAATCCCACTTAGGCGCTAGTCCCCAAAAAGGGATCAAGAGAATCATAAAAAAAAAAGTGCCTCTCGGTAACCACAGGTAATATTAAAAAGTGAGGCAAGGAGCAATGACGTAAGAAAATACTCAAAAGATACCACGTAGAGATTCCTGATGCTCTTTTAATAACATGGCGAGACTACTCAGGTGCACCGTGGCGTGACAGGTGAAGTCTAATAACACGTGGAGATAAACAAGTGTTGCCCTGTATATTAACGTTGTTTTCATTTAATATATATTGAAGGAGTTGTACTTGCAATGTGGTTTGTATGAGAGGTTCTCTGAGGCGGCACTGAGAGATTATACTGTGAGATTCCCTGGATACTGATGGTGTCGAAGCTTCGCAAATCGATCAAGAGAATTATGATGTGATTGGAATGAAAGTGATCTGAGGTAATGGTAATGAAGCGATAGAGATTCCGTGCAATGTGCGTGTTACATATATAGCGTGTCCAGCTTTGTCTTTGAATATTGGTGTGGTATATGAGAGCACAGATGAAGAAGGTTACTACAAATACGAATTACCTTAGACATAAACATACCAGATTTCACATATCATTAGATCCATAATATGAACTAATTTACTTAGGACTAATTTGTTATAAGAATGAATAAACTTTGACATCAAAGGAACATTAGTGCGGTATAATATGCAGCACAGATGAAGTTGCTGGAAATACGAACTGCCTTAGATATAAACATACAAGATCTTACATAAATATAACTCATATAAACTAATTTACCTGACGCTGCTCTGACAGAGGTTACTACTTAATACGAATTACTTTAGATATGAGCGCATAAGATCTTATATATATATATATATATATATATATATATATATATATATATATATATATATATATATATATATATATATATATATATATATATATATATATATATCATATGAACTAGCTAATTTACATAGGGTTAGTTTGAGATAGCAATGACCTTTCTATATAATGCGTAAATATGAAGCAATTTAAATAGAGTTAGTCTGATACAACAATAAATATACTCGTGAATCTATAGAATTTCAATATGAGCTACCGGTAGAGTTAAATTATTTCACTGCGTGGTGTTTGATGTGAGTAACTCTTGCATTATTAACTCTCACTGTTATGCAGAATTTCCTTTTTCATAATAACAAACAACTTTTCACTTTTTTTTTTGTATTGTAGTCTCTTCAGTAATTGTATAGCCAAGAAAATACCAAAAAAGTAACATTCTCTCTTTTCTGTGCCTTGTAAACAGTTTGTAGTGGTCCGAATGGAAGCGAGAGGGTTAACTAACAGGTGATCGGCACTACATTATTACTCCAGACTCAGGGTACGCCACTCTCTTATTCATCCTCCAGGACTCATCCACTCCCTGCACTTCATCGGTCGCAATCATTCTCCTCTCAAACCTTTCTCCTCTGCTCCAGTGACGCAGTAATGGTGAATATGTATACAGCAAGATTAAATATATGATGATGTATCGCTGCTCTCTTCAAATTATGGCAGGGTACACTTCTCTGGTAAAGCTAAATCAAGATTCCATAAAGTTTACATCTGAATATCATCCACAGAATATTCAAACTTTTCAGTGTGTTGTCCAGGATATTTTAAAATTGCTATAATGGATTTCACCAATGTTTCTAATGGTGTTTTCATGATTCAGACTAACTAAGAAAAATAATTCATTGTAAATAATAAACATGAACTGAACTGTTGATATTTCAATTATGTTTAGTCATTCAAACCCCATCCTAAAACATTCACACCTTTAGATATAGCATAGTTCCCCACATTACGCTGCAATGCCAGTGTTTCATCTGCTGTTAATTTAAATTATATGTATTTCAGTTTCTTTAGGTCCCTAGAGATAAAACTGTATCGTCGAAACTATCTTAATAAAGACACCACTGATGCCTACACAGTTTCATATTCTCCCTACTGACAAAATTAAAATGATCTCTAAAAATGTACAGTTTTCGAAATTTTTCCTCCTGATATAATTATAAAATAACACTAATATCTACACTGTTTTCGTTTTCTCCTGTAACTGATAAAGTTACAGATACCACTAATATTTACTCACTTCATATTCTTCCAACTAATAGAATTACAGATATCACCGATCTCTCTCTCTCTCTCTCTCTCTCTCTCTCTCTCTCTCTCTCTCTCTCTCTCTCTCTCTCTCTCTCTCTCTCTCTCTCTCTATTTGACAAATTTACAAATACCACTAATATCTACACTTTTTCGTTTCCTCTCTACAGGTAAGTTACAAATGCCACTAACACGTGCACAGTTTCGTCTTCTCTCTACTAATAAAATCACAAACACCATTGATATCTTTACAATTCTCGTACCTTCCTCACTAAAAAAAAAAAAAAAAAAGCACTAATACCTATACAATTTTCATAATCCCTCTACTGATAAATTTACAAACAACTCTTCACCAACACTCCAGATACGGTGAAGGTCATTGGACAGATTTCACGTACTATTTGGTTTGAGACACTGTCAGGTATTATTCAGGTGACCCAAGTAACCACAACAAGCTTAACACTAATTATCTCTTTCCCCAACACACCTGATTTGGCTACACCGCGCAATTGAGACCATTCATTAATTCACAACCTTTTACCTTTGCCTTTCCGAGGGTTTGTCAGGTACGGGGAACTATTATGCATGCAACCTAAGAGTCCAATACAAACTTGAGGCTCATACATGTTCTTTTCGATTATCTACCTCAACTTTCCCAGACGTCATTAAGTGTCTAGTCGGCCTATTAGCGGTGAAAATGTGGAGAAGTTAAGGTGTTAGTGATTCAGATTGTTAAATACTTTGTGTGATGGGGTGATATTAATAATTCAGTGAACTTTAGTTAACTTTCACCGGATATCTCTCTCTCTCTCTCTCTCTCTCTCTCTCTCTCTCTCTCTCTCTCTCTCTCTCTCTCTCTCTCTCTCTCTGTCTCTCTTCAGAGGCAGAAAACAAAGTAGAAGTGAAGAAACATTTCCCATAGTTTGCCTTCTTCAAAATATGAGGATGTTTACCATAAATAAATAGAGATAGATAAATGAATAAACAAATATATAAAAAAGAAAGAAAGAAAGAAAGAAATACAAAGAAAAAAAAGCAGGCAAACAAATATGTAAGTAAACAAAAAAATAAATAAATAAAACGAAAATGAATAACACAGGCCAAAATCAACAGTTCCCTTGTCTCAGCAAACCACACGAGTAAAACAACAACAACACTACCACCACCACCGCCACCACCACCACCACCACCACCAACATCAACAACACCTTTGCCTCAGTTAACCTTTTATGTGTTTACGTGTTCTTCCGGACAAAAGGGAAACAAATGCCAGGTAAAAATAGTCATGCTTACGACAACCAACCTCACCTGTTTGTCCACGCACCCGGAAAACAGGATAGGTGTAAAAAAAATAAAAAGAACAATATTTACTTCCCCTTCTAATTTTTTTCGGTTCACTTTACGCATCCCCAAAAATAAACTGGAAGGAAAAAAAAAAGAGAGACATTTGCAATACACTCTGTGGCAGTTACGGTCAAAAACCATACTCGTGTGTACAATCTTTCTTGCTCTCCTAACCCGTCCTGGTCACTTCCGCTATTTCACTATGCTTTTACTGACAATCTTCATTTCCAACAGAATATGAGAAAATCAGGAGACTTGAGGGTGTGGAAATGTTGGAATTGCTATGTGAATATAGTAAATGGCTACTTTTGACTCGATTATGATAAAGGACTCGCAAATTCATCTTATCGACAAAAACCTCCTTACAGAACTACATTTCTAACACAAGGTGAGCAGATAATGGGTCTCGAGATTGTAAGAATAATCAAATTAACGTGGAAATTAGTACAACAGTTCCCCATTATTGACAATGACTATACGAGACAACACGTAAATTGATGTTATCCACCTCCTTACAAAAATACACTGTCGACAGAATATGAACAGCTCAGGAGACGACAAAATGTGGGAAGGCTTGAATTACTATGAAAATGAGTGCAGCAGATGCCTACTACTGACTTACAAATCTTTACATTCTTTCAATTTCAATTCTCTTTTGGAACTTGCATCTTCTTGACCAGATCCCTTCTTACATATATAAAAGGACTGGCAAATTCCCTGTGTGACATATCATTTACAAGTACAGCTGTGGACAGAATTCAAGTAACCTGCCACATTATTATTTTTTTTTTTATAAGAGAGGTACTGGCCAAGGAATTCCCACAGTGAGATGCCGGTCCCTAAAGAAGAGCCAAAAAATGTTTACCCAGAAACTTCCTTCCACTGTGTTTCGCGTTCTCCCTCAATCTGAAACCCTCTGACATGTTGACACCCTAACTAATCTTACAAAATGTGACAACTGTTGGATTCTAAGCAGAGTAGAGAACCCGTTACTCCCTTTCTGGCCGAGACTATCTGTGTGAAGCAGCGCATCTGTCCCAGCGCTGCCAACAGGTTAATGCGGCTTACCTTGTGCAGATGTGCGGAAGTAAAGTTGCATAATGATGTTGAGACTGACACGTTAATTCATTTGGCAGGTGTGTGAGAGAGAGAGAGAGAGAGAGAGAGAGAGAGAGAGAGAGAGAGAGAGAGAGAGAGAGAGAGAGAGAGAGAGAGAGAGAGAGAGAGAGAGAGAGAGAGAGAGAGAGAGAGAGAGAGAGAGAGTGTGTGTGTGTGTGTGTCCTGTATGGCATATGTTACCCAATTCAATTCAGGTCCAGAAAATTCGAGACAATACACTCGTGCTATCTTCGTCTGACTTATATGAGGAATACGTTTTGCATATTTTGTCGTCATTTATTCCTGTATCTGCTTATCAACACCTACTGGCAACTTCACTGTTCGTCTATTTATCTCTACAACGATGTATGTTATTATTATTACTATTCTTCTTCTTCTTCTTCTTCTTCTTCTTCTTCTTCTTCTTCTTCTTATTATTATTATTATTATTATTATTATTATTATCATCATCTTCATTAAAAGTGTCTCCATTTTCGGTCCTTTGTCTGTCTGTCTGTCTGTCTGTCTGTGAAAGGAAAGTTCTGTACCACTCTCTTTTTGACGAGGTACTGGTATTACTAGAAACTCAGAATGCTTCTCTCTCTCTCTCTCTCTCTCTCTCTCTCTCTCTCTCTCTCTCTCTCTCTCTCTCTCTCTCTCTCTCTCTCTCTCTCTCTCTCTCTTCCGCGAAACAGGGATAGTACATTTAATTACTTTCGGTTTTATTAATCTCTACGCTTAGAGCTGAAGGTGTACGTGGAAGAAAAGGAGGAGGAGGAGGAGGAGGAGGAGGAGGAGGAGGAGGAGGAGGAGGAGGAGGAGGAGGAGGAGGAGGAGGAGGAGCTTTCCTGAAAGGACAATATTATTACCTCATTTATTACCGTGAGAGAGAGAGAGAGAGAGAGAGAGAGAGAGAGAGAGAGAGAGAGAGAGAGAGAGAGAGAGAGATAATGAATGAGTGATGAATGGCACGAAAAATGAAGAGAGTAAAAGAAGAATGAAGATGTGCAGGGCGGTGAACGAACAGAGTGAAAAATGAAGTGGCGTGATGAATGAAGGAATGGAAGGAGATCGGAGAGAGAGAGAGAGAGAGAGAGAGAGAGAGAGAGAGAGAGAGAGAGAGAGAGAGAGAGAGAGAGAGAGAGAGAGAGAGAGAGAGAGAGAGAGAGAGAGAGGAAGGGAAGAGTGACGAAGACAAGGGAGAGTTATTAAGGTAAGTTTAAAAATTGCAAGAAAGTATTGGTGGTAATAATGATAATGATGATTTAATGGTAATATATAACAGCTTTGAATCACATTATTGTTATTGTTGTTATTATTTTCACTATTCTTCTCATTAATATTAGGATTATCGCTATAACTACTATCTTTATTTTCCCAATGACTAGAGAGAGAGAGAGAGAGAGAGAGAGAGAGAGAGAGAGAGAGAGAGAGAGAGAGAGAGAGAGAGAGAGAGAGAGACCGACAGGCAGACAGACAGACAAAGAAAAAAAAGTAGAAAGGCGCAAGCAGACAGAGATCCATTCATGCATTGACCCAGCCACACACACACACACACACACACACACACACACACACACACACACACACACACACACACCTATAAACAAAACACAAAAAACTAAATAAAACACAAGACAATATTTACACTCTGTAATAAATGGAGGCAAACCCAACACAACATAATAAAAACAAAAACACATGACAATATTTCTCTCTCCATTTAACTATATGCTTTAATCAAGGCGAGGACAGAGAGAGAGAGAGAGAGAGAGAGGAAGAGGGAGAGATGAGGAGAAGGAGAGGAGGGGGAGAAGGTGAGAAAGAGGCAGAAAATATAGATGAAAAAGAGGAAAGATGAGAGAAATGAAGTGAGATATCAGAGTAATGGAAAGTTAAGAGATAGAGAGAGAGAGGGAGGAGGAAGGGGAAGAAGAGGGAAGGAAGGGAGGAAAAGCATGAAGGGAAGAGAAAAAAATAGACACGACGTTAGAAAACAAGGGGAGAATGCAAGTGAGGAAGGGAGGAAAAGGGGAAGGGAGGGAATGACAAGAATAATCTAAAAGGAGGAGAAAAGGGGAGAAGGAAACGGAAAGGAAAGCAGGGATGAAAAGGGAAGAGGAAAACACAGAAAAAGGAGTTAAACACTGGATGGGGAGAGGAAAGAATAAGTACTATATTGAAAAAGATGAGAAGGGAAAAAAGGGGAAAACATGAAAGGACTGGAGAGGAAAGTAGAAAAAATAAAGAAAAGGAATAGAAAAAATAGTAAAAGAGAGAGGAGGAAAGGGGATACGTACGAGTGGATGATACGAACGGTGTAAAAAGAAAAGAGATTATAAAAAGAAGGAAGAAATGTGAGAGAAGAAAACAAAAAATAAAAAATGTGAAAAAGGATAAGCTTGAAAGTAAATAAGGAGTATGGGAAGGGAGAACAGAAAGGTAATAAGGAATAAAAGATAAGGGGAAACAGCGGAGAGACAGTGATACAAAGACGATAAGAGAGAAATCCCAAAGGAAAAAAAAATAGAAGAAAGTTAGGAAGGAAGATTGATGGGAGAAAGAGAGAAAGAAGAATAGGAAAGTTATAATGAAGAGAGAATAAGAGAAAAGCGTTGATAAACAAGAAAAAAACAAAGCACCTTAAGGAAATAAGAAATAGTGAGTAGGTTAAAGGGAGAAAAGAATCAAGGTAGAGAAAGATGGGAAAAGAAGATAGGAGAAATGAAAGGAAGAGAATGAAAATATGGAATAAAAAAAACATTAACCAGCAAAAGAAAAAAAAAACTAGTAGAAAACAATCTAAGAATAAAAGGAAAAGACGATGGACAGAAAAAAAATATATGAATGGAAAAAAATAAAAGGAAGTAAAAAAAAAGGAGAGGAGATAGGAAAAGACGAATAAATAGGGAAGGAGAAAAGTATGAATGTTAAACAGCAAATAAAGTAAGAAATAATTTTAGAATAAAGATAAATGAAAAACAGATATAGAAGGAGAAGAAAAGTGCATAAAGAATAAAGAAAAGGAAAAATGAAGCAAGGCAAGGAATAAACATGGGAGGTAGTGCAGTTGATAAGCAAGACCAAAATAGTGGAAGGTAAATGAAGAATAAGAAGAAGAGAGATGATAAGAGAGCCAAATAGAACTGGAAATAAAAAAAAAGAAAAATGAAAAATGGAAGGAGGATAGGGAGAAACGAATGAACACGAGAAGAGATAAAAGCAGAAATTCAAACAGAAAATACAAAATAAAAAAAAAAAAAAGTCATTTGAGAATAAAGAAGTGAGAACAGATACAAAACGATGAAAAAAACAAAACAAAAATGGAAAATAAAAAAGCAGGAAAATAAATAGACAGAGACAAGGAATAAACACGAGAGAGAGAGAGAGAGAGAGAGAGAGAGAGAGAGAGAGAGAGAGAGAGAGAGAGAGAGAGAGAGAGAGAGAGAGAGAGAGAGAATACAAAATATAAATAAGATAGCAATAGTGGTAGATCATTTAAGAGAAAAAGGAAAAAAAGTGAGGGGAGACGAGGGGGTGAGAGGAGGAAGGTACGTGGAAGAGGCGCAATGAGATGCCACAACAATAAAGGGATGATGCGCCCCTCACTGCTCGGAATGAGGCCACGGGGAGGAGCACAGCGGCTTGGATCCCCACTAATAGCCAGGCTCGGGCAGGCACATCCACGGCGCATGAAATTTTGTTAGGTTGGGTTAAGTGTGGCTAGTTTCATTAGGTTAGGTTAGGTCAGGTCAGTTTACGTTAGGTCAGGTCAGGTCATTTTACGTTAGGTTAGGTTTGGTTAGGATAGATTATAATAGCATGGCTAACATTAGGTTTGGTAAGGTTATGTTATGTTATGTTAGGTTAGGTTAGGTTAGGTTACGCCCCGTCTTGGGTTAGCTATGGTAGTTTTGTGTCTCCTGCTCCCTTTCCTCTCCTCTTCTTCTTTTCTTCTTCTTCTTCTCACTTGCCATACCGTCTCCCCGTCTCCCTCAGCTCCCCCTTCTCATCTCAGCAACTCATCCAAACATCTCATCCGATCTTCATTTCCTTCTTTCTTTCTTCTTCTTTCTTTTTGTTTTACTTGTCACACTTATCCTCTCGTCTCTCTCTTTTGTCTCCTTGGTGGTCCTTCATCCCTCCCTCCTTCCCAGTTACTCATTTCTTCTCCATTTCTTGCTTTCTTATTTTCTATTTGTTTTTATTTCTTGTTAATCCTTATTGTATTATTTTACATTCCTTCTCTCCCTTCCCATGTTTTCCCTCTTCTGTGTTCTTTCCCTCCCTCCACTTAAATCTTCAAAAGCTTTCCCATTCTCTCTTTCCACTCTACTTCTCCTCCTCGCTCTACTTT
Organism: Scylla paramamosain; assembly: GCF_035594125.1. Taxonomy (NCBI): domain Eukaryota; kingdom Metazoa; phylum Arthropoda; class Malacostraca; order Decapoda; family Portunidae; genus Scylla; species Scylla paramamosain. The sequence goes on from NC_087157.1 coordinate 27,754,576, forward strand.
CTCTTTCCTCTCTCCTTCTTTTCCCCCTTCTACTTCCTCTCTTTCCCTCTGCCCCTCTAAGCTACTTACCCACCACCCATCCCTTTCCCCCTACCCATTGCTGTCCTAAAGATGTTTCCCCCTCTCTGACACATTTTCCCCTCGCCCTCTTCCCTCCTTTCCTCTTTCCCTCATCAACTCTGCATCTTCCGCCTCTTACTCAAATGTCTGGATTATGTCGACCTCCTAATTTACAGCGTTCCCTTCTTTTCATCTGCCAACCTTTCCCCTCCCCTCCTCTTCTCTTCTGTTTCTCCTCCAACCTTTTCACTTTTTTTTTTCTATCTCCTTGCCAACTTTTCTTGTCTATCATTACTGTGCTCTCTCTCTCTCTCTCTCTCTCTCTCTCTCTCTCTCTCTCTCTCTCTCTCTCTCTCTCTCTCTCTCTCTCTCTCTCTCCTCAGTGTCGTTTACTTTTTCCTCCTTGTTTCTCTTCTTTTCTTTGTCTTTCTCTTTCATGTACTACCTCCTTTCCTCTCCTTCCTTCTTTCCTTCCTCCCTTCCTCCACCTCTTTCTTCTTACCTCTCTCCCATACTTGTTTCCCTCCTCTCTTCCTTTATTCCTTCTTGCATCTGTCCCATAATTTTTCCCTGCTTCTTTTTATCGTTCTTGTCTCTATTCCTTCCTTCCTTCCTTCTTTCCTCCAACGGGTTCTTCCTCATTTCATTTCTCCTTTCCTTATTCCATTCCACTGTTCCCTCTGTCTGATATCTCTCTCCCATACCCTCTTTGTCTCTCCTCTATTCTCAACATTTCTTTAACATTAATCTCTTCTCCCCCTCTCCTCTCTCCTTGTCCTCCTCTCCCCATCTTACCTCTCCTTTCTCCTGGCATCCTCGTCTCCTCAAATCTCCCCCTCTTCCACTCTCCCTGCCCAAGTACTCCTCTCCTCCTCTCCCTCTCTCCCTCTCCTCGTTTTTGCAGGTAACGTTAATATTCAGGTGAGCCGCCAACATTTGCTTCGCTGTGTACGTATTCCGTCCACGCACACACTCATTTC
>NC_087157.1:27763115-27773115 GCF_035594125.1 Scylla paramamosain
CTTGCTCCTTTCTTCCTTTAGTTCCGACCTTTCCTCACTCTCTTCCTCTCACACCGTCCCTTCCTTCCTACCTTTCCTCTTCTCTCCACTTGCTTTGCTTTCCCTTCCTCCTTACACGCACACAATCTCTCTCTCTCTCTCTCTCTCTCTCTCTCTCTCTCTCTCTCTCTCTCTCTCTCTCTCTCTCTCTCTCTCTAGTAAAGGCAAGGATACACACCCTCCTGTCCCTTGCTTCTGATTTATAGGCGACAAACATCACCCGGTATTGAAAACTTTTCTTTTTATACATACAAAGTACATGATAAGCACAACAAACTGCTAAATTATTACCACCAATCTTGACAAGAGCGACAATTCATGATAACTGCAATAACTGATACTGACATTTACTGCATAAAAATAGTGTAATATCTCAATCGTATCCTTTATCACGACTTCGCACAATTCGGTAACGTTATCCAGTAACTCTTTTTCTTCATCGGTTCGTTTCCTAATAAGGACTATTTTGACAGGCCGCATGAATGGTTAGTCTGTTTTTCATGGGTGCTTTATCCCGCTCATGTTGTAGGATTATTTTTAAACTGACAATAAATGTAAGGCAGTAGTCTTGAAAACTCTATAACATTCCATTAGAGCCTGTTAAAACTATGGAAACGCTCTTGAAAAACCCAAAACACTCCATTCGAGGCGGGCAAATTTAGAGAAACACTTAAAAATTCTAAAACATTTCATTAGAGCCTATCAAATTTACGGAAACACACTTGAAAACCCTAAAACGTTCCTTTGGAGCCTCTTGAAATTATGAAAATACCCTTGAAAACCCAAATTATAAAAATACCTTTGAAAACCCAAGCACGTCCCACTAGAGGCTGTTGAAATGAGTTAAGATTAGATGTCAAAAATACTTCAGAATACAGCCAAGTGTGCAAGGGCGTCACATGTCACGTCTCTGCCTCCACCAATCCAATGCACCCTTTCCCCAGCGCCCATCAATCACATGCTGCGTCTAGGGGACAGGCTCACTTAACACGACAGCCAAGCATAGCATGTGCAGGAAGCAAGGGAGAGCAGCGCACTAAATTAATATGTGAAATCTTACAAGTTTTGGCATTTAGTATGATAATGAGGATCACTGGGAATAGTGTGTGAAAGAGTTATGTTTTTCTAAGGATGAAACTCGGAAAATTAATGTATGAAGATTTATTTATTATCTTTAGTCAATCAGCAGGGTATATTAGAAAAAAAGTCAATGAATATGAGAGTGGCTGGCTGGGAGACTGTTGGTGCGAGGATCGTATTGCCAGAGTAATATTTGTAAACACGAACCGCACAATTCCCTTACGTAAAGACTTAAAAGACGATAATGTAAAATAAATTAACTGCGTAATACAAAAAATAAATAAATGAATGGATGAGTAAATAGGTAAATAAATACACAGAGTAAAATAGATAAAAATAGATGAAAAGAAATGGATGTTTTTCCCCTCAGACAAAAAATAAACATATCTTGCTTAATCTCACGGTATCAAGTTCTCAATACACGATTATAGAATGGAGAAAAAGAGTACGTAGATGTAAAGACGTGTTTTGTTTTTGGTTCATGAGTAAATAGCAAATGGAACTTCTGTTTTGTTATGGAGTAATGCTTTCAGTAATAAAAAACTTAATATGAATTTCCTCACTGTTATTAGTTGCTGATAGCTCTCTCTCTCTCTCTCTCTCTCTCTCTCTCTCTCTCTCTCTCTCTCTCTCTCTCTCTCTCTCTCTCTCTCTCTCTCTCTCTCTCTCTCTCTCTCTATTTTGTGATTTTTAGTTTTCGTTACTCACTTGTTTTCAAATTTCTGGATGTCATGTTTCTGTTTATTATACGCATACCGCTCTCTCTCTCTCTCTCTCTCTCTCTCTCTCTCTCTCTCTCTCTCTCTCTCTCTCTCTCTCTCTCTCTCTCTCTCTCTCTCTCTCTCGTGAGTTTTCATTTTCGTTACTCACTTGTTTTCACATTTCTGGATGTCATGTTTCTGTTCATTATACACATACCCCACCCCTCTCTCTCTCTCTCTCTCTCTCTCTCTCTCTCTCTCTCTCTCTCTCTCTCTCTCTCTCTCTCTCTCTCTCTCACACAAGTCATGAAAATTGACAGAAAGGGAAAAAATGTAGTAAAATCCATTCAATTTCCTCCAGTATAAAACTAAAAAAAAAAAAACTTCAATTCCTTGTACTTAACAATTTCTACTAATAACAATAAATACTCACCTATGTAGCCAACAACCTTAACTCCTTTATCTTCCGAGCATAACCACAATTACACGAGTCTAATCTTTCAGCCGGCACCAGTTTCCCTCCACACGAGCGGCGGTCTGGGATGCATTGCGTGTCCTCTGGTGAGTCTTGTGTCTGCGCTTTCATACCGCGTGGAGGAAATTATTGCTGCCTGTGGAGTTATACTGGAGGAGGAGGAGGAGGAGAAGGGGGAGGAGGAGGGGAAAATTAGGGAGAAGACGAAGGTGAAATGGGTACAAAGAAGAAGAAGAAGAAGAAGAAGAAGAAGAAGACTCAGAATGCTACAGAGAAAATACAAAAACAACACCAAGCAACAAGGAGGAGTAAGATGAAAAGGTAAAAAAGGTAGACAGGTACAAAGATTAGGTTAGGTTAAGTAAAGTTAGGTTACGTTAGGTTAGGTTAACTTTTGCTTAATTAAGTCAAGTTAGGGTAGGTTTTGTGCTAAGTCAAATGCAAAGGCAGCCACAAAAAGTACGAAGAAAACTAACTAGGTACATAGATAGCTAGGTAGGCAGGTAAGTAGTGAGGTAGGTGGGTATATCAGAGAGAGAGAGAGAGAGAGAGAGAGAGAGAGAGAGAGAGAGAGAGAGAGAGAGAGAGAGAGAGAGAGAGAGAGAGAGAGAGAGAGAGAGAGAGAGAGAGAGAGAGAGAGAGAGAGAGAGAGAGAGAGAGAGAGGTTAGGGTGGGAGAGAGGTGGTGAAGAATCAAAGGGGGAAAGGCTGGCAGGCAGGCAGGCAGGCGGGCAGGCGGGCAGGCGGGCGGGTAAGTTGAGGTGCGTCGGAAGTTGTGCATTATGAATAGAGTCACTCTGGAGCGGAAATCTGAACTTTTACGGCGAGAAGTTTGCCCTTTGTTAATTAAGCGAAGGTCACGAGGCGGCGGCAGACAACAGTTGGCGGGATAGGGCGCGGCGAGACTGGCGCGCCGGGAGGAGGAGGAGGAGGACGACGACGAAGAAAAATAGAGGAATATACAAAAGAAAGCCAAACAGAAGCAAACCTTAAGATTCCTCGTAAGCTTGTCTGGTAACTATTTCCAACTTGCTGCACAATAGAGAGACATGACAGTAGAGCAAAAGTGAAGGAAGAGGAGGAGGAGGAGGGGGGAAGAAAAAGGTTACATTAAAAGCGAAGAGTAAGGCATGAATGAATAATTAAATATATCAGGATGGAAGGGAGGTAAAAAAACGGGGAATGATGAAGAAGATTAATAATCATAACTATGGTAATAATAATAATAATAATAATAATAATAATAATAATAATAATAATAATAATAATAATAATAATAACAAAAACAAGAACAACATAGCTTAAAAGTGAGGATAGGAAGCGAAAACCAAAGAAATGAAACGAAAAAAATTAAAGGAAATTAAAGGAGAAATGAGAGAAGTTATGATAATTACTTTTCCTGATGTAGTACTTGACCGGAAGGCGAGAGAGAGAGAGAGAGAGAGAGAGAGAGAGAGAGAGAGAGAGAGAGAGAGAGAGAGAGAGAGAGAGAGAGAGAGAGAGAGAGAGAGAGAGAGAGAGAGAGAGAGAGACCTTCACAACTCTTAATTGATTTCACTTTCAAAATAGCGTCGGATATACTACTTTCAAATTGGCTTGAGAAAGACGAGAAGGAATGAAAAAGAGGAACACAGAGAAGTCCAAACAGCAACACACCTTGAGGTCCTCACAAGCTTGTTTGGATAACTCTTCTACGCTATTAGTGGGAAAGACCGGAGGAGGAGGAGGAGGAGGAGGAGGAGGAGGAGGAGGAGGAGGAAAAGAGGGGGTAAGAGAAGAAGAAAAAAAGGAGAGAAAAGAAAAGAACAGGAGGAAAGAAAAGAAGAACAAGAAGAACAAGAAGATGAACAAGAAGAACACGAAGAAGAAGGGGATTAAGAAGAAAAAGAAAAAAAAGGTGTTATTGTCCATGTTTTTTTCTTGTTTTATTCTCCCTCTCTTTTTCTCTTCTTCAACACTACTACCACCACCACCAAAAACAACAAAGAACAGAAAAAAAAGAAAAAAAATAGAATAAAAGATCTCATTTCCATCCTAGCGACTCCTTGACGTGGAAAAGAAGGAAGGTGTCACGCTATACACAACCAGGTCGCGCCTCGCCTTCACCTGTGTTGTGGCGGCTCACACACCTGGCCAGCCTTTGATCAATTATTCCTCTCTTATTGCCTCGCGTATCTGCCTCGAATTTTATGATCTTTTTTCACCTCTCTCTCTCTCTCTCTCTCTCTCTCTCTCTCTCTCTCTCTCTCTCTCTCTCTCTCTCTCTCTCTCTCTCTGTGTGTGTGTGTGTGTGTGTGTGTGTGTGTGTGTGTGTGTGTGTGTGTCCTTTCAATCGTTCTTTTGTATTATTCATATTGGTGTATTTTTTCGTTTTTTTATTTATTCATTTCAGATTTGCTTTTTACATTCATTTTCTTTTTATTTATTTGTCATTTGCATAAATTTTTTTCAGCTTGATTCAATATTTTCTTTTATTCAGGTTTCATTTTATTCATCAGTCTCCCTTTAAATTTTATTCTTACACCCGTTCTTTTTATTCACGATCTTTTTTTTTGTTTTTGTTTTCCAGTTCGTGTGTTTTATTAGATTCATTACTCACATTATCGGTAAAATTTCTTTCGCCTCTCTCTCTCTCTCTCTCTCTCTCTCTCTCTCTCTCTCTCTCTCTCTCTCTCTCTCTCTCTCTCTCTCTCTCTCTCTCTCCACTTCACCTCTTTTCTTCAAGCAAACATTTTACAATTTTCTCTCTTCTTCCAATCGATCATCCTTTCCCTTCCTTCTTATGACATCAACTTTTTAATCCTTTCCCCTCTACTTCCTATCTTTCATCATCATCATCTCTCTCTCTCTCTCTCTCTCTCTCTCTCTCTCTCTCTCTCTCTCTCTCTCTCTCTCTCTCTCTCTCTCTCTCTCTCTCTCTCTACCCATTTATCTTTAATATCTTCTTGTGATTTGCTTCCCGTAAGAGAATAAGTTCAGGCCAGAGAGTGCATGGCATCACAACCCTTAAGGCGTGACCTCAGGGTGACCTCGGCATGACCTGTCACCTCTAAAGTTATCAGATTTACTGCCACTCACATGACGTCAATTGAACTTTTCATATTTTCTGCCAATTGCTCTTATAATTGCGAGCTTTTATCTCACTTTTTAATTTTTTTTTTATATTTTTTTATTCTTTCTCTCTCATTTTGTGTTTTTGTCTTTTGATTTTTTTTTCGTTTATTTTATTTTTTTTTTGTCATCTTCGTGTAGTTTTTATTGTTTTTGTTTCTGTAGTTCTGTTTCATATTTTACACGTGATTTGTATGTTGATTTTTTTTTTTTTCGCTTCGCACTTTTGATCGTTTTTCTTCTTTGATTTTTGTTTCTCTCTCTCTCTCTCTCTCTCTCTCTCTCTCTCTCTCTCTCTCTCTCTCTCTCTCTCTCTCGTAATATCTAACTTGCTGAACTATCCTTCCTTTTACCACTACTACTACTAATACTACTGCATTACTTCTACTACTACTATTACTACTACATTACTACTACTACTACTACTACTACTACTAACAATCCTTATAACCACTTCAGCTCAAGCAAACGTTCCAACATCACTCACTCTCTCTCTCTCTCTCTCTCTCTCTCTCTCTCTCTCTCTCTCTCTCTCTCTCTCTCTCTCTCTCTCTCTCTCTCTCTCTCTCTCTCTTTTGACATTTTCCCCTGGCCTGATATCCCTCCCTCCCTTTTTTTCCCTTATCATTCGCAGGTCTCTCCCGTTTTCCATGTCAAAGCCAAGCATTTCCATCTCAAAATAGAAAACGAGGAAGTAAAGAATGAGTGTGTGTGGGTGAGTGAGTTCGGAGCAGCAGCAGCAGCAGCAGCAGCAGCAGCAGCAGGAAGAGGAGGAGGAGGAGGAGGAGGAGGAGGAGGAGGAGGAGGAGGAGGAGGAGGAGGAGGAGGAGGAGGAGGAGGAGGAGGAGGAAGAAGAGGAGGAGGAAAAGTTATATCACATCCAGTTGGCTGAGGGGAGAGAAGGAGGAGGACATGAAGGAGAAAGATGAAGGAGAAGGAAGAAGAAGAAAAAGAAGAAGAAGAAATTAAATTGAAGAAAAGAAAAAGAAAAGAAAAAAAAGAAAAAAATGAAAAGGAAGAGAAAAAGAACAGGAGGAGGAGGAGGAGGAGGAGGAGGAGGAGGAGGAGGAGGAGGAGGAGGAGGAGGAGGAGGAAGACGAGAAGGAAAACGTTGAAATTCCTTAACCGCCTTTGTATTACTAGTAGAAAAGAAAATGGAAACATCAGCATATAGGTTTTATGGGACTTACAAAGACTACAGCGTCCCTTTATCTCTCTTTTTTTCCTTGTCTATTTTCGGATGTGGGTCGTTAAGTTTCGCCTCGTATCCCTGAGGCAGCAGATTTCTTTTTTCCTTTCTTCCTTTTAATCTCCCTCCATACGTCCTGTTTATTTTTGCTCAGTCATATTTTGTGTGTTATATGTTTCTCTCTCTCTCTCTCTCTCTCTCTCTCTCTCTCTCACACACACACACAAAACACAAAAGAAGCCAGACTTATCCTCAGGTTAATTTTTCCTCTTCCGTCTCATTTTTCCGGCGTTGCAAAGTGATTAGTCGCATATTCCCTTTGAGGAAGACTTCATAAAACTATTAAATGTTTCTTGGCTTCTCCATGTCCCACTGTTACGTGTGCGTGTGTGTGAATTCTTTTTCTTGTTTTGTCCTTCTTCTTCATCTCCTTTTCTTTTGTTTTTCTTCACTTAATTCTTGGTTCTCTCTCTTCTAAATTTTCCGTTTTCCGAAGGACGATTTTTAACATTTTCTGCAATGCTTGGTTCGTTCTCGAGTCTCTGGCTACGCTGGAATTGTGAATTTTGTTATCTTAGGGCTTGTTTTTCTCCTTTCTTCACTTTCACTCATTCGTTGTGGTTCTGTAAGACTGCAAGATTTATGCCTTTCTGCCGTCCGTTCCCTCCTTCTCTCTCTCTCTCTCTCTCTCTCTCTCTCTCTCTCTCTCTCTCTCTCTCTCTCTCTCTCTCTCTCTCTCTCTCTCACACGTTTTCTCACGTTCTCTACGTTCCCTCATCTCCCCTAACTGTTCGCGCTACAAGGCAGGATCCCTCGCCTTCCACATCCCTCTCCTCTCTGCTGCCTTCCGTGCCGCAAGCTACTGAGCAAGCAACTTTTCTTCTTAAAACTATCCAGAGTTCTTCAAAAGTACTCTGAAACATACTCAGAAGTACTTTTCCTCTTCCCTCAAGTACTCAAGCACCAGAATTCCTCAAAAGTAAAGTCAAAACTTCTTGCATTTCATCTTCCCTGAATGTAACGAACACACTCAGACATTCACTGTTCCTCATATAGAAACGTGGAAAGTTTCTGCATATTTCCCTTCATGTAAGTACTCAAGACCCACGGTTCCTTAAAAGCACTCACACAAGTACTGTTACATATCCTCGTTGAATGTACTGCAGACCCACTAACGTAATTCACATAGGGCTCTCGCGGCATCTACTCCTCCTTTTTCCAGAACACCTGACAGGAGAGTATCTTGTAAAACACCGCGCCCTGCCTCCTCTGCAATCCTATTTAGTTTCTCTTCCTTTACTCCTCCTTCTCTCTTCCCTCCTCCGAGAATTACCTAGCATGACAGCCTCTTAGGTCCTTTCCTCAACACCTGACGCTACTACACACGATCCCACGCCCTATTTTCTGCAATCCCTTCCCTCCTTCCTCCCTCCATAGGTCTCAAAGAGCACAACTACCTGGAAGTCACTCAGAATTACATTACCCTTCCCCATAAGTACTTAGACCATTGACTTTTCTTGAAAATTGCACCAAAACTGACTAGCTTTCACTTTCTCTCCCTCTAACTTCTGAAGGCAAAACGGAAAAGTCTCTCTCTCCCTTCCTGCCTCAGAAGTACTTAAAGGGTTCCGTAAATCTCTGGAAATTACCCCAAATCTGACGGCCTCCCTTCCCTCTCTCTCGTAAATAATGACGATGAAACGGAAGAACCAACACTCCCTTATTTTCTCCACCCTTTAAAGAAAAGTAAAGGGCAAAATATTCTCCTTTCATTATTGTACGTAAAATATGATAGCTTCCCGTAGTTTTCTCTTGACAGCCGAAGACGAAAACTAAGATTCCACACAATACCCCAAAATTACATAAAGGCACACAGAGTATCTCAGTCTCTCCCCAACTAACTGACGTCAAAGTTTATTCTTTCTATCTTTCTCCTTGCCTCAAAACTAACCAAGAGCCACACTATACCCCAAAATGACCTGCAAGCTTACAGCCTTCCTATCTCTCTTTCACAGCCGATTTTTCAACATATTCAGTCTCACTACTCGTATACTCCAAAATTACCTTTCTATCCTTGCTCCTTTCTTCTGGTTTCTGAGGCGTCTAATCACTACTAATATCTTCCATTACCTCAAAGCACACTATTCTCCAAAACAACCTACAAACTGACAGTCTCCCATCTTCCCCAGCAGCGGACGCCACCACGGAGGACCCCATGTCAAAGTTCCGTCACCTGCTGCCGGAAGCCAACCTGTCTAACAACTCCGTAACCAATGTGACCGTCCAGCTCGGGGCCACTGCCTTCCTGCCCTGCAAGTACCGCCACCTGGCCGACCACCAGGTCAGTGAGGATCAGGTGTGTACTCCACGCTTTCCGCACGTCCTGCCACCTGCACAGGGCTCAGGTGTGGGAGGCGAAAGGTAACTCACTAATTGATGGCTGTGTTGCAAGTTGAGTGGTTATCATGCAGGTTGGCTGACATGTAGTTCATCAGTGTGTGGTGATGCGTGGCTATGCAAACACGGAGCACAGGTACTATCAACTGTTATGAGGAGTGACAGGTGACCAACTAACTTACTGACGGCTGCGAGTTGACGGGTGCAGTCCCGTGTGAGTGATTTGTTAATTTATTAATGTGTGATGATGCAAGGGAGTGTGTGGCCACAGGGGACGAGAGGTGGGAGTAATATTAACTGATGTATGCTGTTTTAATACAGGGTGTGATGGTAAAATATTACATGAGTACTCAGGTAGAACATTAACTTATTAACAGGTGAGGCAAGGGGGTATATAACGTGTAAAGCGACATGGTATAGGAAAAACTAAAGCGTAATTGGAGTTGTGGTGAAGCAAGATGACAAGTGTTGAGGCAGGTGGAAAAAAAAAAACATTAAAAAGTGACCCAAGGTTCCTGGAAATGTGCAATGATACAAAATGATACACGTAGAACCATAACCAATAACATGTGAGGCAACGTAACATGTAACTAATTAATTATTACCAACCGCAAACAGAGATAATTAGCGGAATGTCAAGGTAGACAGGTAGTAATGAAAAGAACAGGTGTGTATGAGTGTGTCACGTAATATACAGAGTTGCTCCAGATAAAAGGCGATATTCCACCACCTCAGCCCCTCACACATTAAACAGGTTCTCAAATAGTGATAGGTGGCGGGAATAAACACAATAATGAGGCCGCTAGTGCCGAGTTAATAGGGAGCTTTAATAGAAGGTAAATTTATAGATAGGGATTATAGGTTGGCACGTGTTATTCAGGGACCGCCATGGTTTGTCCTACTGGCTTCCTGCAGCTTCTGTTTTCTTGTATTCTTATGTTTTCGTCAATACAAAGCGATTACTTGCGGCTTCGATGGTGGCAGTTGTAGAGCTCACTGTTCTTAGTTA
>NC_087157.1:27778115-27785615 GCF_035594125.1 Scylla paramamosain
ATGGGAGAGACAAGGCATATGTGGATGGCTGGGGATACCTGGATGTTTTATGGCGTGTGTGGACGTGTGGATGTGTGGGTGGATGGATAGGAAGGTGGACTCGTAGGATAAGTGCAGGTGAGGTAAGGTTAGATTAGGTTTGGTTAGGTAAGGTTGTTTGGTTTGGTAATGTAAGGTACAGATGGGCAAGGTGAGATGAATAAGGGTAAAATAAGTTAGGTTGTATTACGTTGATAAGGTTAAGTTAGATTAGGTTAGGTACAGTAAGGCTAAGGTAAGGTAAGGTAAGATAAAATTAGGTCAAGTTAGGTTTGGCCAGGTATAGAAAGGCAAGATAAGATGAGATAAAATAAGATGAGGTTAAATAAGGTAAGGTCATGTATTGTACGGTGAGGAAAGGTGAAGTGAAGTGAGGTGAGACGAGGCGCTATGGAGCTAAAATACTGGATGGCAAAATGAGATAAGGTAAGGTTAGGTAAGGGACATGTTTAGGTGGAAAAGGTAGACAGGTAGGTAGGTAGATGGACAGGTAGGCAGGCTGGCAGGTAGACGGGTAGAAGCGCACACATATTACAGAGATTAACAGTATACACAGACACACGCGTGGAACAAAGGGGAGTTTACAGGGAAGAGATTAAAATACAGTCAAACAACACAAATTGCTAATGACACGGAAACATGAATATACCTAGAGAGATTAATCATTGCGTAGAAACATTCAATACAAAATAAATAAAACTCCCAAACACAAAACAGAGGTTATTGATAAACAAATATGAAATGATAAATAGCTATACAGAGAGATTTTCAGGAACAAAAGCAAATAACACGTAGGAATAAACGAAAGCTATAAAACAAATCTACAGTTAAAGAGAAAAATACATCTGTCCATGAAACTATCAATATAGAAATACAGAGGCGAGGATAAATAGTCACACAAACACACAGAGACACTTTAGATAGCATATAAACACAAAGATAGTTCTACCACCACCACCACCACCACCACCACCACCATGCAGTTACTCTTCATACTACTACTACTACTACTACTACTATCACGACTATTTCCACTACAGCGAAGATATGTCTGCAAAACTAGCACTAGAGAAACAAAACAAAACAATAAATAAATCAATAAAAGAAAACTGGGAGGCAAAAAATAAAACAAGTATAGTCACAAAAACAAATATTCAGACATACAAATAAATAAACACAGGTAAGAACACAAGCAGAGAAACAGAGAGAACCAGAAAGGCAAAAGATAAATACACATACACAGATAGACGCTTCAGAGACATACAGATAAACAGACACTCAGGTAAGAACACAGGAGGGCACAGAAGACGAAAACGAATCTCTACACTGACACACAGCACAAATACATACAGATTCTTGCGACAGGTGGATGCATAACAAAACACGAAACTGGCTGAAATTCAAGTGGATAGATAGATACAAATTCACGAAGGAAGGAGTAAGGTTTAAACGTTGAGGTTTACTCCTGCGACAGATAAATGTTAAAATATTCAGAGGACGCTGTTCAATAATTTAAAGCAAGATGTGGAACCGAGAAGTTAGTTATAATTTAGGAGAGAGAGAGAGAGAGAGAGAGAGAGAGAGAGAGAGAGAGAGAGAGAGAGAGAGAGAGAGAGAGAGAGAGAGAGAGAGAGAGAGAGAGAGAGAGAGAGAGAGAGAGAGAGAGAGAGAGAGAGAGAGAGGGGGGGGAATGCAAAACTACCAACCCATAAAAGCGAACGGTCAAAGTTCTAATACTATCAAACTTTACTAATAAAAATAATAATGAAAAGGCGCCGAGATAATGACGATGATGATGATGATGATGATGATGATGATGATATTTTAAAACCAACGATAAATACAAATAATAATAATAATAATAATAATAATAATAATAATAATAATAATAATAATAATAATAATAATAATAACAATAACTAGTACCATTTTTAATTTTAGATTTTAAAGAGAAGGAGGAGGAGGAGGAGGAGGAGGAGGAGGAGGAGGAGGAGGAGGAGGACGAGAAGGAGGAGGAGGAGGAGGAGGAGGAGGAGGAGGAGGAGGAGGAGGAGGAGGAGGAGGAGGAGGAGGAGGAGGAAGAAGAGGAGGAGGAGGAAGATGAGGAGGAGGAGGAAGATGAGGTGGAAGAGGAGGAGGAGGAGGAGGAGGAGGAGGAGGAGGAGGAGGAGGAGGAGGAGGAGGAGGAGAGATGAAGTACTGACCCTGAAATGGGAAAATGTCAATGGTCTCCTAGTCCAACTGACAGCCAATCACAAGCCAGGCTTATCCTTAGGAAGGAGGAAGGGGAGAGAGAGAGAGAGAGAGAGAGAGAGAGAGAGAGAGAGAGAGAGAGAGAGAGAGAGAGAGAGAGAGAGAGAGAGAGAGAGAGGAAGGATGGGCAACTGAGTTAGCTTTATCCTTTTATCATCCTGTCTCTCTCTCTCTCTCTCTCTCTCTCTCTCTCTCTCTCTCTCTCTCTCTCTCTCTCTCTCTCTCTCTTCACAACACGTATCCACCGTGTACATAGATCCAATTATCCGTATTCTTTAGCAAATCCAAATATAATCTTTTAATACACACACACACACACACACACACACACACACACACACACACATCCACACGCGCGCGCCTTTTTGAGGATAACGAGGGTTGAGGCTACAGGTGAAAAATGTTAGGGTGTTTATTGAATAGCAAGGGAGGGGAGAGAAGGATTTGAGGGAGGGACAGTAGCAGTAGCAGTAGCAGCAGCAGCAGTAGTAGTAGTAGTAGTAGTAGTAGTAGTAGTAGTAGTAGTAGTAGTAGTAGTAGTAGTAGTGATGGTGGTGCTAGTTTCTTCAGTTGCCTCTTGTACTGGTAGTGGTTAATAATGTTTGTTGTTGTTGTTGTTGTTGTGTTCAATGAAATAGTTGTTGCTACCAATGATAACAAAAAAAGACTAAGAACAACAACACACACAAACATACACACCAAGCATACATACAAAACAAAACAAACACGGCAAAAAAAAGAGTCAAATGTAACACCCAACCAAACAACAAACAAACAAACAAAAAAAAGGCACAACAAAACACAAACAAACATTTATATTTTTCTCTGCGGCCTGTGCTTGGGATTCGAACCGGCTATTCCGAAGCTTCGTGTCTCGTGGGGATGACTCGTCGTTTTGCAACTGAAGCACGTTATCCCTCCCTCCCTTCTCCCTTTCCCCTCCCCTTCCCTTAATCCTTCCCCTCTTCACCTCCCCACCCCCTCTTCTATTCCCCTTCTCTCCAACTTCTCTCCCCTCACATTCCCTTCATTCTCTTCCCCTTCTCTTTCCTCTTTCTCCTCCCGTTCACACTACAATTCTCTCTCTCTCTCTCTCTCTCTCTCTCTCTCTCTCTCTCTCTCTCTCTCTCTCTCTCTCTCTCTCTCTGAAACACTTTGAAACAGAGAGAGAGAGAGAGAGAGAGAGAGAGAGAGAGAGAGAGAGAGAGAGAGAGAGAGAGAGAGAGAGAGAGAGAGAGAGAGAGAGAGACTCTGAGAATTATTTAGTTGTTTGGTGTTTTGGCACAAAGATGAAGGAATGGAAGGAAGGCAAAGAGGGAGGAGAGGGAGTGGAGGAGAGGAGAGGGGAGGGGAGAAGAGAGAGAAGAAGAGGGGAAAGGGGAGAGAGAAAGGGAAAGAGAGATGGAAAGCATGCTGCGGTGAATTTAAGAGGAAAACATGCAAGAGGAAAGTGAAGAGGGAGATGGAAGAGGAGGAGGAGGAGGAGGAAGAGGAGGAGGAAGTATACTCCATCAAAAGAAGTGGAGGAAGGAGAGATTGAGAGAAGGGGAGGAAGGGAGAAAAGTTTCTTCAGACATGGAGGAATGGAGGGAGGGAGGAAAGAAAGAAGGAAGATAGAAAGGAAGAGGAGGAGGAGGAGGAGGAGGAGGAGGAGGAGGAGGAGGAGGAGGAGGAGGAGAGAAGTGAAGGAGTAAACGAGAGGAGTAAAGGATAAAGGAAAAGGATGAAGAAACAAGAAGGATTTGCAGGAACAACAACAGCCCGTGATAAATGCGTGGATAAAGGATAAAAGGAAAAAGAAAGAAAGAAATTAAGGAAGGAAGGAAAGAAGGACAGAAGGGACTGAGAGAAGAAAGAGAGGAACGGAAGGAAGAAAATGAAGATGAAACGACAGAGAGAGAGAGAGAGAGAGAGAGAGAGAGAGAGAGAGAGAGAGAGAGAGAGAGAGAGAGAGAGAGAGAGAGAGAGAGAGAGAGAGAACGACACAGACACACAAATAAACAAACACACAAACACAGAGAGAGAAAAAAAACACCTAACACGCTAATAAGAACAAAAAAAGTAACACAAACATACAAACTCACCTGAAAATAAAAATAAAAATGGAAACAGCAACAACGAAAACGAAACTAAAAAAAAAAAAAAGAAAAGGAAGCAAGAAAGGAGAGAGAAGGAAGAAAGAAAAACATGATACAGAAAAAAATAAAATAAGAAGAAAAGGGGGAAAAAAAAAGGTAAGAGGAACAGCAGAGTCTCCTTCTATGCCCCGTAAATTCTGGCGAGCAGGAGGGCGGGTGGGGGAAGGAGGGCGGGGGAGGGAGGAAGGGCGGGAGGGATGGAGGGGGAGGAGGCTTCTGGCTGGCTGGCTGGCTGGCAGAGTTGAGGGAGAATTTATGCGCGATGAAAAATGGCTGAGAGAAAACAAGACAACAGATCCCACCAACCCCGAGGCAGATTATGTCCTGGATTTATCTGGTGAACTTAGGAGAAGGTGGTGGTGGTGGTGGTGGTGGTGGTGGTGGTGGTGGTGGTTGGAGGGTCGAAGGAAGGGTTGTAAAGGAAAAAGATGTGGATGAATGTTCGAGAGTGAGAGTGAGAGAGAGAGAGAGAGAGAGAGAGAGAGAGAGAGAGAGAGAGAGAGAGAGAGAGAGAGAGAATGGTGATGAAGGAGAAAGATAAAGTATAGTCTTTTTATGAGTTTTCTCTCTCTCTCTCTCTCTCTCTCTCTCTCTCTCTCTCTCTCTCTCTCTCTCTCTCTCTCTCTCTCTCTCTCTCTCCTGGAAATAATATGGAATCCATACCTATAGCCTTTCACACACACACACACACACACACACACACACACACACACACACACACACACACACACACACAATCAGGTGAAGCCCCCGGTGCGTGGCAGTAATACAATAATTATAATGGAAGCTGTGGTAAACTCAGGTGTGGAGGCTAATTAATTAACGCCCAGGTAAACCGGCTTTCATCTCCGCCCGTACAACATGGCGCCCGCGAACCATGATCTAATTGACGTGGGAATTCATGCATTGGTCACTGTCTGTCCCTGTGTGTGTGTGTGTGTGTGTGTGTGTGTGTGTGTGTGTGTGTGTGTGTGTGTGTGTGTGTGTGTGTGTGTGTGTGCGCGTGTGTGCGTGTGTGTGTGTAGCTATCTTTTTTTTTTTTTTTGAGTATTTTTTAACTACGTAATCATGTTTTTTTATTTTATTTTAGCTGTTTAATTATTATTGCTTTTTTCATAATTACGGTGATGATATTAGCGCTCTCTCTCTCTCTCTCTCTCTCTCTCTCTCTCTCTCTCTCTCTCTCTCTCTCTCTCTCTCTCTCTCTCTCTCTCTCTCTCTCACCAAAAACTCTCTTCCTCCCTTTCATATCTCGTCCCTCCTTTCTTCTTTCGTTTCCTTCTCCCTTCCTTCCTTCCTTTCTTTCCTCCTCTCCCTCCTTTCCTTCAGGCTTATTTCTCACCTGCTGTTTTTATCTTCACAATGGCTTGTTATTCCGCTGACTCCTCTTCCCCTCTTCCTCTTTCTTTTCTTACCTCCTTTTCTTCCTCCTCCTCCTCCTCCTTCTACTCCTGTCTACATTCTCTTTCTTATAGTTACGACTCTCTGTCTCTCTCTCTCTCTCTCTCTCTCTCTCTCTCTCTCTCTCTCTCTCTCTCTCTCTCTCTCTCTCTCTCTCTCTCTCTCTCTCTCTGGGCAATATAAGCATTCCAAGGTAAAAAGGAAAAGGTTTGTGTGAATAATTTTCTTCTTTCTCAGGTTACCAAAAGTTCCTAGATTTTTGCCATTTTAAGTTAAAGAGGAGGAGGAGGAGGAATACAAAGGAATACAAAGGAAAGAACAGACAGCAACAGCCCTACTGGGCCTAACGAGGCTGTCTGTGTGTCTATTCTACCACTACCACTACAGATTCTAAGAGTTAGAGGATGGAGGACACTAGAGATCAAGGAAGGAAAAACAGGAGAGTATAGGGAGGAGGAAAGGCTAAGATGTGATAGGAAAGGATGAAAGAGAAATTATACTATTCACTACACTAACTAACTAAAAAAAACATTTTATGTAGGCGCAAAGTACGTTATATGAGGGGTTGCTGCGAGGTGATTGTCCAACCTTTGTTTAAAAGTTTCTATTGTGTTACTATCGACAATATGTGCTGGGAGAGAGTTCCAGACATTTACAATTCTATTAAAGAAATAATACTTAGCCTCGTCTGATCTGAAACGCTTACCTATAATCTTGTAGCCATTATTTCGAGTGGTGTTGGAACTGAGGAGGAGGAGGAGGAGGAGGAGGAGGAGGAGGAGGAGGAGGAGGAGGAGGAGTGTGTGCAGAGAAATAACATGAGTAAAATTTGTTGTTTGTTCTTTTAATACAATTCTCTCTCTCTCTCTCTCTCTCTCTCTCTCTCTCTCTCTCTCTCTCTCTCTCTCTCTCTCTCTCTCTCTCTCTCTCTCTCTCTCTCTCTCTCTCTCTCTCTCTCTCTCTCTCTCTCTCTCTCTCTCTCTCTCTCTCTCTCTTACCCAAATCATCACATTTCCTTCCACCTCTTTTCACCTAGTCAGACTTTCTCTTTTTCCTTTCATTTCTTCTCTTCACTTTACAAATAAACACACACACACACACACACACACACACACACACACACACACACACACACACACACACACACATATATTAACAAAAGTAATGGAAATAAAAAGCAAAGAGAACTTCCTTCCCTCTCCAAACTCATGATCAAAGGAATGTGACGATTTTTCCCTTCCTTTCCTCATCCTTTTTAATCCAACACAAGGGCTGGATAAGAGTAATGAGGGGAAAGGGAAGGGGAAGAGGGGAAGAGGGGAAGAGTCAGAACACAAGAGGAAATTCAGAAGGAGTAGAAAGGGGTAGAAGAGGAAAGCAGAGGTGGAAATAGAGAAGTGAAGAGAAGGAATAGAAAGGGAAGGGCATAGAGAGAAGATGTAGGTGAGTTTTGTAATGATTTTTTGTTGTTGTTGTTTTTATTTACTGGTGTTTGTGTGAATGAGAGTTTGAATGCTTTAGATTTTTTTTTTTAAGTCATGTCTGATTTTGATTTGCATGGAAGTATAACTGTTGTCATTTACATACACACGCACACACACACACACACACACACACACACACACACACACACACACACACACACACACACACACATCGTTGTTGTTGT
>NC_087157.1:27790615-27795615 GCF_035594125.1 Scylla paramamosain
CCTCACCACATACACCTTCAAAATTCCCCTCTCTACCCCAGCACTTTTTGTTCCTCCTTCCCTCTCTCCCCACTCTCCCCTCACCTGCCGCTCCCCTTTCCCCTCCCCTCACAGTACAATTGTTAATGGGGCTTAATCGATACACCAAAAACAACTGCACTAATACCATTGCCTTCACTAACAACATTACTTCCTACAGACAACAACAACAACAACAACAGGGGCAATCCATCTAACTCCGCCAGAAGTGAACAAGTATGACAAGGAGTAATTATGTGCACTGACAGGCTAAGTACATTTTCAGTAATTACAATAGCAATGATTACTACTATTACTTGTATTGTTGCTGGTGCTGCTGGTGTTGCTGCTGCTGCTGCTGCTAGCTACTACTACTACTACCGCGACCACCACCATCGTCTAATTCTTACGAACAAAAATAAGAGTAACAAAAAAACAAAAAAAAATCCAAACGGTTCCCTAAAACAACAACAACAACAACAACAACGAAACAAATAAGCGAATCCCATCACCGAACAATTAAACAAACAAATTAAATTAAAGAAACAAAAATAAAAAGACAAAAACAAAACAAAAATGAACAACTAAAAAAAAAGATTTACAAAACGCAACAAAAATCATAAACAACAACACCACCACCACCACCACCACCAGCACACACCCACGACATGACCCACTCGTACATCTAGATATGTTTTGGGCGAGAATGTACCGCGAGTGGCTTATTGGAAAGCAGGAAGGCGGCGCGCGTGTTGGTGTAAGGGACAGCTTGCCGTGGACGAGACCCGCAGGAGGAGGAGGAGGAGGAGGAGGAGGAGGAGGAGAATAGTCGAGGAGAGAAGGTGGAGATTGGAGGAAAGTGCTTGCCAGAGAGAGAGAGAGAGAGAGAGAGGCAGCTGTAGTTTTGGAGGGAGAGTAGGAAGGGGAGGGGAGGGGAAGAGGAGGTAAAGACAATAAGCAGAGGAGGCGAAAAACAGGATTGAGAGGAGAGGAGAGGAGGGGAGTTGAGAAGGATATATTAAGGAAGATAATGCGAACGGAGAGAGAGAGAGAGAGAGAGAGCGAGAGAGAGAGAGAGAGAGAGAGAGAGAGAGAGAGAGAAGAGAGAGAGAGAGAGAGAGAGAGAGAGAGGAGAGAGAGAGAGAGGAGAGAGAGAGAGAGAGAGAAATAAAAAAAGATTCACAATGAAACTATTAAAAAAAAACACGAGCAAAAGAAGGAAAGAAGTAAAGAAAGAAAATAAATCAGAACAGGATGGAAGAGGAGAAATGAACAAAGAAAACGAAATTGTGAAACAAAAACAAATGAAGGAAGGGGAAAATGAAAGTGGAGTGGAGAGGAGAGGAAAGGAGAGGAGAAGAGGAGAGAGGAGGAGGAGGGACATTTTAGAGAAATTGAGATAAAGAGAAAGTAGGGTACATGAATAAATGAATGGAAGAAGAGACATTCAGATGCAGGAAAGTAAAAGAAAGAAATAAGAGAGGAGAGAAAATAGAAGAGACATGCTAGAAAATTTAAGAGAGAGAAGGAGGAACTAGAGTACATGAATAAAAGAATGAAAGATGAGAGATTCAGAGGGAGTTAAAAAAAATATAAGAAAACTAAAGGAGAGAGAGAGAGAGAGAGAGAGAGAGAGAGAAGAGAGAGAGAGAGAGAGAGAAGAGAGAGAGAGAGAGAGAGAGAGAGAGAGAGAGAGAGAGAGAGAGAGAGAGGAGAGAGAGAGAGGAGAGAGGGAGAGAGCGAGAGAGAGAGAGAGAGGCAGGGAGAGGGAGATTACATATGTTTGCTTCTGTTAATAATTTCCTGTCACCTTCAGCAGGGCACCGCCGGAGCTACAGTCTACATTTGGCGCGCCGGTAAGTGAACCAGCTGTGTAGGACGTACTGTACCAGATGCGTAGGGGCCTTGCAGGGTGTAGCACGTGTAGGCGAGGGTGCCACGGGTGTAGAGAGGAGCTGATGCTGGTACCAAGGGGAGTCATTAAATGTTGGATACGAGGTTGATAGTAATGCATGGTGGTTGGTGGTGGTGGTGGTGGTGTACTCGTAGACAAGGCAGTAAGTAAGGTGTAGCTGGTGCTGTAAAGGTGTAGGTATGTGTAGTTCGGGTGTAAGCGTTCGGTGGTTTGTTGAAAAGTGTAGTGTGTATGTTGGGGGACTCAAGGACAGTAATTTAGCTTTCGTTTTTGTGCGAGCTTTCACTTTGGCGTTTTTTTTTTCTTCTTTTTTTATCCCCCTTGTTTTTTTTTATTTGTTTCAGTTTCTTTTTTTCTTTTCATCTTCTTTGCCTCGTAGCTTTTCTTTATCTAAAAAGTCTCACCCACGGCTCTTTTTCTGTCTCCTTTACTTCTCATTTTCTCTTTTGCCTCGTAGCTTTTCTGTAACAAAGGAATGTCGCCCACTGCTCTTCCATTTCCAGTTTCAGTTACTTCACTCTTCCTGTCTTCATTTACTTCTCTCCTCTTTAGCCTCATAGCTTTTACCTATCTTAAAATCTCACCCTCCCTTCCTCTTCTTCTTTCCATTTATTTATCTCACTCTTTCTTTCCTCATTTCCCTCTTCAGCATTCATTCTTTCCTGTTATTTTCTCCTCTCTTTCATCCTACTCTGCGATTTATTTTCTATTAAAACACTACGGTAGGTGTGTGACGTGACGTAAGCCGAGGAGTTGTGACCTTTAAACACTCGCACAATCAAGTAAAGATTTAAACTTTGCGGCAGTACATAATGAAGCAGGAGTCACAGGTGTGGGAGGCACTGTGGGGATGAAAGCGTGTGTGTAGGTGTGCAAAAGGGACGCAGAGTTGTTAAAAGCACCGGTACATGTAACATACTGCTTGAAAAACTTTGAGGTATTGATGAATAAATAAATGTAATGTAAATATAATCTTGTAAGGAACTTTTCTTTAGTATTCGTCACCATCAATAATGAATTCTCTCATTATATTTCTCTCTCTCTCTCTCTCTCTCTCTCTCTCTCTCTCTCTCTCTCTCTCTCTCTCTCTCTCTCTCTCTCTCTCTCTGTTTTCTGTATCCACGTATTATTTTCACAGTGCTCCGAATGTTGACAAAGGAAGCCCACAGTGAAGGGGGCGTAAGGTTGAGAGTGGGAAGGGACGTGGTGGGGCAATAAGAGTAGTGGCTGTAGTGTATCACTCCACGCTAAGTATTTGCCTGTAGTTCTGTAGCGGGAGTCAATAGTTTTGTAATAGTGAGCAGCAGCGGTAACTTTTTTACGTTGTTGCTATTATTATTATTATTATTATTATTATTATTATTATTATTATTATTATTAGTGATAGTTTTCTTGCAACAACAACAACTACAACAACAACAACAACAACAACAACAACAACAACAACAACAACTACTACTACTACAAGAATAACATCTGATACTACTACAACTACTACTTCATACTAGTATGATTTTTTATTATTATTATTATTATTATTATTATTATTATTATTATTATTATTATTATTATTATTATTACTATTACTATTATTATTATTAAACTATTATTATCTTCTATTATTGTCGATAGTGAGAAATTTTATTATTGCTATTATCATTATTTTTTTTATTATTATTATTATTATTATTATTATTATTATTATTATTATTATTATTGGTGTTATCATTATCATTACTATTATTATTATCATTATTATTATTATTATTATTATTATTATTATTATTATTATTATTATTATTATTTATCTACTTGTATTATTTAACTAACAGCGTCACATAAAAGCATTTTCTGTTATCAATTGTTATCACTTTTAGTTATCGTGTCATCTTCGTGCAGTATTGATATGTAGTTCATGTTTGTTCATATTATTGTTTACTTCTCAAAATCGTTTACCTACTTCCGTTTTGTAATGAAAAAAAATAAACATAAACACAGGTAAGGGAAATTAAATACGTAAAAAAAAAAAAAAGAGAGAGAGAAAAGCAAAGAGGAGAGAAAGAAAAAAAAGTATTTGCAAAAACGAGAAACAAATAGTCATATCTCACGTTATGGGGAAAGTGAGAAAGAAAAGAAAGTTAAAGAAAGTAAAGAAAAAAAAATGTTAAGTACACAAGCGAGAGAGAAAGAAAAAGAGAATAACATGACGCACAAAATAAAATAAAAAAAATACAATAGGTGAAAAAGAAAACAGAAGGAAACGACAAAGAAAAAAATCGGATCTCACAATACAAGAGAAAAACAAAACGAGAGAGAAAAGAAAATAGATATAATAGAGCAAAAAAAAAAAAAAAAAAAAGCATTAGCAGTATTTTCAGAGCGAGGAACAAAGAAATCACGCTTGACAATCCACAATCTAGTAAAAACACAATAATTTACCACAAAGACGAGGCGAATATTAAAACTGCGCCCTAAATTCCTTTAACCTGGGCCATTAAATCCACCTTGACGGCTCCCTTGTGCTCCCCTCCCCCCCCCCACACTTCTTAACTTTATGCTTCTCCCCTCATCTGCATTCCTCTCCCCCCCCCTTCACTTCCACGTCACTTCATCACCTAATTCCTCTCATCTACTGGTCATTCTCCTTTCTTCTTTCTGCTCTTCCTCTTTTCGTCTCCCTCTTTCCTCTCCTTGTTTTTCATTCTTTGTCTATGTTCTATCCTGTTCCATCTTTTAATTTTATTACATGTGATTTTTTTCCTCTTCTTTCTTTCTTATTTCTTCTATTTTCTTAACTCTTCGTTTATTCTCTTCCGTGTCTCTTTTCTTTTTCTTTTCCTCCATCTTTCATAATTTTTCCTTCAGTTTTTTCTCTTCTTTTCTTATTTACGTGGTTGTTATCCCCCTTCTTCCTTTTCCTTTCTTTCTATTCTGTGTATCTATTTTTTTTTTTTGTCTCTTTCGTCGCTTCTTTTCATCCTTCCTTACTTGTTAAACTTGTTTTATCCAACTTTTCTTTCACTGTTTTCGTATTTATCCCTTGTTTTCCTCTTGTTCTCTCTCTTTA
>NC_087157.1:27798115-27820615 GCF_035594125.1 Scylla paramamosain
GTTTTATTCAGCATCATAGTATTTCTTCTTCTTCTTCTCCTTTTACTATTTCTCATCCTCGTTCTCTTTTTTTTCCTCCTCCTCCTCCTCCTCCTCCTCCTACTACTATTCATCATCATCATATTTCTTCTTCTTCTTCTTCGTCTTCTTTTTTATTCATCATCTTATTCCCTCTTCTTCGTCTTCTTTTTCTCCTTTTTTCCTTCGTCTTTTCTACTTCTCCTCATCCCCTTTCTCTTTTCCTCTTTTCCTTCCTCCCTCCTTTTATTCACCATCATTGCATTAATTTTCTTCTTTTTCTTCTACTTTCCTTCTTCTTTAACTACTACTTCACATCCTCTTTCTCTTTTTCGTCCTCTTCCTTCTCCTCTTCCCTCTTTCTCTTCATCCTCTTATCTCTTTTAGCACCTTCTCTTTGCCTAATTTTTCTTCCCTGTCCTCCTGCAAACACCTTTTATCCAAATGTTTATTTCTTCATTCGGTTTAATCTTCCTTCCACTTTCCACATTTCCCTCTTCGCTCTATGTCTCCTTTTCTTCCTTCTCTTCTTTTCTCCTTTTCTTCCTTCTCTTTTTTTTTTATCACCTTCCTTTCATTCTAGTTTATCACGCACTTCCATGTTATCTTCTATTATCTTTGCACACTGTTATCATTTCTTCAACCTCTCCTTTCTTTCTTTCTTTCTCTCTCTCTTTCTCTTTGCTATCTTCTTCTTTCTCTCACGTCTTATTTTTACGCTCATTGTTGAACTAAGAGCATCACTTCAACTTTATTTTATTTCTTTTCTTTCTTCTTCTCTCTCCTCCTCCTCCTCCTCCTCCTCCTCCTCCTCCTCCTCCTCCTCCTCCTCCTCCTTCTCTTCTTTATACTAAACTTTTCTCACCATTTCTTACCTTTTTAGTCCTATTTTTCTTAATTTTTTTCCGACTATTCTCCTCCTCCTCCCCTCCCTCCTCCTCCTCCTCTTGCTCTCCTTCCCTCCCCGCTTCTTCACTGCAGGAAAATGTTTTTTTTTTTTCCTTTCCCCCCTCCTTGCTTCCCTCCTTCCTTCCTTTTGTGATTCATATTCCCTCTCCCTTTTCTTCGTCTGCGGTCCTCTCTCTCTCTCTTCTGCCGCCCCTTAAAGAAAAATGCCTCCAACCAAACCTCCTCTTCTCTTTCAACTTTTCCCTCTCCTCCAACAGAAACTTTCAACATTGCCTTCCCTTTTCCTCTTCTCCTTCTAATTTCCTCCACCCATCTCTTTCTTCCCTCCCTTTCCTTCCTTTTCCTCCTCCTTCCTAGCCCCCTTGTTTTCTCTCTCTTGTTTCAGTCCCATGTCTTCCTCCTCCTCCTCCTCCTCCTCCTCCTTCATTCAGCCATATACGATATATCGTATTTTTCTCATTCTTCCTGCCACTCCACGTCTCCTCCTCCTCCTTCCTGCTTCCCTTGTCTTCTTCTTCCTCCTCCTCCTCCTTCTTCTTCTTCTTCTTCTTCTTCCTCTTTTTTCTTCTTTCAGCCACGTCTTCCTGTCCCTCCTCCTCCTCCTCCTCCCTCCTCCTCCTCCTCCTCAGTTTGTAATTTATTTTTTTTCTCTTCCTCTCTCCTCTTCTACTGATAAATCAATTACATGTTTTTACTTTCTTATTCTTCCCTTCCTTCATCATCCCTTTTCGTTTTTTTCTTCCTTGGTATTCTGATGGTAAAACCCACTTCTACTCTCACTTCTTTCTCCCCTTCCTTACTTTCTCTTTCCTTCTTCGCTTTCATTCTCTACCCACTCCTTCCTATTCATCAGATTAAGCAAGAATTACTATTACTACCACTACTGCATTTATCCTAATCCTTCCCTTCCTCTCTCTGCCTCTCCCTTCTTTCCTTCATCACCTCTCTTTCTTTCTGTCCTACCATTTTGTGTCTTACTACTACTACTATTTTTCTCCACTATTCTCTTTCCTTGTTCCAATTTTTCATCCTACTGACAAAAATAATTCTACTTTTTATATTCCTACCCTTTTCCTTCTTCTCTCTTGCCAACTTTTCTCACCTACGCTTCGTCCCTCTCCTCTTCGTAACATTTCATCTCGTCTGTCTCACTGTCTGCTGTTTTGCTTCTATTCATGTAGTTACTGATTCACGGTGGACGTCCGGAGAAGGGATGATGAAATAGGGAAAGCTGGGTGCGGCATTCAAAGCGCAGGATATTTGAGTCTATTTTGGGTATAACGTTAATGTAATCAGAAGTTTCGGCTCCTACATGCAGCTGAAGATGTTTCCTGTTTCTAAATCTCACCTTTGGATGTTCGTAGGACTTGAATACAAATATGAATAGAAACCTAACAGTGCCTGACACGATGCCTGCAAACAGAGCCCCGCTAGGGAGTTGTTATAGGAAAGGGTAATTGGTTGTTTGTGTGATGATTATTAAAGTGGCATTCAGGGTTTGTTTTATTTACTTATTTTTTTTCTTATTTTTGCTGTTTGGTGTTGCGTGTGGATTTTTTTTATTATATTGATTTGCAGTAATATATCTTGTAAAAAATGCTCACTAATTAATAAAAGAAATTAAAGGGAAGGAATTAGTGTAGAAAGTTCATTCACTTTTTTTTTTTTAAGGAGTCTGGTCAAGAACTTTAAATTCATAGAAAAAAATTTTTAGTAAGTTTCTCAAACACACAAAAAATGACTTAAATTTTTTTTTTTATACGGGTCAAGGAGTCTGGCTAAGGTGATAATCAGGAAATACATAGAAAATCAGCTCGGACATTGTGCCGTTACCTGAAAAAAAATAAATAAATAAATAAAAAAAAATAATAATAATAATAAATAAATAAAAAAAAGTGAAGATGTAAAAATGTTGGCAAATTTCACTTCGGGAGAAGCCTTAACAGTGCGAGTCGCCTGTTGGCTGCGTGTCCAGTGATGTCACCAGCAAGTCAACCAAAGAGCGAAGTGCGCATTTTCATCCATTACTCTCATGAAGAGTTTGAAATATGACATTTGTTTTTGTATCTATTCACGTATTCTCTTATCTATTTTGCAATTAATGAAATTTTTCCTGTTTTTCACTGCATATTCAAATTTGGTTAGGCGCAAATTATGGTGCAACAGTACACTAAAAGAAAAAAAAGGGAAAAAACCTTAAATTCCATGCCACAGGAATGCTTGCGTCATTCAAAGCTAATGATTTACAAAGTGAAGACACTCAGCCCGGCCTCCACTGCAGGTGAAGAGAACACAAAGCGTTCATTCTTTTCCTTAGGGTCGCCCTCTTACTCCTTCCTTCCTTGTCCTTTTCTCCTTCACTTTTTTCCTTACCTTGAAAATAAACTACTTTTCTTCTATCTCCTGATAACTACTTTTTCCTTCCTATCTTCCATTCTCCCTGTGTATATAATTTTTTCCTTACTTTCTTATACTCCCATTCTCTCTAAGTACCAGTGTTCAACAGTGTTACGCCTACACCTTCCACTTGCTCCGCTCAACTCCCTCACCTCCCCAGTCCCCTCACACTTTCAACCCACCACCACCACCACCACCACCACCACCACAAGCACCCCTGACACGGCTTTCCTTCCCACTCTCCCCCAGGTGTCGTGGTTCAGGCGGCGGGACTGGCACATCCTAACGACGGGCATCTTCACCTACACCAACGACGCCCGCTTCAGTGTGCTGCACCCCGAGGAGACCGAGGACTGGACGCTGCAGGTCAAGTACACCACCAGGAGGGACAACGGCACCTACGAATGTCAGGTGAGTCAGCAAGAAACACAAAGGAAGAGCAAGTATTAGTAGCTTTTGTTCTCGTCCCCTTCAGGAGTGTCAGGTGAGTCAGCAAGGAACACAAAGGGAGGGCAACTATTAGTCGATCTGCTCGATCAGGTGAGTCAAAAAGAAACACAAAGGAAGAGGAAATATTAGTCGCTCTTCTTGTTCAGTGGAGTCAGCAAAAGAACACAAAAAAGGAGCAAGTACTAATCGCTCTTCTTGTTCAGGTGAGTCAACAAGGAACACAAATGAAGAGCAAGTATTAGTCGCTCTTCTTTTTCAGGCGAGTCAGCAAAAGAACACAAAGGAGGGGCAAGTATTAGTCGCTCTTCTTGTTCTCTTCAGGAGTGTCAGGTGGGTCACAAACGAACACAAAGGAAGAACAAGTGGTAATCGCACGTTTGTCCTCTTCATCACGCCAGGTAAGTCATCAAGGAGCACAAAGGAAAGACAAATAGTACTAGGAGTTCTCTTCCCCTTGAATCTTCGCAAGTCACCAAAGTAAACATTTATTGTTATCATTACACCGCACATATGTAAAGTGCAAATAGTGAAATATAGCGCAACTTTGAGGTATATAAAATAAAAAAAAATGCTATACAAGATAGTGAAGGGGTGAGGGAAGGGTGAAGGAATGGAGGTGAAGGGGTGATCAGCAGGTGAGAAGGAGATAAGAAGAAAGAGATGAGAAGGGATAAAGAGAGAGATGAAAAGAAGGTAAGAGATATGATATGTTAGGGAAAGGTTACAGGGAAAATGAGAGGAGGGGTAACAGGAAGATGATGAGATGGAGGTGGAAAGGTCAGAGATGTCTGAGGAAGGTTAAAGGTAATATGAGAAGGAGATGAGAAAGAGGTGAAAAAGTAGGTGAAGGAAAGGCGAGAGGACTGTGAGAGGCATGTAGGAGTGATGTGAATAGCGGAAGAGATGGAGAGCAGAAGAGAAGATGAAAGAAGTGAGAGAGAGAGAGAGAGAGAGAGAGAGAGAGAGAGAGAGAGAGAGAGAGAGAGAGAGAGAGAGAGAGAGAGAGAGAGAGAGAGAGAGAGAGAGAGAGAGAGAGAGAGAGAAGAAGAAGAAGAAGAAGAAGAAGAAGAAGAAGAAGAAGAAGAAGAAGAAGAAGAAGAAGAAGAAGAAGAAGAAGAAGAAGAAGAAGAAGAAGAAGAAGAAGAAGGCGAGAGAGAGAGAGAGAGAGAGAGAGAGAGAGAGAGAGAGAGAGAGAGAGAGAGAGAGAGAGAGAGAGAGAGAGAGAGAGAGAGAGAGAGAGAGAGAGAGAGAGAGAGAGAAGAAGAAGAAGAAGAAGAAGAAGAAGAAGAAGAAGAAGAAGAAGAAGAAGAAGAAGAAGAAGAAGAAGAAGAAGAAGAAGAAGAAGAAGAAGAAGAAGAAGAAGAAGAAGAAGAAGAAGAAGAAGGAGGAGGAGGAGGAGGAGGAGGAGGGATGAGAAAGGTATAACTAGAAGGAAAAGTGAGAAAAATAAGGTGGAAAAGAAATGAGAGGAATGAGTAGAAGGTGAAAGAGACAGGAGAGGGAGATAAAAGAAGAGAGAGAGAAATGAGATGAAGAAAAGAGAGGAACCTTATTGGTGGAGATAAGTAATAGAAGTGAAAAGTTTAGTGTGTGTGTGTGTGTGTGTGTGTGTGTGTGTGTGTACACATGTCAGTGGAGGTCTTGTCTGTAGCGGAAAGAGAAACGCAGATTTAATGTGTGTGGGCGAAGGAGTAATAGGAGAGGAGGAGGAGGAGGAGGAGGAGGAGGAGGAGGAGGAGGAGGAGGAAAGGAGGAGGAGGAGGAGGAGAGAGTGGAGGAATGAACAGTAAGTGATGGAGGAGGAGGAAGAGGAGGAGGAGGAGGAGGAGGAGGAGGAGGAGAGTGGAGGAATGAACAGTAAGTGGTGGAGGAAGAGCAGGAAGAGAACGGCAGGAAGAAGAGGAAGAGGAGGAGGAAGCGGTTGCGGAGGTCGAAGAGGAGGAAGAGGAGGAGGAGTGGCCGTGATTTAAGCCAGCGTGTAATACTATTAGAGGTATTAGTGAGGCAGCAGTGCAAACAGAGCTGTTAATTCAGCACAAAAGCGTGAGGCGTGATCCTTGTGACTACATGTAAATCTCACCTTAATTACATTCATACAGGTAATGTTCCCAATACGATACGATTACAATAGCGTGCCGAACTAATGAGGCACAGGTGAGGCTAACTAGTCAATCAATTTGCACACACAACACCTGATATTTTAAAATGATACACAAAGGAAGGTAAAATGAACAAACAGCAGCAGTTCAGCTGAACCATACGAGGATAACAATAAATTATATACACTACCTGATTTAAACTCTTTCGGTACGATATGCAACACCTCACACAACTAGAAGGAACGAAATCTTAATAAATATCGACAGGAAAAAAGAAAAAGGGAATTAAAGTAATAGATTCAGCAATTGCTAGCCACTGTAATGCTCAGATATGACTGTGAAACAAGAAAAACGACCTCAGAATGGTTAGTCACGAGAAAAGACCACATTAAGTCGTAGGGAAAGTGTAAGTAAAGATTTTATGGTAAAGGTAATTAGTCAGTTTGCACATTTAACATTTGATATTTTTTAGAGATACACAAGGAAAGTAAGATGAATAAACAGCAGGAATTCAGTTGGTCCACACGAGGCTGACTGTGATGAACTACGAACAATATCAAATTAAAAGTAAGAAATAAAGGATAGTAAAGAGAAGGAACCTCCCCGTCCACCAATACACCTCAAATTTGTGAAGGTAACTCCTATTAGAACTAGAAAAATGCATAATCCTCCTCCTCTTCCTCCTCCTCCTCCTTTTTTTCAGGGTCTGCTGCTGTTTGGACTATCTTTGTATTCCTTTGCATTCTTCTTATTTGCCGCTTCTTAACCTTCTTCATTCTTTACCTCTGTTAGTCACTTTTTGTTTCATTATCTTGTTAACTTTCAACAAAATATCTTTTTTTGTTCTTCCTCTTATTCAAAAGTGATGTAAATACATTCAGATGATCTGCAGATGCATGCCAATCAGTATAAACGTGTCAAGGCAGAGTGAATATTTATTAAAAGAAAAAAATAAAAAGCTTCAGGCAATTAGCGTTACATTATGAAAAAAAATATATTAATGCATGATTTCTATCGCATCAAAGAGCTCTCCACCAAAAAAGTTAACGTTTTTAGCGGAAAAATCTGGATACAAGTTAACGAAATCTCTCTCTCTCTCTCTCTCTCTCTCTCTCTCTCTCTCTCTCTCTCTCTCTCTCTCTCTCTCTCTCTCTCTCTTCTTCCCTTCCCCTACCCCCTCCTCCTCCCTCTTCCTCTCCTACCCCCTCTCCTTCCCTCTCCTCCCTCTCCTTCCTTCTCCGTCTCCTCTCCCCGTCCCTCTCCTTCACTCTCCCCTTCCCTCATCTCCCTTCTCTCCTTCTCCCGCTCCCTCATGCTTTTCATACCACACTTCACTTCAAAAAAAAAAAAAAAAAAAAAAAAAAAAAAAAAAAAAAAAATATATATATATATATATATATATATATATATATATATATATATATATATATATATATATATATATATATATATATATATATATATATATATATATATATATATATATATATATATATATATATATATATATATATATATATATATATACCAATACACTGACGCAAAAGCAGCAGCAGCAGTAGCAGGATTTCACAACCACCAGCATCTTACTTCAGCATTTTTCCTTTGCAAATTATTCAACATGATGCTTCGTAGTACAAGAGACAGAATATTCTGAGCCTTAGAGTGGCCTTGGAGAACCACTAGGCAAGAGAGGAAGGGAGAGAAAGAAGGGAGGGGGTGAGAGGGAGGATGGTGAGGGAGTGAGGGGGAGAAGGCGTGTCTTGTTTCTTCTCTCGCTGATTCTCTGATTTTCTCTACGCTTTCTTGGTCTTCTTCCTACACCTTCCCTTGTTTTTGTTCTAGTTCTTCTTTTTTGTTTTGTTTTTGCCCTCCTCTTCCTCCTTCTCCTCCTCCTCTTCTTCCTCCTTCTCTTGTTCTTGTTCTTCTTCTTCTTCATCATCATCATCATCATCATCATCATCTTCCTTTTCTTCGTTTTCGTCCTCTCCTCCCCCTCTTCCTCCTTTTGCTTTTCTTCTTCTTCTTCTTCTTCTTCTTCTTCTTCTTCTTCTTCTTCTTCTTCTTCTTCTTCTTCTTCTTCTTCTTCTTCTTCTTCTTCTTCTTCTTCTTCTTCTCCTCCTTCTTCGTCCTCGTCCTCCTCCTCCTCCTCCTCCTCCTCGTCCTCCTCCTCCTCCTCAAGCCACAGAACGTAAGTCTTTTTTTATTGTTTGGAGCAGTGGTCTCGAGAGAGTTACGGGAGAAGGCAGTGAGATGTTATGTAGAGAGTGCCCTTTCTCTCTCTCTCTCTCTCTCTCTCTCTCTCTCTCTCTCTCTCTCTCTCTCTCTCTCTCTCTCTCTCTCTCTCTCTCTCTCTCTCTCTCTCTCTCTCTCCTTCTCTTGCCGTCTTTTCACTCTAATCTTATTCTCCTGACATGCTCTTCCTTGTCTCCTCCTCCTCCTCCTCCTCCTCCTCCTCCTCCTCCTCCTCCTCCTCCTCTTCATTGTTCTCCTATTCGCCCTTCCGAACTCATTCCTGCATTTCTATCTCTCTTTTCCTTCGTAATCCTCTTCCTCCTCCTCCTCCTTTTCCTTCAACCTTGACTCTTGGAAAAATCTCTAAATTATAACGAAAAGTTTTATTTTTCTCTATACGTCTGAATTTATGTCCCCTGTGTGTGTGTGTGTGTGTGTGTGTGTGTGTGTGTGTGTGTGTGTGTGTGTGTGTGTGTGTGTGCGCCCACATATGTACGCAAGGTGCTTCCTTCATAAGACGCGAGGTAATTCAGAAGGCCGCATTCGTTCTGTTGCTTATAATTCCTTCACGTGCACCTTCCCTTCAGGAGGAGGAGGAGGAGGAGGAGGAGGAGGAGGAGGAGGAGGAGGAGGAAGGAGAAGCAGAAATGAAAAGTCTTAGGAAAAGGATAAGCATGAAGAAAATGTAAAAAACAAAAATATGGAACACACACCTCCTGAGAGAGAGAGAGAGAGAGAGAGAGAGAGAGAGAGAGAGAGAGAGAGAGAGAGAGAGAGAGAGAGAGAGAGAGAGAGAGAGAGAGAGAGAACGAGCCATGCATTTAATCTCACGGCGAATGCATAAGTATGAATAAATGAATGAAGGAAAAGAAAAATGAAAAAGAAAGGAAAACGAAAAAAAATGGAAGAAAAGAAGAAAGAAATGAAAGAAGGATGGAATGAAAGACCTCCACCATCACCACCACCACCAATGTCATCAAGGGAAAGGCTAAAAGAAGGGACCGAACGTTCTCTCTCTCTCTCTCTCTCTCTCTCTCTCTCTCTCTCTCTCTCTCTCTCTCTCTCTCTCTCTCTCTCTCTCTCTCTCTCTCTCTCGTTATGGTTTAATATACAGGCAATTAACATTTCAAGGAAAGGAAGGGAGCAGACATGATAAAAGAAGACTTAATGAAGAATGGAGGATATGAGAAAAAGTTGGGAAAAAAAGTGGAACGGAGAAGAAAAGAGAGGTGACGTGAAAAGAAGAAAAGAAAGAAACCAAGAGAGAGAGGAGGGAAGGGGATAGAGGAGGAGAGAAAAGGGGAGGAGAGAAGAAAAGAGAGAAGGAAGGATGAAAAGATATAACAGAAGGGAGAAGAGAGGGAGGAGAAGCAGGGAGTATAAAGGAGACACAAAACAACACAAGATATAGAAGAAAGACACGAAAAATTAAACACACACACACACACACACACACACACACAGATGGGGACGAAAAGAGAAAGGGAGAGAAGAAGACCAAAGGAAGGGAGAAACAGACACACGCAATTCAGGACAAAACTGGGAAGGGAGACAAAGGACAAACAAAGGGAAGGAAAGGCAGAAGAGGGGAGGAACAAGGCCAGTACTTATAACACTCATCTTATTAATGTTTACACAGGAGACGGAGCAACTTAATGTTCTGAGCGCTAATGTTGTGTCGGGTGTTGAGATAATGCCTTGACAAATCCCCGGAGCGTGTTTGTAACTCAACAAGCATTCATTCGTTATTTCTCATGTTCCCTCCCTCCTTCCGTCTCTCTTCTACCTTCTGTTCCATCTTCTCATCCTTTCTCCCTTTTTGTCTCCTTTCTTTTCTTCTTCTCTTCTCTCCTTCCCTCTTTCCACTCTTCTCTTATCTCCAACTCTCGTTTTTTTCTCTCGTCTTGGCTCGTCTTGTCTCGTCATCACGTCCCTCGAATTAGTGTTAGTGGTTAACGAGATGGAAATGCTTAATGGCACTTATTAGACACATAGATGCTTCGGATTCATTACTGGGAGAGCAAGTTTTATCGCCCTTATCACCAACCACACTTCAGAAGGAGGGACCGTCACGCTACGCAGTATAGTTTTTTTTTTCTTTGCAGCAGAAATTAAACATGGATACCTTCGTCTAATTATTACATAGCGCCACAACAACAGAAGCTTATAGAACCGCTACTTAAATATAACGAAACTCAAATACAATAATCTATTCATATATACTCGTACATATATTATTTTCTTTCTCTAATTTTTTTTTTATGTGTGTGTGTGTGTGTGTGTGTGTGTGTGTGTGTGTGTGTGTGTGTGTAAGTAAGTAAGTAAGTAAAGGTTTATTGCCCATTTGCATAAATACATTTGAGAAAGACATGTTTACAAAAGAAGAAAGATGGCAGAGACTGTCAAGCCGAAGCTTCCCGACAGTCACATATATGTACATAATTATGAATATTGTTTACACCAACACCAATTGGCAATATTTTAGGTAAACTATCTAAAGAATTATTTGAGTAACTAGACTAGTAATAATAGCAATAATAATTACAAGATTAAAGCTAAGGAAATTACAATAAATATACTGCAAATGCAAATATTGATAATAATAATAATAATAATAATTGTGTGTGTGTGTGTGTGTGTGTGTGTGTGTGTGTGTGTGTGTGTGTGTGTATTAGGAATTCGCTCAATACAACAAGATGTCATAAACCTATACCTCTGACCACAAAATGCACAATTCACAGCTCTAAAATACACACACACACACACACACAAAAAAAAAAAAGAATCAAACACCTACTAGGAAAGAAATAATGTTCAGAGAAAGCTACAAAAAAAAAAAAAGTGCCAGAGTGCTTTGTGATCAAGGAACGATACGCTAAAGAGGAGTGAAAGGATTAAGAAAGCATTAAACATTTCAGCGCCCTTACCTTCACTTTTACGAGGCTCTTGAGTAAAAGTTTTTATGATCCTAGTGGCAGTTACCGAGGATACTGCCTCACCAATTGAGAAAACGTCCAAGAGAGCCCAAACAATCAGCTTGAGCCCCTGAAAGTAGTCATGATGAGAGAGCAAAGCGTTTAAGAATACAAACCATACTAAGATTAAAGGATCGTATGGGGAATAAATGAGACAAACATGACCTGAATTACGAACACTGCCCGGATAACTCACCCATAACACGCGGGGAAAAGACACTGAAGGAAGACTAACACGACACATTCACTTCAAGACGGAGAGAGAAACACGCGAGACACATCAATACTAAGAACAAATAGTGATAAACCTTGAGGGAGAGATGAAGACGCTGCCATAGAGATATAAATTGATGACCTTTATGGATGAAAGAAGTAAGATTTGTACATAAGGTAATAAATACTACTTAGATACATGCATTGCGAGAAGAGAGAGAGAGAGAGAGAGAGAGAGAGAGAGAGAGAGAGAGAGAGAGAGAGAGAGAGAGAGAGAGAGAGAGAGAGAGAGAGAGAGAGAGAGAGAGAGAGAGAGAGAGAGAGAGAGAGAGAGAGAGTGAATAAAGGGGTAATGAACATTGGAATAGATAATACCTGTGGAGAAGAGTGATGATAATTAAGTAGGAGAGTAACAATATGGAAATTCAACACTACTGATAGATCCACTACAAGGAGGACGAGTGAGGAGGAGAAAAAAAAAAAACAGAGATTGAAATACCAACTGATAATCCTTAAGGAAGAGGGTAAAGATAATAGAATAACAATATAATCTATTCAGCTCTAAGAGAAACACAAATGAGGAAGAGAAAAACGGCGAGACTGAAACAGCAATTGATAATCCTTGAGAAAGAGACTAAGGATAATACATACAGTAACATCGTATCCACTGATGAGTGAGAATAGAAAAAATAAAAAAATACTGAAATAGCAACTGATATTTGTGAAAGAAAGTAAATAGAGTAACACTAATAATGCAGATTAATTGCGAGGAGTATGAAAGAAGAAAAAAAAAAGACAAATATAAATTGATAGTCCTTGTGGAAGAGAGTAAAGACAATAAACTAACAACACATCTGTTCAACTCTATTGATACAGATTCATTGCGAGAATCACGAAAGAGGAGGAAAATGGAGGGATTGAAATATAAATTGATAACCACTGTGGAAGAAGAGTCAAGACAACAGAGTAACAATACAACCACATAACATTACAACTAAATATTTATTAGGAGGAAGAACAGAGGAGAGAGGAGGAGAGAAACAGGGAAATAGAAATAGTAATTGATAATCCTTGTGGAAGAGAGTAATGGGGAAGAGAACAATACAGTGAGAACATTATATATAGAGAATGATAAGGATGAGATATGAATGAACACACTGGAGATAATGATAAGATAGCAAGACATTATGAAGAGGAGCTTTGGCCCTCCACATTAATCAACCAAGTGTGTTACAAAACTGGCGTTTGGATAAGATGACACGACCGCATATTCAGTCCATTTTGCTGCAATACTCGTCACTTAAACATTGAAAACACTGTAAAAAAAAAAAAAAATGTGGGCATGAACTCGCACAATAAAAAAAAATGAATCAGAAAAAAAAGTAATACGAAATTAGCTTCTTTTCTATGCCACACAAATATTCAAGAGACTGAAGCACGAAAAAAGTTTCTTAAAAAGTTGTTGATGATTACAGAAAGAAATTGCCTTGTTGTTAGAAGAATTAAGGAAGATAATTTAGACGCATAAGCTTCGTAAAACATCAACATACACGTCTAGAATAAGAAAATGAGGTAGCAACACGTACAAAAAAAAAAAAAAGGACAAAAAAAAGGACACAAAAAAAAGATAAATGCACATCTGAAATAATAATAATGATAGTAATAATAATAATAATAATAATAATAATAATAATAATAATAATAATAATAATAATAATAATAGTAATAATAATAATAAATTTATCTTAGGTCACAGCAAAGTAAAATATACGTTCCTACCACCAAAATATGACACCACCAAAATGAACACAACTTAAGGCCATCCACTCATTCTTCTCTGGTCCGTGTCCTTGCAGCTGTCCACGGGCACGGGCGTCATCTCACAGTTCGTGAACCTGTATGTGGTGGTGCCGCAGGCGTACATCCTGGGCAGCAAGGACCTACACGTACAGCTCGGCTCCACCATCAAGCTTACGTGCGTCATCAAACAGGTAAGGGCATGTCAATTAAAGATAGGTAACAAGCCAATTAAAGACTGGTGAAAGTTGAGTGTTAATAAAGACAAGGATACGTTAATTAAGGGCAGGTAATAGGTTATATGCTAATTAAAGATAAGTAGCAGATGAGTATACGTTAATTAAGGACAGGCAAAAGGTGAAGTACATTAAGTGTGAAGGTACGTTAATTAGGTAAAGGTAATAGGTGAAGACGTAAATTAATGAAAGGTAACAGATGAATACGTTAATTATGGTCAGGAAGCAAGTGAAGACGTTAACTAAGGGCAGGTAAGATGTGGAGGTACTTATAAGGGTACAAAACAGGTGAGATACGTTCATTAACGCCAGGTAAAGGTTAATTAAGGACAGCCATGTGATCACGTTAATTAAGGGCAGGTAACACGTGAGGACATGACAGTTATGGACAGGCAACAGGTAAGGATACGTTAATTATGGAAGGGTAAGAAGTGGGGGTGCGTTAATCAAGGACAGGTAACAAAGCAAAACACGCTAATTAAGGCCTAATTAATTAATATGACAAATGAGAACACGTTAACTACAAGTAACAATTAAAGTACAAGAACAAGAAAGGTCACGTTAATTGAAAAAAAAAGTCGCTTTGTGAAATAAAGATGTAGATTAGAAAGATAATTTGTTGATTAGAATAAAGTTAATATTTAGAGTGAAATGGATAAGTTAGGTTTTATTTTCGATTATGGCAGACGAAGAAGTAACTTAAACCATTCTTAAGTTTTGTTAGGCTCGATTAAATCCAGTCAGTGCACCTTGTTATAATTAGTATTCGAGTTCAGACTTGTTTTTGTTAAATTGCTCGGGTAAAGAACTGGTATTATAATGTTATATTTCATAAAAGTCCAAATCATTTACTGCGCTGTTAGAAGGAAAAAAAGTCACACTATTCTAAATTTTTAATAATCTTTGTTAACCCTTTTTCTGCTATAATCGTATCTTATTAATATTGAGGTCACTCTAATGAATGATTTAGATGGACATCAAAAAAAGATAATGTGAATAACCATTTTTATCTTTTGCCAAGCTACACAAGCACGTATTTTTAAGACTGTAGTACGAAAACAATAAATGTTATAAAAAGTTGTCGTTGATTATGAGAAAGACTGATTACCAGTGAAAAAGTTTAAATGAGGTAACGATGAAGGAAAAATAAACATGTTCTACAGTTATCAACGTCTTTTACTGCTAATTACACAGACATACGAGAGAAAGAAAAAGGTGCAGTAAATAAAGTCAAGTTATGATGAAAGAAAACACAAACAATAACCTAAAATTATTTATTCCCTTTACTATTACTTACACAAACACACAAGACAAGAAAGGTTACAGTGCCCCAGTAAATCAAGTAAAAAAATAAACATCCTAATATGATTTATGCTCACATACTATTAAAAATAAGCGAAGAAAGAGCACAAGTCACACTGCTCCATTAAATCAAAATAAAATACTACTCACTACTTCCCCTAATGTTTCACGCCAGAGGACCCAATATCACGTCTGAGAAGAAGGAGCAAACTTAGCGCTCCATTAGTATTCTGTAGGGCAAGGGTTGTGAGGGCGAGGCGCGGGTGTGAGGGGCGTGAGGCGAGGTCAGCCGGGCCATGCTAAGTCAGCGTGAGAGGATGTAAAGTCAAATCAAAGTGAAGTCAAGTTGTCGAAGTTAAGAGCAAGTTATTCCAAGTTAAGAGGACGAGGGAGGGAGGGAGGGAGGGAAGTAGGATGGGAGGGAGGGAGGAAGGAAGGAGGCGTGTGTAGGATGTAGTTCAATTTAGTTTAACATCAAACACAACGAGGAGACGAAACACCAAACAAACAAACACACATACACACACACTTCAGCGTTGTAACGACATCAAAAGAAGTGACGGGGCATCAAAATAAAATAAAAGGTTTGGGAAGCGCTTCTCTCGACACAATGTAACTCGATTCCCTTGTGAGGAGGAGGAGGAGGAGGAGGAGGAGGAGGAGGAGGAGGAGGAGGAGGAGGAGGAGGAGGAGGAGGAGGAGGAGGAGGTGGTGGTGGTGGTGGTGGTGGTGGCGGTGATGGTGATGGTGTTGGTAGTAGTAGTAGTAGTAGTAGTAGTATTTGTAGTAGTAGTAGTAGTAGTAGTAGTAATAGTAGTAGTAGTAGTAGTAGTAGTAGTAGTAGTAGTAGTCGTAGTAGTAGTAGTAGTAGTGTTTGTAGCAAAAGGAGAAGTAGTTTTAATCTCTATTTCAGTTCCATAAAACAAAATTAAACAAACAACACTAAAAATAACAACAACACAACCACCACCACCACCACCAAAGAAACCCCAAGAACAACACACAAAAATAACCCTCATCAACATTTCCTCTTTCGTCTGCCCATCCCTTCCTTTCCTTACCTTACCTAACCTAACCTAATCCTTACCATTCTCTTCCCTTCCCTCCAATACCCCCAAAACAAACACTTCCCCAACACCACATACCCTTCACCATCCCTTCCCACACACACACACACACACACGCACACACACACTCAACATCATCCCAACTCCCCCGCAGAGTCCCACGCCGCCGCAGTACGTGTTTTGGTACCGGAATGACCATATGATTAACTACGACACGCGGAGGGGCGGCATCAACGTGACCACTGAGAAGGGCCCCACCCAGACCATGTCCAACCTGGTGATCACGGACGCCAGGCACAAGGACTCCGGG
Organism: Scylla paramamosain; assembly: GCF_035594125.1. Classification (NCBI taxonomy): domain Eukaryota; kingdom Metazoa; phylum Arthropoda; class Malacostraca; order Decapoda; family Portunidae; genus Scylla; species Scylla paramamosain. Next base: position 27,814,124 of record NC_087157.1, read on the forward strand.
AACTACACCTGCAGCGCCTCCAACACACAGAGCGACTCCTCCAATGTGTTCGTCTCCCATGGTAAGAGAGGGATGGGTGTGCGTGCGTGGTTAGGGGGGATGGTGGTGATAGTATTTAAGTGTTGTTGTTGTGGTTGTTAACTTGACCTAATTTAACGTAGTGTAATATAGACTGACTTAACTGTATAATGTGTGTGTGTGTGTGTGTGTGTGTGTGTGTGAGATCACTGGGCTAATGTTTCTAAAAGTTTCAGCACCTAGATTCAATGATTTTTAAAGACATTCGGGTTTACAGGGTTGTTTTTATTATCCTGTGATAATCTGAACAGGATCCTCATTAACAGGGAAAACATTCATGAGAAGCCGATTAATAATTTGGCCTTGTAAAATATTTCATATAAAAAGCCAAATAAGTTAAAGAATACATTCAATTAATCCTTTCATTACGACATCCAACAATTCACAACATGAAAAGCAATGCATGGAATATTTATAAGCATGTGCAAAAAATACGGGAAAAAAGAAGAATAGATTTTACCAATGCCAGCCACTACAGTGTCTGGAAATGAATGTGGAACAAGAAAAGATGTTTCAGAATCGTTAGCAATTAAGGAAGTGTGCCAAACAGGAGTGAAAGGGTTAATATGAAATAGCGCGTCCTAACAAAGCCTAACCTAACATAACCTAACGTAACCAATACTAAACAGGCTTACCCTAACAAAGGCTAAGCAAACCTGCCTCTACGTATACAGTCAGTCTACAGAAATCCAGTATACGCCTATATTCACCCCTAAATAAAAAAAATTAAAAAATTCCCCTAATAGAATCTTATAGCTACTTCAGAGAGAGAGAGAGAGAGAGAGAGAGAGAGAGAGAGAGAGAGAGAGAGAGAGAGAGAGAGAGAGAGAGAGAGAGAGAGAGAGAGAGAGAGAGAGTACTAAAGAAGGGGAACCAGCACACTCCACCACTGTAAATAGATAAATCAAAGTAAAAACAATGTGTGTGTGTGTTCATTCCTCTTCCATCATACTCTGCTTTCACCTTTCCTTCACTTCACTCCCTTCCCGGAACTGAAGCGTGGCGCAGATCGAAGGAAGAGAAACAAATCCAGACCAGTATATCACATCAAGATACGTTACAAGGGCATTCGATAGAAAATCAATGCGCACAAACCGAACTATAAACATCTTGCCACGGGTCTCTCGCTTTCTCTCTCTCTCTCTCTTACGTAAATTATAGAAATAGGAATTACAAGAGAAAAAATAAAAGAAAAAGAACACACTGACGTAAATAGGTTAAAATAGAGTAAGATATTAGTGAACTTGATGTGAAAATTATAATAATACGTGTAGACTTTGTTCTTTCATAGTGTGTGTGTGTGTGTGTGTTTGTGTGTGTGTGTGTACTGTTGTCTGCTTCCTTCCTTCCATTTATTTATTCAGGATCGGATATTTCAGTATTTACTTTTATTTCAATAATGCAAAAGATTTATCGCCTATTTCTTTTTCAATTGCCTTCCTTTTTCCTGATCTTCAAAAAAATTCCTTTCACTTCATGATAACTGTCTCTCTCTCTCTCTCTCTCTCTCTCTCTCTCTCTCTCTCTCTCTCTCTCTCTCTCTCTCTCTCTCTCTCTCTCTCTCTCTCTCTCTCTCTCTCTCAATACACCTAGTTCCACATGTACCATACCAATGCAATCACCGAATCAATCCCTGTCCATCTATCAGCTTGCCTCTCTCTCTCTCTCTCTCTCTCTCTCTCTCTCTCTCTCTCTCTCTCTCTCTCTCTCTCTCTCTCTCTCTCTCTCTCTCTCTCTCTCTCTCTCTCTCTCTCTCTCTCTCTCTGCCACGTAATCCGTTCACCACAACAAGGCCCTGCTATTTCCTACCACAGAATCGCCCCATAACCAAATCAGGGAGCTATTTAGGTTCTCCTCGTCTTCCTCCTCTTGCTCCTCCTTCTCCTCCTCTTCCTCCTCTTCCTCCTCCTCCACCACAAAAGCCACGATAAGGAGGAACCCTGATAGAAGTGGCTCTGGAATAGGGAGGGGGAGGAGGAGGAGGAGGAGGAGGAGGAGGAGGAGGAGGAGGAGGAGGAGGAGGAGGAGGAGGAGGAGGAGGAGGAGGAGGAGGAGGAGGAGATATCAGAGTTCTTTTGGGTTCATAACGAAGGAATGAACTAAAGTACTGTGGAGGAGGGGAACCGCTCATCCTTTTCATATTTTCCCTTAGTAATCGTAAACTCTAAATACATAAACGGATTACATCTCTCTCTCTCTCTCTCTCTCTCTCTCTCTCTCTCTCTCTCTCTCTCTCTGGACTTGTCAATATATTTTCCTTTTTTCTCTATGGATTACTTTGTTTTTTTTTCTATATTATTCATGCTGATTCTTTATTATCTTTGTTATATATTTACCCCATTCATAATCCTCTCTCTCTCTCTCTCTCTCTCTCTCTCTCTCTCTCTCTCTCTCTCTCTCTCTCTCTCTCTCTCTCTCTCTCTCTCTCTCATTCTTTATTATACACTTAAGTTTGTCCATTTTTATTTATTTTTACTTTTCTCTTGCTTGTTTTATTCTACATTTTTTTTCACATTCATTAATTTATACTTTCTCACATTTCAAAGTCTCTCTCTCTCTCTCTCTCTCTCTCTCTCTCTCTCTCTCTCTCTCTCTCTCTCTCTCTCTCTCTCTCTCTCTCTTCCATTGATTTTCTCCTACTGCTACTGCTCCTCCTGCTGGAACATGTGAGAGGGAGAGAGAGAGAGAGAGAGAGAGAGAGAGAGAGAGAGAGAGAGAGAGAGAGAGAGAGAGAGAGAGAGAGAGAGAGAGAGAGAGAGAGAGGGAGTCACAGAGGTCGTCTTAAGGTTATCGGAACTCGAATCACGAACGCTACTTGAGCACACATTGAAAGTCTCTCTCTCTCTCTCTCTCTCTCTCTCTCTCTCTCTCTCTCTCTCTCTCTCTCTCTCTCTCTCTCTCTCTCTCTCCAGCCTCTTACTCATACTTCCTGATTCTTTTTTTTTTAATCTCATCACTTTTAATCTCTCCACTCTTCCTCTCAGATCCTTTTTCTTTTCCTATTTTTTTTTCTTTTCTTCTTCTTCCTCCTTCCTCGGCTTCTTTCTTCCCATGGGTTGTGTAAAGTCTCCTCCTCCTCCTATTCCTCCTCTTCCTCATTCTTCTACTCCTCCACCTTTTCCTCCACATACTTCTATTTCTCCTCCTGTTACTTATTCTCCTCTCCATTAATTCCGTGGTGTCTTAATCTTCCGTCTCTATGTCTTTTTTTTTATTTTCTGTTGTCTATCTTTCTCTGTTTAGTAAGATGCCATTGTTTATTTTTTTTGTTTTTGTGTGATTTCCCCAAATAAAACTTTCTTGTATTCCTCTTTTCTAATTAATTTTCATCATCTTTCCTTTCTCATTTTCTCCAATATTTCATCAGGTTTTCATCACATTTTTTTTTTATTATTTATCTTCGCTCTTGCACAGTTTCCCCTTTATTTATACATTTATTCTCCGCTTTTTACTGTGTGTCTTCTATCATTTATTGGGTTATTCATTTCCTCTATTAATATTCTTTGTTTAGCATTCCGTTTTCTTTTGCAGGTTTATTTATTATTTTGTAATATTAAACATTATTTTATTTATATTTTTTTTGTATTCTCTTTTTTTTTTTTTTGTATATTTCAACGATATTCCTTTCATTCAATACCGGTGCTCATTTATTGTTATTCTTATCTATCTCCATCTCTCTCTCTCTCTCTCTCTCTCTCTCTCTCTCTCTCTCTCTCTCTCTCTCTCTCTCACACAATGTTGCTGACTCATAATTTCTCTGATTTCAGGCCATGTTTCTTAGAGAGAGAGAGAGAGAGAGAGAGAGAGAGAGAGAGAGAGAGAGAGAGAGAGAGAGAGAGAGAGAGAGAGAGAGAGAGAGAGAGAGAGAGAGAGGAATGTGTACATAGTACGAACTAACATATAATATATTCAGTTTATTTTCTTTTCAGTCACACTAAGGAATTTTTTCAAACTTTATAAAAAAAAGAGAAGCAAGATAACATTTCCTTTCTCTCTCTCTCTCTCTCTCTCTCTCTCTCTCTCTCTCTCTCTCTCTCTCTCTCTCTCTCTAAAAGTGAGTTGCAGGAGAAAATAGCGAGGCAAAAAGTAAGAGACAACCATTAAAGTCTCTCAAATATTTCTTTCTAGCCTTTCTCTTCAACCCTTCCTCTCCTCCTCTTTCTTCTCCTCCTCCTCCTCCTCCTCCTCTCTCATGATGACCTCCTCCCCAAATATTTACTTGAGGAGTAAGTGTCTCTCGGCTAGGGTGTGACAGCTTCTCTCTTCCTCCCACGGCAAGATTATCCCCCTCCTCCACCTCCTCCTCCTCCACCTTCTCCTTCTCCTCCTTTCCCGTGTCATCGTCCTCTTGCTGTTTCCTCTTATCCACCTTCTGCTTGTCACCTCATTTTTGCCACCTAATATGTCAGGAATGTTTCTCTACACACACACACACACACACACACACACACACACACACACACACACACACACATGTACACATTAAACGCAAATATATATAGATAGCTAACTAATAAATAAGCTAACAACAGTGTAAATAACCAACAGACTAACACACCAGCTCACAAAACCAACAAACTAACAAACAAACAAACAAATAAACAAAACAAACAATCTACGTGAATACCAGCACAAGTTACTAACAATGCAACAAACTAACTGACAAATCGAATAACAAAGAAAGCTAAATAAATAAATAAGATAAAATCACAAACTAAACCAAAATATCAAATCTTAAGAAATAAAGACACAAATTCAGTCAAGCCGAACTGTTTTCCTTGCCCAGCGTCCCTTCACCACCACCTCTCTCTGCTTCCCAGGTGACAAGATGGCGGCCATACAGAGGCGGAAGGCAGGAGCGGGCGCGGCTGACCTGCGGGTGACCTGGCCGGCTCTTTGGCTCCTCCTCGCCCTCACCTTTGTGGCTCAGAGATGATATGCTTGCCCCGCCACTCCCAACACGCCCTCACGCCCACACGCCCACGCCAGAGTCCCGGCCGCTCACTACTCACCACTCACGCCCCCACGGTCCCCACAAGGCGCCGCTGTTTTCTCGTCCTCTTCGTCCTCGTCGTCGTCGTCGTCGTCGTCTCTTCGTCCCTACTCGGTCTGAGCGCATCTGACGGATTACTGTGACCTTTTCATCAGTCTGTGTGTGACCTTTATATCCTACAAAGTCCTGTGAGTTCATAAATCCTTCCTTATCCTCTTCCTCCTCTTTCCTTTCTCTTCCTTATTTGTCTATCCCTTTTACCTCAGATGCCACCTTTCTTTTTAACATTTTTTTTAACCTTTCCTGTCGCCCTCCCTCCTTCCCTCCACTACTGGGACACTCAGTGGTCCGGATGGAGAGAAAAATTTTGATACTTTCCTTCCTCCCTCCCTCTTATCCCGTCCCTCCCCTCGTACCCGACTCCCCCAAGAACCCTTTCCCTCATTTCCTGCCTCCTCCATCACGAATATTTGCGGCGCTCCGTCAGTCTGTACCTTTCCAATCAGCGCGGTGGGTGACTCGGGTAGTGGATGAGTGAATGACTGACTGAGGTGGCGAGTCCAGTGTTGGGTGGACCTTTTTATATATCCACTACCACCACCATCACTATCCTCGTCCTCCTCATCCAACTCTCTCCCTCCGCACGGTAACGCAGGAGGGAGAAGTAAAGACACACACACACACGCAGAAGAGAAACATTTATAAAGACTGAAGGTGTGTCGTGTGTAAATCTCGTAAAATAGTCTCGTGGTTTGAATTTATGTGTGTGGGCGTTAGTGGGCGTGTTAATGTGTACATGGTTATTAGTATTATCACGGGCGCGTGTCTACGTACGTATGTGTGTGTGTGTGTATATATATATACCGGACGCTCCCTGCTGGAAAGGAGGAAATGGAGGAGACGGAGGTGGAAAAAGGAAGAGCAAGAGGAGGAGGAGGGATAGAAAAAAAAAATATATATATATAAATATGTAAATAGGAAGGAAGGTGAATTCTCGACATAAAGGAAATGACGTGGAGATGAGGAAAATTTGGAGGAGGAGGAGGAGGAGGAGGAGGAGGAGGAGGAGGAGGAGGAGGAGGAGAAACGATGCGTGACAGACAAACCGACAAAAGCAAAATATAAACTCCCTCTTTCTCTCCTTCATTCCTACGTACCTTCCTTCCACCCCTCCATTCCTCCTGCCTTCTTCCATGCCTCCTCCTCCTCCTCCTCCTTCGCCCTCGTCGTCAGAGAAGAAGGATCAAGCACCGGAGCGTCAGAGTGTAAAGGAGGAAAGAGAAAGATAAGAAAAAGAAGTGAAAGAAACTGCGCCTGAACACGAAAGAGGAAAAAATAAACGGGATAAAAATAAAGGAAATAAAAAGAGAGAAATGTTTGCCAAGAAAGACGAGACTGTTTACGTGCATAAAGGAAAGAGG